>NW_028227267.1:105785856-106158356 GCF_978045245.1 Mus caroli
TCTCAAGGTTGTTTTGATTTGCATTTCCCTGATAATACAAAAGGATGGACTATCCAGAGACTACCCCAACCAGGGATCCATCCATAATAGCCACCAAACCCAGACAGTATTGCATATGCCAGCAAGAATTTGCTGAAGGGACCCTGTCTCTTGTGAGGCTATGCCAGTGTCTGGCAAATACAGAAGTGGATGCTCACAGTTATCTATAAGATGGAACACAGGGTCCCCAATGGAGAAGCTAGAGAAAGCACCCAAGGAGCTGAAGGGCTCTGGAACCCTATAGGTGGAAAACAGTATGAACTAACCAGTACCTGCAGAGCTCATGTCTCTAGCTGCATATGAAGCAGAAGATGGCCTAGTTGGCCATTACTGGGAAGAGAGGCCCCTTGGTATTGGAAACTTTATATGCCCCAGTACAGGGGAATGCCAGGGCCAAGAAGTGAGAGCGGGTAGGTAGAGGAGCAGGGTGGGGGGGGGAGGGTATAGGGAACTCTCGGGATAGCATTTGAAATGTATATAAAGAAAATATCTAATACAAAATAAAATTTAAAAAAAGAAACGGGAAGTAATTTCTATAATACTAGAATGGACTTTAGTCAAGGGAAGATGTAGACTAAGTAATAACCTAAAGAAGGAAGCCCTATTCATATTTCCTCATAACAAGCACTATGAATTTGATATCTTTAATTGATATTTAGAGACCTTTCTCTTTTAAATTATTTTCCTAATGCAAAAACCATTTTGGGGATTAAGTGGCTGTATGAGTTAATATTCAAAATCCTACTTCAAACTGGGAGAAAACAAGCTCAAAATAAAGGTAAAATGATGAGAGAGAGAGAGAGAGAGAGAGGCAGAGATGATGAGAGACAGAGCTATAGACAGAAAGAGCCAGAGTGAGACAGATAGGCATACATAGAAGATAAAGGGGGTAAAAACAAAGCATAAAACACAAAACCAGTGCAAAAATAGTAAAATTGTTCTACTCACAGGTTTATAGCAACAGGAAGTGCAAATCATTATTGGGCTTTCAAATGCCCTCAGTATGTAGATCTGTGTGTGTGTGTGTGTGTGTGTGTGTAGTGTTTTCTCTGCTTTTTCACTCTCTTGATGCTGATGTGTGAGGCAAAGACTTTGAGAGACAGAATATAATTCTGATAGCACATGCATCATAAGTAAGATTGGACCTTTCATGCACAACCTTGTAGGAATGGCTCTGAGATTAAATCTTAATGTCTATGGTAACCTTTCTCCAATAGTTATAGTTTGTCCTAATAATTTCCAGCTTTTATAATTCTTGTTCTTCCAATTCGAACTCTGGGAGAATCACAGAAAGCCAAATATATTTTCTAAACCAAAGATGTTGAATGTCTCTCATCTCATTGGAATCCACATTCCCTCTGACAACAAAACCCAATTATGGCAAACTTGGAGCCTTTCATTACTCTTCACTCTCAGGTATCTCTTATGGCTTCTCTTCCAAAAGCGACTGACTTTCCTTTCAATTGAAAGCTCTGAATAAATATCCTATGCCTCTTCACGCTTTGTGATTATATTTACAAACTAACGTTTTTGGTAAAAGCAAGTACACATTCACTCTAGGTGCATTTGAATTTAAACAACTATATCTATAGAGAACTTCATCACAGACACACACACACACACACACACACACACACCCCAAAACCACACAAAAGATAAAACAGTGAAGTTACTGCTTGTACTAGCTGTTTGTGTGTGTCAACTTGACACAAGCTGGAGTTATCACAGAGAATGTACCCTCCCTTGAGGAAATGTCTTCATCAGATCCAGGTGTAAGGCATTTTCTCAAATAGTGATCAAGGGTGGGAGGGCCCATTATGGTTGGTGCCATCCCTGAGCTGGCAGTTTTGGGTTCTATAAGAAAGCAAGATGAGCATGCCAGGGGAAGCAAGCTAGTAAGTAGCATCCTTCTATGGTATCTGCATCAGCTCCTGCTTCCTGACCTGCTTGAGTTCTAGTTTTAAATTCCTTTGGTGATGAACAACAATTTGGAAGTGTAAACTGAATAAACCCTTTCCTTCCCAATTTGCTTCTTTATCATGATGTTTTGTGCAGGAATAGAAACCTTGATTCAGACACTGCTTCATACCTACAAATAAACACAATTACTAAGAGTTAGCAAAGAAAAGAAAGAAGTAGAGATGAAAATGTAGATTTTCTTCTTGAGTTCTAGCCATTGTTTTGTTCTGTGCTTTATAGAAGGTACTAAAAGTGTCAAAACTGTTGATTTTTTTCCAAGGGCTTACAAGATCCTGAAAGCTGAATGTGACTCTTCTGTTTGTGTATATGTCTTTTACTTTTTGCAAGCAACATAGGCTGATTAATGTTTACAGAACCTGGTGCTGATGTGATAAGAAATGACTCAAGAAAAACATGGGTGACATCAGACATGGAATAATAGGGTTATGAATCAGCACAATGAGGTACCCAAAAATAAACAGTGATGTGAAAGGATTACTTTTGTGTGATACTTTATGAATACTGTTTTCCTGTCAGAGTTCTGAGCCTTTGACCTCGCCAGTCTGCCTATATATGTCCACATGTAGTCATTTGTGTTGACCATGTGTTATGTGGACAGTGGACAGACTGTGGGCTGTCATGTTCCTTAATGCCATTTGTGCCTTCAAGACGAACCCGCCTTCATCTAGAGTGAATTAAAATATGTCTTATTTGCATAAAAGTCCTCAATATCTCATAACATTTTCTGCCTCTATGACCTTCCTCCTTTCTTAATACCAAGGCATAGACTTCACTGTCTTCTGCTTAATTGTGAGTGGGTGATCATGAAAGGAATATCTATTTAAAAATCAGTGATACCTAACTCATTTCATTTTCTTTCCAGGCTGAAAATACATGGATAAGAATAGCTGAAGTATTTTATTTCCCCTTCTAAGAAGGACCGAAATATTGATACTTTGGTCTTCCTTTTTCTTGGGCTTGATTTGGTCTGTGACTTGTACTTGGGTATTCTGAGTTTCTGGACTAATATCCACTTATCAGTGAGTGTATACCATGTGTGTTCTTTTGTGATTAGGTTACCACACTCAGGATGATATTTTCTAATTCCCTACATTTGCCTAATAATTTAATGAATTTATTGTTTTTAATAGCAGAGTAGTATCCCATTGTGTAAATGTACCACATTTTCTGTATCCATTCCTCTATTGAGGGACATCTGGGTTCTTTTCAGCATCTAGATAAAATAAGTAAGGCTTCTATGAACATAGTGGAGCATATTACAAGTTGGAGCATTTTCTGGGTATATGCCCAGAAGTGGTATAGCTGGGTCCTTTGGTAGTTCTATGTCCAATTTTCTGAGGAACCGCCAAACTGATTTCCAGAGTGGTTTTACCAGCTTGCAATCCCACCAACAATGGAGTGTTCCTCTTTCTCCACATCCTCGCCAGCATCTGCTGTCACCTGAATTTTTGATCTTAGCCATTCTGACTGATGTGAAGTGGAATCTCAGGGTTTTTTTGATATGCATTTCCCTGATGACTAAGGATGTTGAATATTTCTTTAGAATAACATTTGAAATGCAAATAAAAAATATCTAATAAAAAAGAATATCTGAAGTAGTACATTGTCAGCTTTGTATAATGTAGTTCCACAAGCCTCACTAAATTGCATAAAACCCTTCAGTTATTTCCTTACATTTGTGGTCACTTTGGACCTGAGAAAAAAGCAGAGCCCCAAGGGAGAAAGTTACTAACAGGAAAGGCAATATCCATGATGACAGGACTGCACTCTAAGTGTGAGACATCATCAACTAATAGTTTCTCGTCCCCTCAAGCAAGACAGACTTGTCTAGCTCACTCTGAGGAACCATAGCTGAGAAAATAAACCAGATCACTTAAGTATAAATATTTTGCAGTCTCTTTTCCAAATTCTTAATATTCATGCTCATATCTGGAAGGTTTAAATCTCTGCATTCCCACCCCAAACTAGATATTGACTAAATCTCCTCTCATCATCTTTGACTCTGTAATTGGTATTCAGAACAGGTGGCAGAGTATAGCCAGGTGTGGCTGCTGGAGCTAGCCAGGGTTTTTGTCCTGAAACTTGAGGTTCAGATGAGTGTGAGTTACCTTAGATTCTCCTAGGGGAAGAAAATCATTCAGCCATTGTCATAATACTGAGGCGTTTTCTTCCTGAGACACACTGGGAATACTGATTTGTGCATTCACACTTTAAAAAAAAAAGCATATTTAAAGCATTCCCTCTGGTACAATCTGAAAAAAATCTTTTCATAGGCTGGTTCAGATATTCATCAAATATTATTGGGCTTTGATTTAGTCACAGTGATCTCTGATGGTCAAGTGAGCACTCAGGAAAGACAAAGTCCCTTTTGAAGAGTCCCTCCAACAGTATGGTCTGTGGACACATATGTTTACAAGCATTCTCTCTCTCTCTCTCTCTCTCTCTCTCTCTCTCTCTCTCTCTCTCTCTCTCTCTCTCTTTCTCTCTCTTTCTCTCTCCCTCTCTCTCCCTCTCTCTCTCTCCCCTTCTCTCTCCCTTCTTCCCTTCTTTTTCTACTTCTTTTAGAATTCCTTTTGTATGTATACTTATATTAGACCAAGTAATGACTTAATACATAATTTTGTTGTTGAAACAATTATACTATCAAAATGAAACATGTTTTATATTTTCCTCACAAAACAAAAATCACGGACTTTTAAAGAAAATTTAAAGTCAACACAACTTTTCCTACCACTCATTGCCTTGGGCTTTTTGTTGTTTGTTTATTAGTTTTGTGTTTATTTTTATTTTGTTATTTGGACAGCACCATTTCTATTTTGTCTATTTTGTGATATTAAATCTCTGCATTGACAACAAGAAATAGTCTGAAATGATGAGACACAAAGAGGATGAGCTTTTGGTGGTTGTGAACAATCTTTTGATTTGCTCATATAAACATGGGTCATTTTCTATCGACTAGTCATTTGCTATCTTTAGTAGACTATTAGCAAAAAAAATTAAAATAAGTTCTTCCAGAAGGTGATTTTTAGTAACATAGGCTACCACTCTAATGTTGGGATCATCGTTCTAAAAGATCAGTGACTATATATCACAAGAAAGAGATTGTGATAGTTGCTCAATACCAGTTGTTTGCCATCTTATTATTGACAGAGTTACAGGAATTTTCTTGACTGCTAATAGCTGTAGAATGGTTCAGAATATTTTGGTCAATGCCAGGTCTCAACATATCTGCCTGGATACATAAGAAATGTCTCCAGGAATGCCAAGGGAAACAAGATAGTATGTCCCTTGGTCTCTGATTCAGGTCCTATAGGTTCCTGGTTGAATTCTGGCCATGTCTTCCTTCAATGATGCACAGTGATAGGGAAGTGTAAGCTAAACAAACATTTCCTTTCCTTGTGTTGCTTGGGTTATGGTGTTTATCATAGCAATGGAAAGGAAAATAGAACAGTAGTCATTTAGAGATATGGACTCTCTTTTTCATAATTAGTTTTGGGCCTTGCCTCCATTTTAACTCATTATCTGCTAATTTAATAGAGAGGAAGAGTACAGAGATGCCTTACTTAAAATTTTATAGACCATGTAAAAAAGGGCGGGTCGTGAACATTGCCATTCCTATATATTAGAATAACATATTAAAAGGAGAATTAGCAGGGTTTTGTTAGATCACTTAGAGAATGTCTGATTCCTCATAAATTATGTTTTTATTATCAATTACGTCTTTCTATTGTAAACATCTTTAAATCAATACCATTACATGCTTTTTGCTCAAAATCATATGGTCTAAGTTCTGTTCTGTTATTGCTGTTGTTGTTGTTGTTGTTGTTGTCTTGTTTTGTTTTCTGGGTAGAGTCATGACATTTCTAAACTATGAAAAAATTAAATTCACAAAGACATACTCTTCTCTCTTCCCATAAAAGTGAATTCATATTGAAATGTCATTCACAAGTACAGCAAAACACATTTTTATAAACTGGAGCCTCAAGAAACATAACGTTCCTCTAGATATATAAGAGGAATAAGTATTCTTTTACATACCAATAGCCTCTCCCTTGAGATGATTGCTCATTGTTTTAGGATTACAAATCCTGTGATAAGACACCATGACAAAAATCAACTTGGAAAGCAAAAGATTTATTTGGCTTATATTTACTGATTCATGTTCACTATTTAAGGAAGTCTTGGTAGAGACTCAGACAGGGAAGGGACATGATGTAGGAGCAGATTGAGACCAGAGAGTTCTATTTACTTGCTTGTTACTTGTAGACTACTCATCTTGATTTTGTAAGGAACATAGGACCACCAACACAGTGTTAGCCCTAAGCACAATGGTAGGTCCTCCTGAATCAATCAGTAATTAAAATAAAATGCTCTACACCCCTATCTTGTGGAGATGTGTTCTCATTGTTGAGTTTTCTTCTCTCTAACATGTTCTAACATTCAAAGTCCGGGTTTTCTTTACCCAACATCTCCCTTTTTACTGGGTCCATGCAATATTGGAATCCTGCTTGCCTGGAAACCCTGGACAGCCTCACTACTTTTTTTTTTTTTTCTGAAGGTACCTGGTGTGCCATGCAATAGCTTAGCTTGTTTTATTCTTTGACCTTTAACTAAGAAAGCAATTTTCTTGCTCTTATCCATCTACCTCCTGGAAGTGACTGAGACCTCAGTCTTGTCTGCCATGTGTATTTCTCTCATTGTCTAACAAGGTTATTTGCAAGTTTTCTTCTGAGTCCATTTTAGAATTATTTACACTACAAGACTAAAAAACGCCAATAAGGAACCTGTGTTCCCTAGTAACACAGGGAGTATGAATTCTGAAGGGGAACTCTGTGAATCAAGATAGGAAGACTTGTTTACCTGAAAGAAAATAGAGAATTTACTTTTTTTGTATGGAAATAAAAGACCTTCTGTTGTTTATGGGCTGGGCAAATGTTTTCATCTTGAGAAATAGATATTCAATGGATTTTTCAGTGGCATCCCAGACCTTTTCTCAAAGAGTAGGAATGGGAGGTAGACAGAATCCTGGATGTTCAAGTATTTTGCATTCTTCCCTGGGCTTTTACTATTATTTAGCATTTTTGTAGAGATAATAAAGGAGGACAATAGTCAGTTAAACATATGATGACAAGTCCCTCAGTCAGTAACACCACATTTTCTGACTGAAGGCACTGATTCACATTCTAGATTGCTATCAGATTAGCCTGAGACCAAGTGTTCCGGAAATGCTCTGCCCAGGGTACTGGTTTGTGCCAGAAACCCAGTCCAGCCATGAGTTCAGGATGAAAAACTCATTGAGCCCTGTGAGTGGGCTGTGTGGCCTGGGCAGCTCAGTCTCCCAGTCGTGGCTCATAAAATGACTGAATAGGACTCTGGTGTGACTGTGGATTTCAAGAACATTATAACTTGAGTTGAGCCCACTTCTAAAAAAACCTCAATAGCTTTCTAGGAGCTTGCTTTCGCCTAATTTCTGTAACAGACTGGACAAAAATCCTTGAAAATAGTATCCTGCTAATGTTTAAAAAGCAGGGTGAGAAATAAGAAAGCTAACAGAATAGTTTTTCTTTTAAATTTTCCCCCTAAAAGTGCATCTTCTACCTTGTGACACAGTTGTCTATAACAGTTTCCAGTGTTTGCTTTGCACTCTATAATCCTCTCCCAAGTCTTTTAACATCCCATTTACATGGTGTTCTAAATGCACCCAAAATACATGAGTTTTCTTACAAAAAATTTAATGTGTACACTTGAAAAGTTAGGGCAGTTAGTGCTTCAAGTGCTGGGTTCAGAAAGAAGGGAGAAAGCTCCAAAAAGAAGCATCTATCCCATCATAGGACTTTTCTATCTATTATCTCAATATATCATTCCTATGTACTTTGAAAACATCCAACATCCATTCCATACTCAAATGGAATAATTTTTTTGCTATAGTTCTCTGTATCTGGGGTCCAGATTTACATAAAACTATTTCCTTCTGTATCCTGAATACCAGCACTCAGGCTATCATTAAAAGGTAGCCAGCAGAAAACAATAATCAATTACTCTGTTGTACTTCAATCCCAATGTTGTTAATCTGACAAGGCAGGTAACAAGCATTTTATCAAAAAGCAGAGAGACAACACTCAAAGCTACCCTTCACCAGGGCAAGTTTTACAGAACAAAGTGAGGAGTGAGAAGGCAGTGAGTCATGTCACAGCTCAGACTTGACTTTCTGGCGGTGGTCAGACAAGATTCCAAGATGTCTGTTTTCTCTCCGTTCATCACTAGCCTCATTTATGCCCTTATCTTCTAGATGTCTTCGTTTAGATCTGCAGACACCAAGTATAGTTATTTTCTGTGAGTATAAAATTTGTACATTTCCAGGGCATCTGGGATAGATGAGTTGGAGTTAATTTAGAACTTATTAATTAAAGAGTGTACTTATTAATCTAAATGCACACATGAACAGAGTACAAATGCCCAACCTGTCCTTCTTGCCCCTTACCTGTTCACTATCTTCTTTCTGCAAACCATTAGGTACAGTGATCCACAGGTCTGTATATGAATTCCAGATGTGCTGACACTGATTTCCATGTCTGTCTTCTACATTTCTTCCTGGTCCCATGCAAAGACCTGTCATCATTTTTTTTTTTGCACTGTGCACACACTCCTAATAATATTCACAGTGTATTTTGATTTTGCTATTCATCTATGCTCTTCAAAATGAGATGAATTGGTAATAAATTGCTGGTAAATATTGCTCCTCCCTTCCAGTCATTGTCTCTAATAGTATTTTTCACTATATGCAAAGACAATGCATATGCTTAAGTAGGCATATTTACCATGATGCAAGCATGCTTTAGAATATATAATTTGTATGCTATATAATATGATTAAGAGGAATATTTGTGGATTCTGAATTCATTAATATTTTTGTCTTAAAATTTGTCTTAGCAAAATTATCACTAAACAAAATAAAATAGGCAAAGGAGGCCTCTTTCACTTAAGACAGACAAGGATATTCTCTTGTGTTCAGATCAGAGAATGATGCATTCTTATTACTACCTTAATGTGTCCATTGAAGGTAGACTCTGAACTTCCCAGAATAGAAAAGCTGGTGTGAAACATTATCCTAGTCGTTTTCACTTCAAAGAGATGGCTTCCAGGTCATGGATTAACACACCTGAGTTTTGAAACTAGCAACAATTTTCATAAAAGCAAATTTATGCTCCAAAATGGGACAAAGAAAGAATTAATAATTCTTTCTAAAGCCAATGCTCTAAGAAAATGATGGTCAAAAGCTAAAAGGCAGAAGAAAACCCTTCTAAAGTTTAGTGAAGCCAAAGTGAAGATTAAAGCTACTTTGGTCAAGTACTATAGATTTCCTACTAGACTTCATTAACTTTCCTACTGGACCTGGTCAGTATGTAATGATTAAGGAAACCATTTGGTAGAAAATGCTAAAGACATCTTTCCTAATTCTTTGCATTTGTTATACCCTAGACAGTCATTTTGCTTTTACAACAAAAGAACTAAAGTTCAGAGAGCTAGATGAAGCTTGGTTTGAAATTGTTTTATTAACTGATTTTACTCTCCATCCCCTGTATTTACTTCAAAGAAACTAAGGCAGGCATCATTCTTCCTCCTTCTCCTCTTCCTCCTCCATATTTTTCTTTCCTCCTCCTTATCTTCCTCTTCCTCCTTTTTTCTTATTCTATCATGATCCATTCTATCAGAAAACTTTTAGTAATTTTTAAGGCAATATATGCTCAATGTTGATAAGAATCTCAAAGATTGCAAATAAATAGGTAAATATAACCTTAGTGGCAATTACTACATTAAAGAGAGAAAACACAGCTCTAATCTCAAAGAAAAAGTATCATGTATTCCAAAGCCAATTTTAATGATAATGACATTGTCACAGCATATGGATTAACTTGTCTGACTGGCATGTTCCCATGTATAGGATGGTATATAAACTTGTAGCAGTTATATAACAGAGAATAATCTTAAATTGATTCATTTTTCCATTACGCTGGAGGGCAGCAGATAAGGGGCTTTTAACAAAATGGGAAATTCCTGCTATAAAACTTAGACTTCATCTCATGAATTTATTAGCTTTCGAGTTGGCAGAGTCTAGTGGATTATTAAGAATATATGCACATATAAGAAAGACCATGTGCCATTTGCAGTTCCAGGTGAGGGTTATCTCACTAAGTATGTATTTTACTTTCTTCCATTTACCTATAAAATTCATAATTGTGTTGTTCAAAACAGATGAATAGTATTTCATTGCATTGGTGTTCCTTTTTTTTCTAGCTGTTAATAATGAATCATGCTGAGCAAGCTCTGTGGGGTAGGGTGGAATTGGCATGGATGTTTTGTTTCTGATCACTGGTCCTCACAATATGAGAAGGTGCTGTGCAACTTGCCAAGGGAAAGAAACATACACAATGCTGTCCATCTGTAAAACCTACAAGCCATAAGAAAGAGGACCATGGAAGATATTCCTAATATTGCATTCATTGCACTTTAACTTGGAATTAAGCAGCACTGAGTAAGAGTAAGTGTCTGTTCAACAGTGGCAAATTCATGCCTGGTACTATCAAACTACACAGCTACCTGTGGCTCAAGAAGAGAACATTCTATGGTCATTTTCCTAAACCAATATTACTTCTAACTGTAGTCTAACTTCTCATCCATATATAAATAAGTGTAACTTCTATTACTCATCAAAACATTTCTACAAAAATGATAGAGAGAATTTCAGATACCAATGACTAGTCAAAATGCAAAAATTATTAACAGGTATGTATGCAAACCCATTCAATACATAAAATAAATGATAATGTATAATAAATGAGCATCATAGCAACATCGGTTAGCATGCCAATGTGGACTGGGGAAATTCCACATGATACCAACCCTACATGAAGAGGTACACATGTATAATATGAGAAGTAGAGATGCAGTCTTCTGGGGTAATGAGTATACACATAGGTGGTCCAGTCCCAAGTATGAATTCTGGACATACGCACATAGGAACAAAAGTAAATGGTATTAGTAAGTTATATACACATGCTTGCAAATATTTACAAACACATATATGTACATCATGCACAATAATACTTAAGAGGAGAAACCTTGAATTTAGCATCAGGGAGTATGGGAGGGGTTGGGGGAGGAGAATGTGAGGTAGGAACACTTGTGATGTAGATCTGGTACTCATGCAGTAACTGTTAAAATAATTATTAATTAAAAACAGATGGTGTGTTGCAAAAAAAAATGTATCTGTCATCAGACAAATTAGCTTAGGTACAGATTGGGAGAACTGCTGGATGGTGGTATTGCATTTGTTTAATCCCAGAATTCTGTAGGCAGAAGTAGGGATCTCTGAGTCTGAGGACAGTCTTGTCTACAGAGTGAGTTCCAGGAGATCCAGGCTTATGCAGAGAAACCCTGTCTTAAATGACTAAAGCCAACTAAACAACAACATAAACAAAACAAAATACAAAATGAAAAACAAAAACATAATAAAACAACAAACATATAAAACAAAGCATCAAATCAAACCAAATAAAAAATGAAGATATGGAAAGTTTGCCAGTCGTCCTTGGATAAGCTTCAACATAGGTGTGACCCTTTACTGGGAAACTCAGTTCATAAAATTGAAGAATGCCTGGCAAATGCTCTTGCACAATATCAATTAAATATTTAATTCATACAGGAGTTTAATTTTATAAGACACCACAGTATACTTTGGAAAATTAATTTTAATAATTGACACGTGAAAAGGCTATCTTCATGTTACCTTTTTTTTCTGTTCAGATGATTCCTTCTGTGTTAGCGTAGTGAAGTAGGAGACTCCTACACTTTTCATTATTTATTTTGTCAAACTATGTGTTTGATGTTTACATTGATAATCAAGTGAACAATAAAATTAGAACTTTGGAGTTGGGTAGCCATAATTCCAGATGGTTCTACCGCAGCATAGTGAGTAAAGAGGCAGGGACCCGAACATTCATGTGAAGCTAACAAGTTCTTTCCTGCGAGATTGTGCTTGGCTTACAGCTCTGTGTAGAAATTTTGGTATTGCAAACTTTATATGCCCCAGTACAGGGGGAATGCCAGATCCAAGAAGTGGGAGTGAGTGGTTAGGGGAGCAGGGCGGGGGAAGGGTATAGGGAACTTTCGGGATAGCATTTGAAATGTATATAAAGAAAATATCTAAGAAAAAAAAGAAAAAAAATAAAGAAATTTTATTCATGTGAATTGTGTTGTAGGTATTAATGTATTTCAAATTATCGTCCTAAAAATAAATGATGTTTAATTATTTTCATATATCAGTAAAATCTTAAAATAACTGAAATTTAAAGTAACTCATATTTAGTCTCAAATATGGTAATTAGCAATTTCACCCAATCCCTTGGAAAAAAATTATGACAGTCTCAGAAAGTAAATTTTAATATTTTTATATCACCTTTTGCCTTGAGGAGAATTTTATATAGTTTTCTATCATATACATAGTCTTCCAGAAATCATGTGTTTTCCATTTTTTAACATCTTTTCATAACATGAATACATACAAACATAAACATTAAAATACTAAAACTGAAAAGGGAATGGAAAGTTCTCATTTAATATTGCAACCCACACAACAACTCTGTCTTAGCATAGAGTTTACCCATTTGTTTTATTATTTCTATTTTACTGGGCTATAAGAATTAAATTTCTTAATAATACCATAAAACATTTCTTGAGATATAAAGGTTCATAAATCTCAGTCATTGTTATTAAAGTTTAATTTACTAAAATTAAGCTCCTGAAATGAGTCTTTCACTCATCTCCTACACTGACAAATCTATCAAATTTGTTCAAATTTACAAATGCATCAAATTAAATGTATGAAAACAAACTATAGATACCCAGCTTACGATAGTCACAACTATATTCCTTGCTAGCCATTTCCAAGTAATCCACAGTTTTTGAAAACTTAACCTACACAAAGAGTGTATAACAAAATTAGTTATTACTAGGTCTTCTTTGTAGGGTGTCCCCATGTCTAAGGATGGAAGATTGCTGCCCAGCTTATAAGCAACACCCTCATCTAATAATACAGAGAAAAAAATTCATATCTAAAGTAAAAAAAGGACACATTTGTGTGACTATATGATCGGGCAGAGAGCAAAAGAATACACAGTGATTGAGTTTCTTCTGAAGGCTCAGCAAGAAAGAGATGTACTTGCAATGACATGAAATGACTCAAGTTGAAGGCAGATTATGTGGTAAACAGCGGCTCCCAAGGAAAGGAACGGCCTTCTTCCAAAAGCTTAGAGATCGTGGAAGGACCACTTCTCCTGATGCCTATGCTGATATACAACATTGCTAACAAGCTGATTTTCACTTCCCAACTCCTGTGAAGGTCTAACCCCTGTAAAAGCAAGAGAAGTCACGATAAACTCTTGGGTTATCATAAGGCAATGATAAAATACAGCACAGTTGAAAACCCTACCAAGGAAAGACACACTTTCCTTTTAGTGTAAGTTTAGTCATTTATTCAATCGAAAACCTTATTAAAGGTCATATGTGTCAGCTGTTAGGTTATGGCAAAGTATTGGAATTAGATCAGGTGAAAACATAACAACTTCCTAAGTAATACAGACTAAGGGAATATTTTGTAACACTTTGTAGTTCTGATTCAACTAAAATTAAACAGACTAATAATATTCAGGGCTATAGCAAAATAAAAAATGCAAAATGATATTTTATTTAAATTCAAATGTCATTAACAGCAACTCTTTGGTTGATGAAATCATATTTTCTATTGCTTAATTCAAAGACATCTGTGATTTAATAATATGTTGTATTATATATTAACTCCATGTATTTATGATAAAAATGTAATCATGCTTTTTCTTTAAAAATTATTTTCCAAGTAAAACTCTATTTACTTTTGTGGTTATATCCATAGAACAAATTTCAGAAGACTGAAATTTTGTCTTGAAAAATAACTGCTTAGAAATTTTTATAGTTTTAAGTCCCAATAATTGAATGATATTTGACTATTTACACAGATCTTTGTGTTTATATTAAATGAAATGAAGTGGTTTACTTTTAATTTAAAAACTTTGCTTTTAATTTAGTGTGTGTGTGTGCGTGCACATGAGTATGTGTGTGTGTGCATGGGTGTATGTGTCTTTGTAAATTCATGTTTCAGATTGTATCAGTGGGGGCAAAAACTCAAACCAAGGTTTTCAGTTCTACTTTTCTTCTTCCACCATGCTGCTTCAAGTAATCAAACTCAGGTTTTCAGTTGGTGGCATGTGACTTGACCAACAAGGACATCTCAAGGGCTCTGCAATCTCATTTTAATCATTTTTTTTCTTTTCTGAAACATATAACACATACCACACACCACATAACATATAACATGTTACATATAACATATAGTATGCATATGCACACACATAAACACACACACATGCACTCACACTATAACATTTGCCTCTCCCTTAGCATCTTATTTTGTCCAGTACTGGGCAATATTTCCTCCAGACTAATTATTCCTTTACCAATTAAACAAACTCTTTTTTTTTTTTTTTTTTTTTTTTTGGTTTTTTGAAACAGGGTTTCTCTGTGTAGCCCTGGCTGTCCTGGAACTCACTTTGTAGACCAGGCTGGCCTCGAACTCAGAAATCCACCTGCCTCTGCCTCCCAAGTGCTGGGATTAAAGGCGTGCACCACCACGCCCGGCTTAAACAAACTCTTAACTTAGGTTTTTCATTGCAAATGCCTATCACCAAATGTTGTATTTATGTATAAGTAGCTACCAGGATGACTGAAGGTTTATTGTTTTGTTTTCTGAAGATTTGTTTGGCTTCAGGTTGAGCTTTGACTCTGTGTACCAGCACTTGTTTTTGAGAGTATGATGAACAATGAAAAAAATAATTATAATTATTATGATGGTCCCTCTCTAGTATGACTTTATTTTCAAAAATTCTCTTCCACAGTTCTTGAATTAATTTTGACATAAGCCAGTAAAAAACAAAGACAAGCTATTTCTGCACAGGAGCAGCTGACTATAAATAATATTTCACAAAACCTGCAACTTGCCTTTGATTCTTTTAAAAAATCTTACCCTTTTGTCAATGGCATCTAATGTACTTTACATTATCAAAATTCTGTTGATGTTCTTTAGGGTAGGCTGAGCATTTGGACTAAAGAGTAAAGGAAAATGAAGTCCTTCAGTTGACCAGAATCATCGAGTAATACTTATTGTTAGTTAATATAAGGCCACACTAGTGACTATGGATATAGAGGCTTCTTATCCTAAATATCCAAAGAGCAGACAAACATCTAGCTTGTGGATATGGTAACCATGATGTCAATCTGCCACCATTTTCTAATTTTCATATCAGATATTGACTGCAGTTTTCTTTCTGGGGAGTAGGGTCTGTTGGTAGTACTTTCTTTCAGAATTCTTTTACATTTTGAGTTACTCCAGCGCTTTCAATAATTTCATAAATTAAAACACATTTTAAAACAATGTTTTACAATTGTCTCCTCATTAATCTTAACATGGGACTGGGACTTTACTTATAAACTAAGATTAGGAAATAATTCTTTACATAAACTCTAAACAAACACTAGTTTGTTTACATCTAGTTTCAAATGAAGATACACAGAAATGACAAAATATATTTAAAGTTATAAAACTGAGAATTTGTTCTAACAATGAGTCATTATAATGTATGTGTGCATGTGTGCATGTATGTGTGTATGTGTGTGTGTGTGTGCGCGTGTGTGTGTGTGTTTATAGATTTTTGTGTTATGTTGCATTATGGAGTAAGTTGAGATAGTTTGCACACATATTAAACAGAAGACTCCTCTATTTTAGTAGTATCATTTTGTGTGATATCTAAACTTTTAAAGTAATACACTATTAGGTGATATAAAACTTTTTAATTTATGTCCTTGAAAATGAATTTTTATGCTTATGTCAGTAAAATGTTACTGACATTTGATTAACAATAATTGTAAAAATAAACCAGATTTCTCATTGAGGGTACATTAATTATATCACAGTATTATTAATACATCTTCGAATATAGTTACACAAAAGGAAATTAAATACAATATTCAAATTTTAGGGAGTGTGCTGATCTACTCATCAAAGGAATACAGAGCTGAACAACAGAATTTATGCATAACTGTAGGAAGAAATTAACCTGTACCGTGAAGCATGTAGCATCAGCATCCCTAATAAGGTAGAAAGTTACCTGATTAAAATGAACAAAATCAGACGTCCTGTAGGTACTTAAGTAAAAGCAAACTCTTCCTTGAAGCAAGGCTTCACATATCCAACTACAGGCAGATAAAGATTTTAGCTTTAGCATAGGTACAGTATCCTCAGAAAAGAAAAGGCAGGCAATTACAGCTTTCAAGCAGGAACAAGAGTATAATAACAAGATATGATTATAGTCAATGAGAGAAAGAAGCTCCTGAAAGCCTACTGTTTCAAAAAAAAAAATGACAATACAAAAAGAAAGTAAATCATTGACCTGTTCTCTATGCTTTTATCCACACAGGCACAAATGTCATCATAACAAGGTCACAAGTAGTGCCATTTATTCACTGAACAAACAAACACATCTCTGTGTAATGCCCTGTGTCATGTAATAGAGGTAGAGGCATAGTGACTCAGAGCACATAAGATGATAAGAAGCTGCCAAAGTGAAATGGTGTGACATTAGCACCTGGCATAAAGAGAGCAGATGCTAAAGAGACACACATTTACACAGAGAAGTGTCGTATTTCTATGTTATGGAAAAATACTTCCCTAGATAGCAATGTAGTACACTATTCTTAGAAAATTCAGCATTACAAGTTTGTTCAGAAAAGAAAAAAGACTCAGATGCAGAAAACTAGAATCTCAGTACAAAAGGAAAGAGCAAAAGAATGCTTTCCGAAAGTCTGAAGTCAACAGTAGTGGGTATTGAATGTGGCAATGCATTTATGTGCACTTAGAGCATAAAATGCTGATCTTGGTAAAACTGAAGCCACTGGTGACCTTGTCCAGATTGGTTTCAGTCCTGTGGGGGGTTCTTCCTACCTGATTTTCCATATTTGAGGTTGAGATAATTACTTTTGAAAAAAGAAGGCATGAATTGTTTCCCGGCATCATTAAACGAGTATACCTCCAAAGTACTAAGATATCAGATTCTGTCTTAAGCCTGCTGCACTCCAAGGCATTGTGCATTAACTGGAAATCGTAGATCTGCCTGGGTTCATCACTCAGCTGCTCAAAGTCTCAGAGGTCGGATCTTTTTGCATTCACTCTAAGTTAGAATTTGAGATTTCAAGTATTGTAGAGAGGATGAAAAATGCAGAAAGGGGTCTAGATTCAAGCACCCATATAGGACAAGATTATATTGGTTCGCCACAGACCTTAACATTCCTGAAAAAAAAAAGAAAGAAAGACAAACAGTAGTTTCAGTAGAGTCATGAACCTGATTCCTTTATGGTGAACGTGGGAAGCCACCTTGACTTATACAGAGTTCTCTGTAGTAGGGGAATTGCTTTTCCTTCATTAAACTTAACACATTTTTTTTTATCTCATGATATTTGTCTGATGCTCTACCCCACCCTTTCCAGAGAGGTTGATAACATCACAATGACAGCAATCAGATCTCATTCCCTTTCCACTTTGCATTTGCCTGCTCTTCTGCAAGCATGCAGCATATATTACTTTGTACTGAATCAAGCAGGAGATGGAGTCATTATAAGAAACAAATGTTATATGTAAGGATTTTCATTCGTGAAGGGCTTGAATTTTGTCATCACAGTGCATATAACCATAGATCTATCAGAGAGCAGGGCAAGGAGATCCTTCCTGTGGTCAGCTTCCCAGACTACGCTTAGAAAATCTGATTTGTACGTACCTCATATCTCATTATTTAAGTATATTTGAATGATTTTTACATTTCAACTGTATAATAATTTAATATTTGAATAAAATTTCAACTGTGTGAAAATGGAAAAAATAATCATGAATGCTTCTCAGTTAAGAATATGCTTGCAGTTTTTAATGTACGTGCATAGGCATGGTACACAAATACACAAGCACAGAAACCTTTCAGGAAATCTTTAATCCTGGGATATTTTATACTGGTGTTTGGATTTAAAAAGAATCAGCTTTTCAACAGTTTTGATCTAAAATCCATGGAATCAAGATAATAGTGTGAAGCCACATGCCTATTTCAAAACTGAGTTTCATTAAATGTTATACTAAAGTTCTCTGCCATTTTACTGGACAGGATATTGGTTCTCAGAAGGAAAATATATTTATGGAAAGGCATACCCTGTAACTCAAGGGTAATGTGTGCTGGCTTTGAACCTGAAAGATCTATATCCTGAAGCACATATCCTTTTGTAATTCAAATGCAACCAAGTGCAAATAACGGCCCAAGAAACAGATTCTTGCACATGAATTGTCTAGTTTACTTGCCATGTGCCTTCTGCATAAGTGCTTACAGCACTTTGCATATGTGTAGTCAAACGTATTCTGGGATTTTAGCAGCTACTTTTCAGGTGAGGAAAATTAACATGCTTTCAAATAAAAAATATAAATTATATATGTACATGTGCATGAATTATTTCAGAATAAAAATTTTGATGTTTTTACCATATTTAATAAATATACAATATCTATGCTATCACATCTAATACATATATATTATTCATACACTTAGTTACTCAGACATTCTGCTCATGTTCATAGTTGTTATTAATACAAATGTCATAACAATCCAAACATAAACTGTAAAGATGAAGGGTGGATAAAACCACTTGGTATCTTCACTCCAAAGCAAGAAGTAGGAAATGATAAAATGATACACTAAGCGAGACCACTCAGAAATGAAACATCCACAAAGAAATACTGTTCAGAAATGGAGGAAGAGAAACCATTTGGATTTCCGAGATAGTCTAAAATGTATGGGGATATCCAGGAAAAGTATTCCTTGCAGAAACGTAGGAAGTAATAAAAATGTAATATAGAAGTAGATAAAATATGGATGAATTTATTGACATAATTTTGCCAAAATACAGGAAAAGTTAAGTACTAAATGTAGTGTTAAAATCAGTTAGGGGATTTCACAGTGTTGAGAAGAAGGGACAGTGAAACACAAAGGGAGTATGGAGATTAGCTTTTACTAAGAAACCTTGTTGTAAGGACCTTCCAAGACAACTTTACAGAACAGACTGATCCTGCAGGGAGCAGAAAAGCAATAGAAAGAGACATCATCTGAGGCAACACAGATTAGTCACCTGGCATTTCCTCCCAAATTAGTTAGCACAGGCTAATTTGAAGAATGTTAATTAAATCAGCCAAGGGATAGTCACATGTTTGAAATGTCAAAGAATGAATGTTAAAAGTTAACTTTTATACCTTGGCAAACTACATACACATGGCTAAGACTGGAAGAGACCATACTGTGGAAAAGATAAAAGCAATATGGAGAAATTAAGATAAAATTGCATTTTAGCTGAAATTTAGCGTCTCTGATTTTTCAAACATAATTTTCATTTAAAAAGCATGTGAAAAAGACGTTGCTGCTTAGCTCAAGAGTTTCTCTCTCATCCAAATATAAGGTGGCCTGAGAATTCTCACTTTTAATAAACTCCTGAATGATGCTGTTAGCCAGAGGGCTGTAGTTTTGAAAATTTTGTTGTAGGATATTGATTAAAAATCATGAAATGTTTTCCATGTTGCTCAGCTTTGAAAAAGTAGTGGGGGTAGTTAGATAAATGGAGAATCCGTTTAATAGTAAAAGACAGCATGTAAGACCATATTTAGATGTTTTCCCACATGCAGATTTTTTTCTTTTTTTTCTTTCTAAAACTGATATAAGTTTCTTTAAGAAACTCATTTGTAAGTGACATAAATGGAGGGTGCTTGGTCAGTGGTTAAAAGTACTGCTATTCTTGCATACGACCTGAGGGAATTTCTCTACACTCACATTGCACAGCTCATTCTGCCCTTAACAACTAGTCCAGAACATAGAGCATGAGTCCTTATTACCAGTTGGAACATCTTCTGGGTATATGCCCAGAAGAGGTATTGCTGGGTCTTCTTGTAGTGCTATGTCTAATTTTCTGAGGAACCGCCAGACTGACTTCCAGAATGGTTGTATAAGCTTGCAATATCACCAGCAATGGAGGAGTGTTCCTCTTTCTCCACATCCTTGCCAGCATCTGCTGCCACCTGAAGTTTTGATCTTAGTCATTCTGATGGGTGTGAGGTGGAATCTCAGGGTTGTTTTGATTTGCATTTCCCTGCTGATTAAGGATGCTGAACATTTTTTCAGGTGCTTCTTGGCCCTTCAGTATTCCTCAGTTGAGAATTCTTTGTTTAGCTCTGTACCTCATATTTAATGGGGTAATCTGAATTTCTGTAGATATTTGCACCCAACCAATGGACAGAAGCAGCTGACCCCAGTTGTTGAATTAGGGAAAAGCTGAAAGAAGCTGAGAAGTCCGATCCTGTAGGAGGACCAGCAATCTCAATTATTCTGGACACCTGAAATCTCTCAAACACTGGACCACCAAACAGACAGCATACACCAGCTGATATAAGGCCCCCAACACACATACAGTAATGGATGGCTGGGTCTGTGCACATTCAGAGATGAAGCACCTAACCCTCAAGAGAATAGAGGCCCCAGGGAGTTTGGCATGGGGGGGGGGCATTCACGTGGAGACAAGGGGGTGGGGAGGAGGTGTGGGTTGTGGAGCAGACAGAGTGAGGATCTGGGGAAAGGTGGGTAATGGAATATGGATTATAAAAAATAAATTAATTGAAAAATATGAACATGAATCCAGTTCCAACCCTATTCAATATAATAATTCATCATTTTAACTTAATATTCAGTATCTTTAGGTAAAATTGTCCAGATTATCTTTTATATTTAAAGAAATACTTATAAATATTCCCTCTGTTTAAAAAATGAATATAAATTTAAACACTTATAATAGTCCATCCTCTGCAGTATATGGATGTTGAATTGTGATTTAATGTAATCTATCTACTTAGGGACACATGTACTACTCCATCTTTAGGCCTCCTCCTTGCAAGAACCAAGAAATCTTTGCTTGACATTGCCTATATCAATCTGAAATATTTAGTATGATTGCTTCATTTGCCTTCTCTAAGATTCTGACACCTATCTTGACTTTCCCTTGTCTGAACCAAGCAAGGCCTTAGGTCACTCGATTCCCATAATATTGTCATTTTGCCTATTTCTGCAACAATTTCCACGCTGCATGGAATTTCCAAGTCTGTTTTATAGCAAGAACAGACAGAAACTTGAGCTAACGTTAATACTTCATTAAGTTTGGGCTGAGGCAACAGAAGCTAATATTTCAGAGATCAAGGCCTGTCTTTGTCAGAACTCTTTTTTTATTCCTGAACCAGATTTCTCAACCAAAAATGGTGGATCAAAGGCTTCCCATTCCATTTCTTTCATATCCTCTTTCCTTCCACTGGTAAATTGGCTTGGTGATATTTCTTGATGTCTTAAAAATAGAAAAACAATTTCATATGACAGATTCTCATCTAGGTATTAATTAGGTTTTAATTTAGGTGCCCTTTTTCTGTGTCAGAAATTGTAACTCTTTTCCTTTGCAAGAATATTCAAACAATCTTACTCTTTTCAACTTTTTTCTTCAACCAAAATTGTAGAACACCTTATGATGACTACCAAGAACTTGTTTGTATATAACTGGAAAAACAATAACAAAAACCTCAATGGTAGTCAATTAAGAATTCTACCATGTAAGCAATGGATAAATGATGAATCAAGTTATGGATATATCAGCATCTCCTCATCATTCAAATATGTTCAAATATGCTATATTTGACTATAAAATAGAATATGAATTTTTATATCTGGTAGGTTTGCATATACTATATGAAAAGCTGTAAGATACACTAGAATACATAAGATATACTTTAATATCTACTAAAGACACTGAGTTTGTATACATAGGCCTACTCTTTTTGTATTATTGATGTATTCAGAATTAAAGCAGAATTAGAGTATACTTAAGCTATGATATATAGCTGAACTTCCTCATTTACATGAGATTTGATGTATACATAGAGTAGTATTTTCATGTGTACTATAAATATATGAAAGTAAGATTTTTTTGTTGTTTTCACTAAATTGAAATACTAAGTAAAATATAGATTTTGTTACTATTATCAATCATCCTATGTAAAGCTAGACTTTAAATTACATTTTCTTAAGTCCGTGCTGTATTTAAATGAAGGTATCCAAAACAAAAGGACAGAATTGCTATACTCTTGAACCATATTATAATTTTTTAATCTCTCTTCTTCCCTGAGTTTTTTGAACACTATTGAACAGGAAGATAGATATAATATACTACTGTATGCTTGTGTGAGATGGCCTATCTCTTGGACAGATCACTGGAGCTACTTGAAGAGATTACAAAGAATAAATTTGTCTACACTTAGCTGTTTCAGCCACACTAACACAGGTAACATGGATGTTAGTGTAGAAGACACCTTGAACATGACAGCAAAAAACACATCACAGAGAAAATGTTGGAGCTGCTGCAACAAAGACTATATCTAAGAAAATGTGATTTCTCAAATGTGGACTAGAAAGGGTCTCTTCTATTTATGTTCTTCGCAATCTCACAATAGACCCACAAATATATATATATATATATATATATATATATATATATATATATATATATATGTAGTGGTAGATAATTCATGCAACAAAATTTGAGAATGTTATATACAATTTGAAATGAAATAAAGCTAATTTATAAATCTGTTATTTTGAATAAAATACCACAGTTGTCTCACCTCTTTGTGCTGTTCTTTAGGAATAAAATATTGTATTGCAAAGCTTCTGTAAGGCAAAAGACACTCTCAATAAGACAAAAAGGCCACGAACAGATTGGGAAAGGATCTTTACCTATCCTAAATCAGATAGGGGACTAATATCCAATATATATATAAAGAACTCAAAAAGGTGGACTCCAGAAAATCAAACAACCCCATTAAAATATGGGGCTCAAAGCTAAACAAAGAATTCTCACCTGAGGAATACCGAATGGCTGAGAAGCACCTGAAAAAATGTTCAGCATCCTTAATCATCAGAGAAATGCAAATCAAAACAACCCTGAGATTCCATCTCACACCAGTCAGAATGGCTAAGATCAAAAATTCAGGTGACAGCAGATGCTGGCAAGGATGTGGAGAAAGACCAACAACTCCTATATTGTTGGTTGGATTGCAAGCTTGTACAACCACTCTGGAAATCAATCAGTCTGGCGGTTCCTCATTAAATTGGACATAGTACTACCAGAGGATCCCACAATACCTCTCCTCAGCATATATATCCAGAAGATGTTCCCAATGATAAGAAGGACACATGCTCCACTATGTTCATAGCAGCCTTATTTATAATAGCCAGAAGCTGGAAAGAACCCAGATGCCCCTCAACAGAGGAATGGATACAGAAAATGTGGTACATTTACACAATGGTGTACACTACTCAGCTATTAAAAAGAATGAATTTATGAAATTCCTAGGCAAATGGATAGACCTGGAGGGCATCATCCTGAGTGAGGTAACACAATCACAAAAGAACTCACATGATATGTACTCACTGATAAGTGGATATTAGCCCAGAAACTTAGAATACCTAAGATACAATTTGCGAAACACATGAAACTCAAGAATGAAGACCAAAGTGTGCACAGTTTGCCTCTTCTTAGAATTGGAACAAAACACCCAGGGAAGGCATTACAGAGACAAAGTTTGAAGCTGAGACAAAAGGATGGACCATCTAGAGACTGCCATATGCGGGGATCCATCCCATAATCAGCCTCCAAATGCTGACACCATTGCATACACTAGCAAGATTTTGCTGAAATGACCCTGATATAGCTGTCTCTTGTGAGGCTATGCCAGGGCCTAACAAACACAAAAGTGGATGCTCACAGTCACCTATTGGATGGATTACAGGGCCCCCTTGGAGGAGCTAGAGAAAGTACCCAAGGAGCTAAAGGGATCTGCAGCCCTTTAGGTGGAACAATAATATGAACTAACCAGTACCCCTGGGAGCTCATGTCTCTAGCTGCATATGTATCAGAAGATGGCCTAGTCGGCCATCAGTGGAAAGAGAGGCCCATGGGTCCTGCAAACTGTATTTGCCTCAGTACAGGGGAATGCCAGGGCCAAGAAGTGGGAATGGGTGGATAGGTGAGTGGTGGGGATGGTGGGGAGGCTCTGGGGGACTTTTGGGATAGCATTGGAAATGTAAGTGAGGAAACTACCTAATAATTTTTTTTTTTAAAAAAAAGCAGGAAAAAAATTATATTGCAGGCTGCGTGCCCCTGAGCTATTTTGCTGATTTCCATTAATAATTACTGTGTGAACTTTTCATTATTTTTGACATTGAAGTTCATGGTGGGGTTTATTTGCTTTCTCCTTCAACCTGTTCTGTTCTCTCAAGACAAAATTTTAATGTTATTTTTTTAATTTAAAAAAAATAAATTGAATTATTTTTCACAGCATAGAAGTCTCTATTTTGGGAGGAAAATTATATTATGCTCATTAAAAACATATAGTTTTCACCTCTTTCCTACTGTTTTTATACTTTTAAAAATATTAAATTTTATTTTAAAAAACAACCTAAATGTTAAAAGAATCACATATGGTATTTTAAATATATATATGTTGTGTAATAGTCAATTCAGGGAAAATGCCTCTATTACTAAAGTTTTGTTTTGTTTGTGGTGAACATATTAGAAGTGTCTAGGTGTTTGAAATGTACAGTACTAAACCATTTCCTATAGCCAACCACGCTTTATTCTCACGATTATTGACAAAAAATTATTTTATCACATGATACTTCCTAATTACAATTTCCCCAATCCTCCACTATTCCCAGTTCCTCCCCACTGCTCCTGCTATCTGCATCCACTCCAGTTTTTTTATCTTATTAGAAAAGAACAGGCTTCTATGAGATAATAATAAGATGCAACAAAATAAATGTAATAAAGTAAAACAAAAATTATAACATCAAATTTGGACAAGGGAAAAAAAACAAAACAAAACAAAAACAGAAGGGAGAGAATGAACAAGAATCAGAGATTCACTAGTTTGCATACTCAAGAATTACATAAATTTTATTTTATGTTTTTAAGGTTTTAGAGATTTATTGTAGAAAGGCAGAGAAAAAGAGAGATAGTAAAAGAAAGAGAGAGGCCTGCCATGGCCATGTGGAGAGAGCAATGAAGGTAGAGAGGGAGAAGGGAGGCTAGAGATGCGAGTAAGAAAGGTGAGAGCTTAAGAGCAAGAATTCCATAAATTTTAAAATAAGGCCATAATGTACACAAATGACCTGGTAAAATGCCACACAGGGTTTGGATCTCTCTATTGAGTTCAGTTTTAAAGTCTTCCTCTACCTTCTCGTTGGCGCCAGCACTTGGTCACCTAGGGCGCAGAGTCAGCAGCAGACATCACCATGATCCCTAGAGGACTCTCTACAGGATCTTGGGATCACTGGTGAATGGAACACAACATCTGTTCCGATCCAATTGTTACAGGCCTGTGACAGCAGGAAGAGGGACACCAGAGCCCTTCCTAACCTTTTGATCATTTCTGGTTTACCTTGGTTTCAAACAGACCAGACAGCTCCTCCATCCTCAAAGGAGATACCACTTCCAGGCACTGTAACATGCCCAGGATCTTAGGACAACAGGATCCCAGAATAACAGGATCTGGGTCACACCAGTATTTCAGGGTCTCAGAGGAAGATTGACTTCCAAAAACTCTGACACACCCTGAATCTCAGGATCACAGGACCCCACAATCAAAGGATCAGAGAGAAAGCTGGACTCTGAGGAGTCCTGAATCAAATGGGATTATAGGTAGGACAGGCTCCAATCAGATATATTGGGGGAACAAGCACGTGAGATAATCAGATGGCAGGAGGCAAGCAAAAGAACAGAAGCAACAGAAACCAAAGTTACTTGGCATCATCACAACCAAACTCTCCCACCTTAGCAAGTCCTGGATACACCATCACACCAGAAAAGCAAGACATGGGTCTAAAGTCACTTCTCATGATGATGATGGAGGACTTTAAGAAGGAAATACAGAAAAACACAGGTAAACAGCTAGAAGCCTATAAGAAGAAAACACAAAAATCCCTTAGAGTGTTAAGGAAAAGACTACCAAACAGGAGATGGAATTGAACAAAACTATCCAGAATCTAAAAATTGAACTAGAAACAATAAAGAAAACCCAAAGGGAGACAACTCTGGAGATAGAAACCCTAGGAAAGAAATCAGGAACCATAGATGTGAGCATCACCAACAGAATACAAGAAATGGAAGAGAGAATCTCAGGTGCAGAAGATTCCATAGGGAGCATGGACAGAACAATCAAAGAAAATGCAAAATGAAAAAAAGATCCTAACTCAAAACATCCAGGAAATCCAGGACACAATGAAAGGACCAAACCTACAGATAATAGGAGTAGATGAGAATGAAGATTTTCAACTTAAAGGACCAAAAATATCTTCAACAAAATTATAGAAGAAAACTTCCCATACCTAAAGAAAGAGATGCCCATGAACATAAAAGAAGCCTACAGAACTCCAAATAGGTAGATCAGAAAAGAAATTCCTCCTGATACATAATGATCAGAACAACAAATGCACTAAATAAAGAAAGAATATTAAAAGCAGTAAGGGAAAAAGGCCAAGTAATATATAAAGGCAGGCCTATTAGAATTACTGGAGACTTCTCTCCAAAAACTATGAAAGCCAGAAGATCCTGGACAGATGTTATACAGACACTAAGAGAACACAAATGCCAGCCCAGGCTACTATACCCAGCAAAACTCTCAATTATCATAGATGGAGAAACCAAAGTATTCCACGACAAAACCAAATTCACACATTATCTTTCCATGAATCCAGCTCTTCAAAGGGTAGTAAAGGAAAAACACCAACACAAGGACAAAATCTATGCCCTGGAAAAAGCAAGAAAGTAATCCTTCAACAAAACTAAAAGAAAATAGCCACAAGAACAGAATCACAACTCTAACAACAAAAATAACAGGAAGCAACAATTACTTTTCCTTAATATCTCTGAATATCAATGGACTCAATTCCCCAATAAAAAGACATAGACTAACAAACTGACTACACAAACAGGAAACAAAATTTTGCTGCTTACAAGAAACCCATCTCAGGGAAAAAGACAGACATGACCACAGTGTAAAAGGCTGGAAAACAAATTTCCAAGGAAACAAGCTGGAGTAGCCATTCTAATGTCGAATGAAAATGACTTCCAACCCAAAGTTATCATAAAAGACAATGAGGGGCACTTCATACTCATCAAAGGTAAAACCTTCCGAGACGAACACTCAATTCTGAATATCTATTCTCCAAATGCAAGGGCAGCCACATTCATTAAAGAATCTTTAGTAAAGCTCAAAGCACACATTGCACCTCACACAATAATAGTGAGAGACTTCAACACCCCATTCTCATCAAGGGACAGATCATGGAAACAGAAACTAAACACAGTGAAACTAAAAGAATCTATGAAACAAATGGATTGAAGAGATATCTACAAAACATTTTATACTAAAACAAAAGGATATACCTTCTTCTCAGCACCTCATGGTACCTTCTCCAAAATTGATCATACAATTGTTCAAAAAAAGGCCTTCACAGGTGCAAAAATATTGAAATTGTCCTATGTATCCTATCATATCACCTTGGACTAAGGCTGATCTTCAATAACAACATAAATAATACAAAGCCAACATTCACATGGAAACTGAATAACACTCTCCTCAATGATACCTTGGTCAATGAAGAACTAAAGAAAGAAATTAAAGACTTTTTTGAGTTTAATGAAAATGAAGCCACAACTTGCCCAAACTTATGGGACACAATGAAAGCATTCCTGAGAGGAAAATTTAGAGCTCTGAGTGCCTCCAAAAAGAAACTAGAGAGAGCACACATTAGCAGCTTGACAGCACACCTAAAAACTCTAGAAGAAATGGAAGGTAATTCACCCAAGAAGCCAGGAAATAATCAAACTCAGGGGTGAAATCAACCAAGTAGAAAAAAAAAAAAAAAGAACTATTCAAAGAATCAACCAAAGGAGAAGCTGGTTCTTTGAGAAAATCAACAAGGTAGATAAACCCTTAGCCAGACTTACTAAAGGGCACAGGGAGAACATCCTAATTAACAAAACAGAAATGAAAAGGGAAACATAACAACAGATCCTGAGTGAATCCAAAACACCATCTGATCCTTCTATAAAAGACTATACTCAACAAAACTGGAAAACCTGGATGAAATGGACAAATTTCTAGATAGATACCCAGTACCAAAGTTAAATCAGGATCAGATTAATGACCTAAACAGTCCTATATCCCCTAAAGAAATAGAAGCATTCATTAATAGTCAACCAACCAAAAAGAGCCCTGGACCAGATGGGTTTAGTGCAGAGTTCTATCAGACCTTCAAAGAAGACCTAATTTCAGTTCTACTCAAACTATTCCACTAAATAGAAACAGACGGTACTCTACCCGATTCATTCTCTGAAGCCACAATTACTCTGATACCTAAACCACATAAAGACCCAACAAAGATAGAGAACTTCAGCCAATTTCCCTTATGAATATGAATGCAAAAATACTCAATAAAATCCTCGCAAACTGATTCTAAGAACACATCAAAATGATCATCCATCATGACCAAGTAGGCTTCATCCCAGGGATTCAGATATTTTTAAAATAGGGAAATCCATTAACATAATCCACTATATAAACAAACTCAAAGACAAAAATCACATGGTCATCTCAATAGATGCTGAGAAAGCATTTGATAAAATCCAACATCCATTCATGATGAAAGTCTTAGAAAGATCAGGAATTCAAGGCCCATACCTAAGCATAATAAAAGCATTCTACAGCAAACCAGTAGCCAACATCAAACTAGATGGAGAGAATATGGTAGCAATCCCATTAAAATCAGGAATTAGACAAGGCTGCCCAGTTTTTCTCTATATATTCAATATAGTACTTGAAATCCTAGCCAGAGCTATTAGATAACAAAAAGAGGTCAAGGGGATACAAATTGGAAAAGAAGAAGTCAAAAATTTCACTATTTGCAGATGACATGAGAGTATATATAAATGAACCTAAAAATTCCACCAGAGAACTGCTAAACCTGATAAACAGCTTCAGTGCAGTAGCTGGATATAAAATTAATTCAGACAAACCAATGGCTTTCTTCTACACGAAGGATAAACAGTCTGAGAGAGAAATTATAGAAACAACACCCTTCACAATAATCACAAATAGTATAAAATATCTTGGTGTGAAACTAACTAAGGAAGTGAAAGATCTGTATGATAAGAACTTCAAGTCTCTGAAGAAAGAAATCAATGAAGATCTCAGAAGATGGAAAGATCTCCCATTCTCATGGATTATCAGGGTCAATAGAGTCAAAATGACTATCTTACCAAAAGCAATCTACAGATTCAATGCAATCCCCATCAAAATTCCAACTTAAATCTTCAATGAATTAGAAATATCAATTTGCAAATTCATCAAGAATAACAAAAAAACCTAGGATAGCAAAAACTCTACTCAATGATAAAAGAACCTCTGGTGGAATCACCAGGCCTGACCTAAAGCTTTACTACAGAGCAATTGTGATAAAAACTGCATGGTATTGGTATAGGGACAAACAAGTAGACCAATGGAATAGAATTGAAGACCCAGGAATGAACCCACCCACCTATGGTCACTTGATTTTTGACAAGAGCGCTAAAACCATCCGGTGGATAAAAGATCGCCTTTTCAACAATTGGTGCTGGCACAACTGGAAGTTTTCATGTGCAAGAATGTGAATTGATACATTCTTATCTACTTGTGCTAAGGTCAAGTCTAAGTGGATCAAGGAACTCCACATAAAACCAGAGACACTGACATTTATAGAGGATAAAGTGGGGAAAAGACTAGAAGATATGGGCACAGGGGAAACATTCCTGAATAGAACAGCAATAGCTTGTGCTGTAAGATCAAGGACTGACAAATGGGACCTCATAAAATTGCAAAGGTTCTGTAAGGCAAAAGACATTGTCAATAAGATACAAGGGCCACCAACAGATTGGGAAAGGACCATTACCAATCTTAAATCAGATAGGGGACTAATATCTAATAGCTCGTTATATATGAGCTCAAGAACGTGGACTCCAGGAAACCAAATAACCCCATTAAAATGGGGTTTTTAATGAAGAATTTTCAACTGAGAATACCAAAGGGCTGAGACGCACTTGAAAAAATGTTCAACATCCTTAATCATCGGGGAAATACAAATCAAAACAACCCTGAGATTCCATATCACACCAATCAGAATGGCTAAGTTCAAAAATTCATGTGACAAAAGATGCTGGTGAGGATGTGGAGAAAGAGGAACACTCCTCCATTGTTGGTGGGATTGCAAGCTTGTACAACCACTCTGGAAATCAGTCTTGAGTTTCCTCAGAAAATTGGACATAGTACTACCGGAGCATCCAGAGAGATATCTTCTGGTGGGCATATATCAAGAAGATGTTCCAACAGGTAATAAGAACACATGCTCCACCATGTTCATAGCAGCCTTATTTATAATATCCAGAAGCTGGAAAGATCCCAGATGTCCCTCAACAAAGGAATGGATACAGAAAATGTGGTACATTTACACAATGGAGTAGTAACTCAGTTATAGAAACAGTGAATTTATGAAATTCCTAGGCAAATGGATGGATCTGGAGGGTATCATCCAGAGTGAGGTAACCCAATCAGAAAAGAACTCACATGATATATACTCACTGATAAGTGGATATTAGCCTACAAACTTAGAATACCCAAGATACAATTTGCTATACACATGAAACTCAAGAAAAAAGAAGACAAATGTGTGGACACTTCTCCCCTCCTTTGAATTGGGAAGAAAACACCTATGGAATGAGTTACAGAGACAAAGTTTGGAGCTGAGAGGAAAGGAGGGACAATCCAGAGATTGCTGCACCCGGGGGTCCATCCTATACTCATCCACCAAATGCAGACACTATTGAATAAGACAGCAAGATTTTACTGAAAGGACCCTGATATTGCTGTCTCTTGTGAGGCTATGCCAGTGTGTGGCAAATACAGAAGTGGAGACTCACAGTCAGCTATTGGAACGATCACAGAGCTCCTAGTGGAGGAGCTAAAGAAAGTACCCAAGGAGCTGAAGGGGTCTGCAACCTTTTGGTGGAACAACAATATGAACTAACCAGTACCCCCCCAGAGCTCGTGTCTCTAGGTGCATAAGTAGCAGAAGATGGCCTAGTCGGCCATCATTGGGAATAGAGGCCCCATTTTCTTGCAATCTTTATATGCCCCGGTACAGGGGAACACCAGGGCCAAGAAGTAGGAGTGGGTGGTTAGGGTGGGAGGAGAGTATAGGGGACTTTTGGGATAGCACTTGAAATGTAAATGAAGTAAATACCTAATAAAAATTGAAAAAAGAAGACATACATATAAAAAACAAACAAACAAAAACAAGTCTTCCTCTATTGGAGTGTGTGCAATTCAGGTCGGAGAAGTTCTTGTTTCATGAGCAAGGGTGCCCTTAGGTTTGGTATACAGATGTTATTAATTGCTATGTCTTCTTGCTTCCTTTGCTATGATAAAGTTGTAATGGCATTTTTACAACTTTGTCTGATTAGTGTGGTTTCAGTCTATTTTGTAAGGTTTTTAAATGAAGATTCCAGCGTCTTGCTTAAATTTAGTAGCTTTGAATACTTTTTCTATCATTTTTCTCTGAGGGGATGTCTATTCTTGATATGTAGGCATATTTCCTGGATGCAGCAGAAAAAATTATTCCTGTTTTGCATTCATTCTTTAATTCTCTGTCCTTTATTGGGGATTTGAGACCATTGATGTTGCAAATACCAAGGAGCAGTGGTTACTGATTCCTTTTGTTTTGTTGTTGGCGTGTGTGCCTGTGCTTCCATCTTTTGCAGTTCTGAGATGATTTTTTCCCTCTGATATCTTGGTTAGAGTTAACCTTGTTTGTTTGGAGTTTTCTTTCTAGCTCCTTTTCTTGTACTGGGTTGTAGATATATGTTTTTAAATTTTGTTTTATCATTGAATGTCTCATTCTCTTCATCTCTTGCAACAATTCTAAATCTGTGGGTTGCAACCTGCAGGTTGAATGACCCTTTTACAGGGACCACATAAGACCATCAAAACAAAAACAAAAACAAAAGCACTGATAGTATGATTAATAACAATAGCAAAATTATGTGGGGTATCAATCAAAACAATTTTATGGTTGGAGGTCACCGTAAATGAAGAGCTGTATTAAAGTTTGGCCACACTCAGAGGTTAAGAACCACTGAGCTACTGTGTTTTTGCTTTGTTTGCTTTTTCATTTTTTCATTCATTTATTGATTTATTCACTCCACATCCAAATATAAGACCTCTTCCTCCCAGTCTGATGCCAGAGAGAAGGGAGCAGACCAGGATGCACAGGGAGGCAGCCCCCTAAAACAGTCCTTGACGCTATGAACCGTACTCTGTTGTGCTTGGCTGTAGGTCTCTGCATCTGTTTCTCCTTGGCTGCTGGGTGGACCCTCTCAGAGGACAATTATGCCAAGCATCAGGTGTAGCTCAGGGAGTCTTGTGGAAAAGGGGAGGGAAGGATTTGGGAACCTGACGAGGAAGGGGGTTTCACAGGAATAGCAACAGAGTCTACTAACATGGACTATGGGGGCATAGGTGTAGCAGATGCCTAGTTGGTCTTCATGCAGGTCCCCTCACAACTAGAGCAGGGGCTCTCATTCTGATCTATTGAAACAAAAGTTTTGCTGGATAGTCTGAGATAGCATCTGTTGTCTTTAAAACCGCAGTGTATTTTTCAAGGTCCTGCTAGTTTTTAAAGTCTCCATTGAGAAGTCAAGTGTCAGCATTTAAATGTCACTGGGTCTTTTCTTCTTGAAGCTTTTAAAATTCTTTTTTTTTCTTTTTGTTCTGTATATTTTATGTTTTCTGTTCCAATCTATTAGACTCTTCTGCATGCTCTTTCTGCATTTAATGATCACTTTTTTTGTGTTAGGGTAATTTTCTTCTATAATTTTGTTGAAAATACTTTCTGTGCCCTTGACTTTGGTTCCTTTTCCTTCTTTCTATTATTCTTAGATTTGATCTTTCCATAGTGCCCCTGATTTCTTCGATGTTTTGTGCCAGAAGATTTTTAAATTTAACATTTTCTTTCACCAAAGGATGCATTTCTACTATCTTTTTGTTCAATTCCTGAGATATGATGAGTTTAAGGAGAGGTGAATATCTGGGATTAGTCAACTTTTTTTTTTCTTGTCATAATGAGTCTAGCATTTAACCAATTATTTTGATGCAGTCACTAATTTGTGGAAATGCAATATCTGAATCATATAATGAATAACATTATAAATACTGAGTATAGAAAATGCATTTTGATGCTACTTTTAATATTTCCTTGCTTTGCTTTATACACACTGTCCTTAAGTGAAAAGACATGAAATATTTTCCTCTGTTTGTACAAGGATGTTAACTTTTACCTGGTATATACTTTTACTCATTTATTTTTACTTTTATACTTTTTTGTTGTTTTGAAAATAGATTCTTCTCTCATACAATACATCTCATCCACAGTGTGTTTTCCCTCCCCTGTTTCCTTCTAGCTTATTCTCATCTCTCCTCTCTCAAAGATCACTTTCCCCCAATTTTGACAGACAGACCAAATAAAAGATGAAACAGAACAATTTGAAAGCCCTCATATCCAGGCTTGACAAGGCAGCCCAACAGGAGGAAACAGTCTCAAGAACAGGCAAAAGAGTGAGAGACACTCCCACTCTTAGGAGTTTACAGTAACACAAAGCTAAAAGCCATAAATAGCATAGGTACAGAGAACCTGGTGCAGACCCATGCATGCTTGCCAGGCAGTCTCTTTGAGCCCATAATAACCCTGCGTAGATGATTCAGTGGTTCATGTTCTCCTAGTGTCCTCTATGACCTCTGACTCCTAGAGTCTTCCCTCCCCCTATTCTGTGGGTTTCCCATCTCCAAGGAAAAGAACCAAATGGAGACCTACCATTTGGACTTTCTCTTCACATAATCTGGCTGTAAGCATCTATACCCACTCCTATCTGCAGCTTAATGAAGCCTTTTTGATGATGACTGGACAAGTCACAGCTCTGTGAGTACAGAATAACATCATTTGGAATCATTTTATAATTTTTTTTTGCCAGTCTTGTTTTTTTCTACCACAGGTCTCTGGAGTAGCTAGTCTCTGTTTGGTTCCTGTCCATATGTATAGTGTAGGGCCTGAGATCTCTCTTGTGGCATGAGCTCAAGTTAAGCTAAATATTGGCTGACCACTCGTATGTGTTCTGTGCCATCATGGCCAGAGCACATCTCATAGGCAGAATGTGTTGTAAATGAAGGGTTTTGTGGCTGGGTTGATGTCCAGGTTTCTCTTCCCAACATCTGCAGAGTACCTTCTTATGCCAAAGAGACTTGAAAGTTGTCCTTAAATATGAGGTCCCTCAATCAGTTTTCAGAGAACAACCTCCTGTCCTAGCATCAGTCTTGGTTGTTTAGAAATCTTCATGAGACCTCCTCAGACAACAACTCAATTGAAAGTCTCACCACAGGAACACGAGTATAAACTGGCCAAATTGCTAGACTTCCTAGGTGTCTCATTTTTAGATCATTTCTTTCTAATGAAGAAATAAAAATGGTTAATAGTTATTGTGGGTCTCTATGTTGCAGTGAAATTACAATCTTGTTATTTTTCATATTTCACTATTTAACCTTTGTTAAACCTCTTAGGTGTTCTGTATTTTTGCTTTTAGCTTTTACTTTAGTTTTGACTCTTTCATGTATGTATAAAAGGAAATATCATATGTACTTCCCATTTTCTCCTTTAGGTCCCTCAATATTCCCTTTAAATTCTTGCTCTCAGAGTAATTTTTTTTTAATTTTGTACCCCACTAAGCCTGGCTATTGCTGTTCATAGGTGAATTATGCTAGGGCTATCTTTTGGAGCATGGGAGTCTTAACATTGGTCACCTCCTTCAAGAAGAACCTCAAAAATGAATGATCTTCCCCGCCCAAGCATCTATTAGGTTGACATGATCTTGTGAAAGTCTCATGTGTTTTAGTTAGGGTTTACTGCACTGAACACACCATGACCAAGGTGACTTTTATAAGGATAACACTTAATTGGAACTGGCTATCAACTTCAGAGGTTCAGTCCATTATCATCAAGGAAGAAGCATGGCAACTTACAGACAGACATGGTACTGGAGGAACTGAGAACTCTACATCTTCATCTGAAGGCCATTAAGAGAAGACTAGCTTCCAGTCAGCCAGCAGAACTGTCTTAAAGCCCACTCCCACAGCAATACACTTCCTCTAACTATGTTACCCCTAGTCCAATGAAGCCACACCTCCTAATAGTGCCACTCCCTAAGCCAAGTATATTCCATCCACCATAGTGAGTCAGTACATTAATGCATATGCATTTTTTATTGTGATAGCCATGTCATGTCTAGAATACAGCTTTTTATAAGCTCTCCTACCCATCCTCCAGTGGTTATATCTTTTTTTCCTTGTCTTATGTCTTCTTTTGTTATTTGAACACAGTGCATAATTCATTTATATATTTGTCTAAACACTTTGTCCATGCCATTCTCATTGTTTTCCATTAGTACAGGATTATTAAGGGAGCATATCCAAAAATTTCTATTTATTTATTTATTTATTTATTTATTTATTTATTTATTTATTTATTTAATGTTTTTGGCTAGGACTTAAACAGAGATAGTGGGATTTTGGTCCCAGGACTGATTTTATAGGAGAAACTTACCTGTGAATATTCCAAGAAGGGGTATGAGGAACTTTCCCCTGTCAGCCCCTACAAAGGCTGAACTGGGGAAATCTGAGCTCATTGGTCAGTTTGTGGGAATCTGTTACCTATTAACACTGGGTTCTGGGTTGTATTGGAAGTTTGGGGCATATTTCTGCCTGGGGTCTCCTTCAGTGTTTCTGTTTAGAATTTGATGTATATAGAGTTTGGGTTCATAGATCTAGACCTAGGAACCTGTTACCTGTTGCTACATAGAGGTTAGTAATCTAAAATACTGTTTTTCTACAGTATACAGTTTATTCCTGTTAAATGTATTTTTGATAAATCTTTTCTTGTACATGCATAAATTATTTATGGTTTATTTGGAGAACGTAATTTTTTTTAAAATAGCATTTTTATTAGATATTTTCTTTATTTACATTTCAAATGTTATCCCCTTTCCTAGTTTCCCCTCCAAAAATCGCCTATCCTCTCCACCCTCCTCCTGCTCACCAAACCACCCTCTACCCCTTCATGACCCTGGCATTCCCCTATACTGAGGCATAGAACCTTCACATGACCAAGGGCCTCTCCTCCCATTGTTTACTGACTAGGCCATCCTCTGCTACATTTGCATCTAGAGACATGAGTTCCACCATGTGTTTTCTTTGATTGGTGGTTTAGTCCCAGGGAGCTCAGGGATTACTGTTTAGTTCATATTGTTGTTCCTCCTTGGGGGCTGCAAACCCCTTTAGCAACTTGGGTACTTTCTCTAGCTGCTTCATTGGGAACCCTGTGCTCTGCCTAATTGATGACTGTGAGCAACCACTTCTGTATTAGTCAGGCAATGGCAGAGCCTCTCAGGAGACTCTATCATATCAGGCTCCTATTAGCAAGTTCTTGTTGGTATCTGCAATATTGTCTTGTTTTGGTGGTTTTTTGTTGAATGGATCACCAGGTGGGGCAGTTTCTGGGTCATTCCTTCAGTCTCAGCTCTGAACTTTGTCTCTGTAACTCCCTCCATGGGTATTTTTTCCCCCTCCTAAGAAGAGGTAAAGTGTCCACACTTTGGTCTTCATTCTTCTTGAGTTTCATGTGTTTTGCAAATTGTATCTTGGGTATTCTGAGCTTCTGGGCTAATGTTCACTCATCAGTGAGTGCATATCATATGTGTTCTTTTGTGATTGGGTTACCTTACTTAGGATGATATCCTCCAGATCCATCCATTTGTCTAAGAATTTCATGAATTCATTGTTTTTAATAGCTGAGTAGTACTCCATTGTGTAAATGTACCACATTTTCTGTATCCATTCCTCTGTTGAGGGACACCTGGGTTCTTTCCAACTTCTTTCTAAAATAGCATAATTGTATAAGCATTCTTTTCCTATTTATATAATGTAGATTTACCTAACTTTATTCTACAGAAGAACGTTTGATAAGTTTGATTTTCAGTTTTAGATAGACCCTACATACTTAAGCATTTAATACTGAATTATTCATGTAAGATATTATATAGAAAATTCTGTAGATAATATGTGTACATAAGAATTTTCAGTGGCATTAATATACACATATATAAGCCTTTATTTCTATTTCTTTTCATCTATAATTTACAGATATTTAGATGTATATTTGTGTATTTACATCATGAGATAAAAATATATATCATTGTCTCAGCCTAGTAACACTTTTATGCTCCCTCTCTCTTTTGTTTCCTTTTATTTTGATTTTTCTCACTAGTTACATCCTCTAGCTATTAAATCACAACTAACTTCTGCTCTGTCAAATACTTGAAAGAAACCAATATATCTTTTTGAAGAACTTTATTGATTCAACTCTATAGTATAAAAGGAAGAATACCACCGACTTTATCTTGTGTTATTCCACATATATAGTAAAACATTTATCTATTATATTTTTATGAATATGTAGGTAATTTCAGGAATTTTTTTTCTGAACAAGGCTGATTTTTTTTTCTAAGAAATTCAGAACTTCAACAAACAGAGCTTGACTAGAAGGAAATATCCCGTTGTCCTAAATATTTGCTAAAGAATATCAATTTATATTTAAAAAATTCTTATCCCTTTTAAAACTTTTTATTGATTCTTTGTGAGCTTCCCATCTTGCACCCCACTCCAGCTCATCTCCAGATCTGCTTATCTCATATCTAGCCTTCAGTCTTACAACCTCCCCACTTATAAAAAAAATCCCAAGCACAAACAATTCCCCTGCCCCCACAGAAACAAAGCATAGAAATCATCTCATCACAGAATTAGTAGTAACTCACAGTGTATCCCACAGTTTATCCCTTTATCCATACATCTTCACTTGCAAATGTTCATTTTAATGACATTGGTCTGGTTCATGATCTCTGACTTCTGTGACATCATCAACATTGGATCCTCACCAGAACCCTCCTGGCTATCCTGTTGTTGTCTTGTGTGATGGGGATCTTGTGGCTTTGGTTCAGCAGAACTGGCTCTTTCCTTTCCCAAACTTCCACAAATGATATAGATTTGGGGGTAGGCCAACTCAGAGCTCTGGATCTGGGCCTGGATGGTAGCTGGGTTGGTCAGCCCACTAGCGCTCCTTTATCTGCATTATCAGGATGGTCTCTCCAGTACTGCTCCAGATAAGTCATATAATTGTCATTGTCAGGTGGCAGAGTCAACTGTCTTGCCCTCAGTTCACCAATGTACCAGAACCCTGGCATCTAGATCCGGCTCAACTGACATGCCCACTCAAGGCATGGGGCTCAATCTCCAAAGTAGCCTGTGATGGACTGGGTCAACTCACCTTCTCTCACACACTCTGGGCTGTCTGATCTGTGCCATCAACAACAGGGACAAATCCACTATGTTTCCTAATCTAGGTGCAGGGCTCTTTCTCCGGAGATCTATGGTGAGTGAGAGGGCAGGATAGTTCTCCTGCTTTCATGATCTTAGGGGCAGCTCTCCAAACCACTATAGGTAGCAAATTGGTGAAGGAGGACAGAGGGCATCTTTGCCCCTATTGCAGGCCACCTCACAGCAGGGTGCTCTTCAGGTTGGGGAGGTAGAAGAGTTGCATTGCCAAGTACTGTAGTAGTAAGATCAGGGCCAGCTTTCCAGCTCTCATGACCCTGGGGCCAGTTCTCCCAATTGCTGCATGTGGTGAGCATGAGAGGGAGAATGCATCACCCCTGTACCATGCCACCTCATATCAGATGAGTAGCAGGGTGAGGTCTCTCATGCTCTAGCACTCAGGGCTGGCTCACATGTGTTCCACTGCCAGGGTCAGCTCTGCTTAGTTGTCCAATCAAGTTCTAGGGCTTCCTCTCCTGAGTGTTGTTGATGTTGAAGGGCAGGCAAGCTCTCCCATGCTCATGACCCTGAAGACAGTTTTCCCAATTGCTGGAGCTGTGAGAGTCAGGGTCTAGGCTATTACTTCTATTCCTATGCCACCCATGGCAGATGAGAGGTGGGTTCATATCTCCCATATTTAAGCCTTTGGGACTGGCTCATTCATAATATAATCTGCTAACAGGACCAAGACCAGAGTGTTGTCAGCAGTGAGAGATGGGGCAGACCTCAAAAGGTGAGATGTGGGGCTAATTATGCACAACTCCTGGGTACCCCTGTAGTGCCTAGTGACTTCCCAACAGGACAGAGGTATTTTCATGTTTTCTATTTGTCATATAAGCCACAGACATTGACTCCACTGAAACTGCTGAACTATAGGATAAGCCATGGCCGTCAGTAGTGACTTAGGCTCAGACCTCAACATGGCTCTAGGATTAGGACTGACCACTTACAACAGGCTACTGCTCTCCACCTTCAAAGTCTCCAATTCCATTTTTCTTCATAAGAATCAAACTGTTTCACTTCTTTGTCAACACCATTTGAGCACCGTGTAGCCATACATGTGATGGCTCCTGCTGCAGGATGTCCACTTGGCTGCTTGTCATCCTCCATCTATACTACATGTCATGGTGGAAAGCAGTCTGTGATCTGCCTGTTACATGCACTGAAAGGCAGATCTGTTGGTAGCATGGCACTCCACAGGTATCTGTCTGTCTGCTTCTTTCCACACTTGCTGGATTTAATTTGATTTGATCTGATTTTTATGGATCCTAGGCACAAAACAGCATTGGCCATGAAACCAGGAATCACACTAAGATGAATAAAGGACTACCGTCTGCTTTGCCTGATATAAGGGAAACATCACCAACAGGAGTCCCTTTGCCTGTTGCTAGGGGAAACAATGTTAAATTTTGTATAAAATTTTAAATTGCTGTACAAAATAATCATTTTCTCTATGATACACTTGTGAGTGATCACTACAGTTTGCTCAGACTTAACTGGTGTATGACCCAGTTTCATTCCTCACTTCTTTTTCTCTAGTCTACTTTTTCTGTGAAAATAATCCCAGTTCTTCTTTCATACTATACATATATAAGGATGTAAGTTATAAAACATTTATGCAAGAGAACATGAAACTTGTTCTTTCTTTTCCCTCTATTACCCTCTCTTGTTCTGCCAGAAGCATGCACCAAGACTGGTGGTTCTCTCTAAAAAGTAGCCAACTGGGCACCATGGTGGTAGGAGCAAGACTCTGTCTTGAAAAATGTAAAAGTTACTTAGTATTAATAACATTTACTCTATGTGTTCACTTTCCCCAATGTTGGGCTTTTAGGCTAAGATCATTGCAAATGAATCCTAAAAGTGTCTCACTTCCTGGATCTCTGGTACTTTCTAAAGGGTTACCCCATCTATAACTCTCATATGCTGCTTATCTCTATTCATTCTCTTGGGCCTCTGGGCTTCTTTCCTCTCCTTACCCCTATACCTGGTCTTGTTCTCCTTTGCCCATCTCCTTCTCCTCTCCTATCCAGGTCCTTCCTTCTCTCTGCCTCCCTTGATTATTTCCTTCCCCCTTCTAAGTGGGATTGAAACCTCCTTGCTTGGGTATTTCTGCTTGTTATACTTCTGACTGTCTGTAGGCTGTATCTTATGTATTTTGTACATTTTGTCTAATATCCACTAATCACTGAGTACATACCATGCATGCCCTTTTGGGTCTGAGTTACCTCATTCAGGATGATATTTTCCAGTTCTATCCATGCTCCTGCAAAATTAATGATGTCAACAATGGTTGGATGGAACAGATACATATAAACACATACACCACACATACATACACAGACATACACACACAGATATGTGTGTGTGTGTGTGTGTATATATATATATATATATATATATATATATGTATATATATATATATATATATATGCAATAAATAAACATTTGGATGGAGGGATGGATGGAGGGATGGATGGAGGGATGGAGGGATGGTGGACGAAAGGATGGATGGAACAGAGTCCCCCAATCCACCACATCACACCATACCACCTTTACTTTTTTAAGTTATTATTATTATTATTATTAGATATTTTCTTTATTTACATTTCCAATGCTATCCCCTTTCCTGTTTTCCTCTCTGAAAACCCCCTATCCCCTCCTTCCCCCTCTCATTCCCCCCTCCCTCTGCTCACCAACCTACCTACTCCCCCTTCCTTGCCCTGGCATTACCCTATACTGGGGCATAGAACCTTTACAGGCCCAAGAGCCTCTCCTCCCATCGATGACCAAACAGGCCATCCTCTGGAATATATATGGCTGGAGCCATGAATTCCACCATGTGTTTTCTTTGGTTGGTAGTTTAGTCCCTGGGAGCTCTGGGGGTACTGGTTGGTTCATATTATTGTTCCTCTTATGGGGCTACAAACTCCTTCAGTTCCTTGGGTACTTTTTCTAACTCCTTCATTGGGGACCTGTGCTTTGTTCAATGGATGGCTGTAAGCATCCATTTCTGTATTCGTCAGGCACTGGCAGAGCCTCTTAGGAGACAACTTTATCAAGCACCTGTCAGCATGCAGTTGCTGGAATCTATGATAGAGTCTGGGATTCATGATGTGTATGGGATGGATCCCCAGGTGGTGCAGGTTCTGGATGGTCATCCCTTCAGTTTCTGCTCCACACTTTGCCTCTGTAATTCTTTCCATGGATGTTTTGTTTCCCCTTCTAAGAAGGATCAAAGAGCCCCATTTGTATACAGGGTCCTTGGATATCAGAAGACCTGGAAGTTCTGGATGGTTTTGAGACACTGTGTGGTTGCTAGGAACATAACCTATGTTTTCCGCAATAACAAGCAAGTACTCTGAAATACTGAGCCATCTTTCCAGCCCCTATCTCTAATATTTGAACAAAACACCATACTGATTTATAGCCATAGTTGCTATACTAATTTAAGCATTTTTAAAACAGAGAGACTAATTCTACTCCTATTTGTGTATATTATTTATGAATATGTTCCTGAAATACTTATGGAATTTATTCAATCACTGTTGGGTCATCTCTGCAGACCTAGAATTGTTAAATGTTTGAATTTTGCTTTTTGAAGCCATCTTGATGTTAATATGTCTCAGAGAAGAAACAACATTTTTACACGCATGCACACATGCAGGTACACACACACACACACACACACACACACACACACACACACACTTCTTTAACTATATCCTTCAATATTGTTTAGCAAAATACAAGACTCCTTGTATCTTCTATCTTCTGCATAATCCTTCAGAGGATTGATTTAGAGAGAGAGAGAGAGAGAGAGAGTGTTTTGGGATAATCTTATATGAAACCTATTATTTTTTACATAGAACACTGTAAATCATAGATCAGCCACCCCTTCTACCTTGATTTGGTCAATTAGAAGGAGTATATGTAAAAATCTTAGAAGCCGTAGATAAAGGCATCTCTCAACTGTTAATTCAGGAAAATATGGTTCTAAGAGTAAAGAACCAACCATGATATTCTTGTCAGATAACATTTGGAGACTTTTTCAGTAGCAGATATAATTTTATTCTGCTTGTACTGCATGATGGATGTGTTTCCATTTCGGATATGTCAGAAGTCAAAGTAATGCTTTATTCTACTTCTATATCCAAGGTGTCATTTCTACAAATCTTAAACATGTTGTTTGAAGTTGAAAACCAGTTTGGTACAACTATTTAATGAACTGTGAACAAATTTCTGCAGTGAATTATATTTTATATAGAGAGCAGTCATTGGGTATATATGAACTTTGAAGGTCAATGATAAGATAGATATTGCTAGAAATGGAGCTTATATAATACAGACCTTTAGCATTCTACCCTCATATAAATCTCAAGTCAATTCTGTTTTTTTTTAATTTACTTAAAAAACTGTATAAGATCAATTCTAGTGTGGGTTAACAGTTTTAAAAAACACAGAAAGATCGATATTTGTGTGGTTTAACACAGATAACATTTCCTCCAGGACCAAGTTCATTAAAGGGGGCACTATTCATTATCATTTTTCCCTACCTAACTGAGTACCCATTTGACCCTGTGGCTTCAGTACTCTTTCTTATAGGCTTTTACACAGTAATTTACGTATACTATGGTTTTCAAATGATTTACTAAATGCAGCTGTTACACATTTGCTCTGAGAGCAATTTTAAAAACCAATGTAGTTAGCAATATCTTTTCCACTCCTCTGTACATGTGACAGTGTTAAAGGCAGAAACTAAACTGGAAAGAAATAATAATTTATTATGATTGGTACTATAATAAGTACTACATATCTTGGAATGCAGGATACTGATGAAAGCAATTCAGTAGGAATTCTGTGATGAAAGGATAAAATATAGGACAAAACCTCAAAGCCTTGTGATAAAAGAGCAACAATGTAACTAACTGTGTGAATGACAAATTTGTCTTTATGATCTGGGTGAAAACAAAATTATGCCAGGAAGTCATTATAATTACATATTGGTTGGGATGAAGTCTAAAACGTATATAACAGTAGAAAGGAGTGCGCTGGCTAGAGCTCGCCTAGCATGTAAACAATTGTTGGTGTTGATCATTAGCACTTGGAATAATTTCCCATGTAAGTGATTACACAAAATGGTCAAATATAAAAGGAATAAAAAATAAAAATGTAATGAGTGAAAGAATTGATTTAAGAACATGATCAACTATATGCTTTCCTAAATAATAATTTCTTTCCTAGTGTATATTCACTATAAAAAATGGTGGGCTTTATTGTGATAATTTTACAGAATTATACCATGTACTTTATTCACATTTATCTTTTATTTTCATATTCACCTTGTTTTGTTCCTGGTGAAATCATTTATCTTCCTGCATTACACACACACACACACACACACACACACACACACATATACTTTCTCTACCTACCTGAGTACCCACATGAACATGTGGCTTGAGTACATACATATACAGTACTTTTTTATATACTATAACATATGCACGTATATATGTTATAGCTATGTGTAGTTTTATATATTTAGTTATTATATATAACATTATATATAATTCACATGATGGAATATTTATTTTTATGAGTCTGATTTTGCATAACATAAAGATTAACAGTTCTATCTTTTGTCCTCTACTGACATGAGTATTTACTTTATGGTTGAATAAAGCTTAATATATAATTAAAATATCATGACCAGTTTAAAACAGAATCAGTAATCATATGACAGGAGGATCTATACTAATAAGAAGCAAAGTTACTTCAGATGCATAGTTAATAAAGCTGCAATACAGTGTTAAAAACCAGCAATATCATAATTACATAAATATGTGCTCTGAAAGTAAAATAACAAATACAAGAAGAAAATTCTAGTGGAAATAAATGCATAAATCAACAACTTATTAATGAGTTGAAAACTGTATTTCTTTAAATTAAATAACAGAAGAAACATTTGAAAAGAAGATAAAAAGGAAATAGAATTGAAAAACACTCTAAGCCATCTAAACATAGAAGAACCTATAAAATTCTTCATCAAACAGAAGAATATACTCCTTTTAAGAGCACATGGAACATTAAACAGGATTGACCATATTCTAGGCCACAACATGAATCTCAATAAACTTAAAAGGTCTGGATGATGAAAAGTATATTCTCTGCCCAAAGTGGAATACAACTTGAAATCTGTCACCCAAGTTGGTGGAAAATCAATAATACATTCCTATATCATTTACAGATGAAAATTTTAAGAAGGATTCAAATATTTTGATATAGAATTTAAAAATTTTGGACAAGAGGAAGATTCTTCAAAAAACACTTAAAATATTAAGACAGGAACAAACAGCAAACATTATTCCAACTGCTTTTCTCTGCTCTCTTAAAACTGAATCCATAGTCAACTTTAGGCATTCATCTAAACAGAAAACTAGGAGGTAAATTGATTATATGAATTACCCTGGTCCAAAGATATCAACACTTAATGCTTGATCCCAGGAGGATAACATCAGTATTGTAAACATTCATCCTTAAACTTGGGCCACACAAAACAGCCTTTAATGACTCAAAGTTTAAATCTGACTGTTATAAATTGTAGTTAATTAGTTTGTCCTATGTGAGGTCATAAATTATATAATGTACATTTTATAACCAAGAATCTAGGTATCTTTGGTTGAATAAAATTTTATGCACACCCTATTCAATGCTTCAAGAGACAATGGCACAGGACACCAGGTCCTTTGTTTTATTATTATTATTATTATTATTATTATTATTATTATTATTATTATTATGTCTACAAGGGATACCTCCTTTATTTAACTCCCTGATTTATTTTCTTTTGGGATACTGTGTTTCATCACCATATATTCTTGGAAAAATTGATATATAGACCAGGCTGACCTAGAACTATTACAAATCCTTCTGCCTTTGCCTGCTAAACAAACACTGAGATTACAGACATGCACATGTACACCCTATTCTTAAAAAGAATGGCGTCTTTTGGGATAATGCTTTAAGGAGTTATTTCCCCAAATCATGGGCTGCCTCACCCATGAGTCAGGGAGTGATTGTTCGATTCTCTTTGACTTTAGTGTATAGCTGAGGCTGGATTCAAGCTCTTGTTTCCTTTCCTTCTTTGTGTGCTCCTCTTCCTCATTCTTCCTTCTTCTTTCTTCTATGGGGCAGCTTCCTCCTTCTCCTTCTTCTGCTTTCCCCTCCTCATTTCTCACCAGCTCAAAACTCTGGAAATATCTTAACTGTTACAATATAGATAATAATTCCCGGTTTACTTTGAATCAAAGTATTTTTTTATGTTTTGCATTTTTCAGAAGGAATAATTAAGATTTTATTATAATTATAATTTCAGATTCTCGTTCTCCTTGTCTTTCCTCCTTGTCTCTTTCTCCTCATCACTCATGTGAAGCAATAATAGAATATTATCAACTGGATGCTTTAAGACAGCTTGAATATATTTGGATACCAGAAATTATTTATGGATCATCAGCACTAAACACCAAACTTTGAATACTATGTATGATTAGGAAAAAAGTGTATTACTATGTCCTTAGAGAACCGTGGAAGAAGAAAAGATGACCATAAAAACTGAAAAGAAATAAATGGTGAAAAGGCATCAAGAGTAGGAGTGCTGCCAGAAGATATGAGGGAATGGTTATTTTAAAATATTTATGAGAAGTTATCAATGACAGGAGAGAATCTTTGTAGGATATTGCAATAAACAAGTAGGGCATTCTTAGCAGAATCAAGCTAGGAAAATGAAAACAAATTACATTGATTAAAATAATACTAAAAATAAGTTACTGGATATATTAACAGAAAAGAGATAAGATTGTAATTCTAAAAGAAAAATTAAAACTTAGTCCATAGTAAAATATGCCTACTATATACAAATGAAATTTCATTATGTATAAAAAAATGGGTGTATAAACTTGAAATAAAGACAACTTTTTCACTAGTATATGTAAAAGTCTTCACGAAGGAGTGTTGCCAAAATTTTTCTTTGTACAGGAATAATAGAGGAGAATACATGAAAATTAGATTTCTTTCTAGTCTTCAAAGTAGCTTCTCCCTTGTACTAAGATATGTTCTATTCTGTTTCTCTGTCTCTATCCATCAACTCACTGCCATATTCTTAAAACCTTTCTTCATCACAAGCATTAATCAATCTAAACACTAGACATTTCTTCTTCTTAAACCTTAAGGGAAAAGAGATTTAATGTTTTTATAGATAACAGTGACCAAAGTTAAATTCATGTAGTACGACATGTGGGTCCTCTTGCTTTGCATGGAGAAAACACCTTATTACTTCTGGGTTCTAAATCTCATCTCATTTCCTACAATTAAGCTAATTATCTTTATTTTGATATAATGTTCAAGTAAAAAAATTAAACATCATAGGTGTGGTGTTAGTTTGCTTCTGGGAAAACCTACACATGAGATGTGACAGATATATTTCAAACTTTAGCATGGAATTAGAGATTGTCTGGGTTGAATCTCAATTTGAGCTTTGAAATTCACCTAGTAATACCATAATCTGAAACTTAAAGTAAGTAAAAGGACCACTGAGCAATTAAATAGGGAGATTCCCATGAAGCATTAAATACAATTACAAACAGAACATTAAATTTAGACAGGTAATAAGAAATTTTTTTTTATTTCTTATGCATGAACGTTTTTTAATCTTATAAAATTTTAGAGGGGAACTCTAAAAAATTTGGAAGGCTGCTTGAGAACTACCATGAAATAAGCTTCTCATATTCTCAATCCAATAAATTTCTATTGCATAAAATACATATATGTGACTATCTATATTAAATTTTGCAAATCAGGTACTGAGTAGTCGGGCGGTGGTGGCACATGTCTTTAATCCCAGCACTTGGGAGGCAGAAGCAGGTGGATTTCTGAGTTTGAGGCCAGCCTGGTCTACTAAGTGAGTTCCGGGACAGCCAGGGCTATACAGAGGAAAAAGGAAAAAAAAAAAAAAAAAAAAACAAAAAACAGATACTGAATGAAATTTATATATTTATTTGCCACCCAAATTAAAAAATATATTACAGAACTAGTAGTATAAAAAAAGCAATTGTCTTTTAACCCCCCCTCACTCAACTTTTCTCCCTACATTCTGTCCTTCTTTAAATCCTATAATTTAATGTAAATTTTCACATTTCCGCACTTAGTAGCTTTTTTGACTGTGGAAAAGAGCATTGAGATTCATAGTCTTTTGGTCTGGTTAGGTTTCTGGTGTGCTGTTACTTTTTGTCTGCAATCTTTTTATAATAAAGTTTATTTATGTGAAATAAATTAGAATTACACTATGCAAAGAATAATGCTCTTTTGAAAAGCCATTAAGTTATCAAGGCAAAAATCAAGTTCCAGATTTGGAACATCTCCCCTTGAGATGTTGATCAGGGGTATCCCAGAGATCCTCAAAATAATACAGGTCACTATTGTTGCTTTTGGCTATTAACCAGGATTTTATGATAATAAACTGTTGCTAAAGATCACATGAGTTTTGGTCATACATAAGACATTGACAAATGGAGTTGAAATTTCCTTTCTCTGGCTATTTTTTCCGGTACTGGAAGGTACTATGTAGCTGCTGGGACAAATTCATCAATAGTTTAACCCAGAAACTATATTCTCCAATTGCAACAATAATGTGCCTGGCATGGTGTGTTTTTGAATGCAATAATGAAACAACTGTTATGGGTCTAACTAACACTTTGTGATATGATAAATGACCTCCCATACAGGAGGAAACACTAGAATGGTAACATTAGAAAAAAACAGGGAGCTCATAGACCCTATTATTCTGATAAATGAATTGATAAATGATAAATGTTTTATTCTAGTAACACACACACACACACACACACACACACACACACACACACACATAGTGTAGAAGTCCTCATGCTCCAGAAATGTTCTGCACCATTTTTTCCATGCATACTAATCATTATATTACATGCATTACACAATACAAAGAAGGCAAAGCAAAGACTTGATGATTATAAACACCATTGACTTCTATGTAGAAGAGGGAGGCTTAGAGAATTGTAAAATGGTATTTAGTGTATTTACAGGTTTCCTAATATTGAGATACTCAAACCCTTTGACATCACTGTTAACAAAACGTGAAAAACTGTCCTTGTTCATTCAGTGTACATTGCTCTGCAGCAGAAAGGGATTATACCCCTGTTCCAAAGGCCAAGGAAAATATTTTTTTTCATCTTTACAATTAAAGAAGTCAGGGCAAAACTAAAAATGTTTCAAAGGCCACAAAACACTATGACCTGGGGTATACTATGTGTCTTTTAGATGTATATAAAATCAAATAATAATCTGCTGACATCTAAAAGAAAATAACAGTTTGTCAAGGAGAATGTTTTATTTCACAGTGAGTCTACTTTAGTTTATTTGCTTTTACATAACATAAAATTCACAGTGTATTGCTAAACCAGATATAGGGTAAGGTTCTGTGTAAAAATTCCCCACATAGCTTGGTGCACCACAGGTTTTTAAAATTAACCACCTTGATCTCTCTCTCTCTCTCTCTCTCTCTCTCTCTCTCTCTCTCTCTCTCTCTCTCTCTCTCTCACACACACACACACACACACACACCCCAAGACCCAAATGATAGAAAAATATGTGTCGCTTGGATGACATGTAAATAAATCATTTCAAAGACATAGCTTAGCTGTCTATTAAAGCATATAATCATTCATTGACTGAAATTAATAGAGCCCTGGAGCACACTATTTGCATCTGACACTGATCCTGTATTTTCATCTTTTTAAAAAGAATTATGTACTTCAGGTTGATGTAAAACTCAGTACATAGACCAATCTCAGCTGAAAAACACACAGCAATTTTCGTACCTTCCCAAATACCAGGATGGCAGTTAAGAAGTGTCCTGCTTAGCTTTGTATTTTTTTTGTAATGGATAATTTTTCAAGTTTATAACACATAAAGGACATTACAAATTGCTTGTCTGTAGTAATTCTATGTCAAGAAGTATCAACAAAGGTTTAAGAATCTCACACAAGATTAAAGTAGGCTTAGAAAATCACGTCACATTCAATATAGTTTGGTGTCCAGAACATTTGTATTAACTATGTGAAGTTCATGATAGCCCACTTTTTCAAAATCTACATTAGCTTTTTGGTGTCCATGAGCATCCATAAATTACTTTAAAATAGCTAGTGCAGGGAAGTTTGACCTTTAAACATTTTAAAGGCTAATGCTTTCTATGCCTATTTCATATTGCTTGCCTTTTTCCATACTTAAAATCATTTTGTTCCAAAGACATTATGAATTTGATACACAAAGATTCAGGATTCCACTCTGAGACATATAAAGTTTTATCGAGTAAGCTCCTTGTCTCAAGAAGTTTACAAACATGTTTAAAAGGAAAATTAAATATCCAACTAAAACTCACAAAATGCAATACTTCACTAACATTAATGGCACATAGACACTTCTGGACTTTTAAAATAAAGCAGCAACATATTTTGAAAGAAGCAATTTAGACTGGGACTTGACAGACTTACAGGATTGGATATGGTCTTAATAAATAAATTAATTAAGGCATTGTTAAATGTATTTTAAATTTTTGTTTTTAAGCAGTGGAAGTGACCTATCAATATACCCAGAATATTTTGCTAGGCACATTAATTATAATGTGGATTTGGGAAAGAGCTGGAAACTGTACCCCAGATGTTTCTATAGCCACTGTTGGTTCATTAACTACTAATATATTTTTAAATTAATCCTATAGTACTTTCCACTATCAGAAGCAAAAGAAAGTTGCCTCTCAAAATAGTTTGCAACTAGTATAGAAAATTATCCTATACCTTTTGGTGAAATTATGAAATTGACAGAAAAAATAGAGCTCCTATTGAGATGAAAATACACAACATTTTATCTACAAATCTTATGTAATACAAATAGAAAAATTAATTTCAATACACAGAGGCATGAAAGATAATTTTTTAGTTACTAGAACTAAAAATTAGTCAAAATATTCATTTTTCACAAATGATATAATTTTATTATTGTTTATGACTAAATAGAACTTTATGGACCATATATACCACATTAAATTTCTTCTAACTAAAAGGCAGCCAAATTGTTTCCTATTCTTCCTTATTGTGAATATTGCTACAATAGAACAGAGGTACAAGAATCTTTGGAAGATATTGATATAGAGACATGGAGTCTTTATCCACGAGCAATACAGCTGAACTTGCAAACAGAAGAGTGAACATTTTAAAACTTCCTGCTCAAATAAAAAGGCAGTTACTTAACTAAAGAAAACATGTATACAATAGGGGGGATCCAATTTACCTTTTCCTCTTTTCTTTTCTTTTCTTTTCTTTTCTTTTCTTTTCTTTTCTTTTAAACTTACCTTTTAAAAAACCAAAGACTCAAATCAATATTATATAGAAAACCAAACAGACACATTAGGAAGTGTCTAATAAGTTATCCAGAAAATTCTCTTCCACTGCTGGTGGGGTTGCAAACGGGTACAAGAACTCTAGAAATCAGTTTGGCAGTTTCTCAGAAAATTGGACAGAGTAACTACTGGAAGACCCAGCTATACCACCGCTCGGCATATACCCAGAACTTGCTCCAACATGTAATAAGGACACATGTTCCACTATGTTCATAGCAACCTTATTTATAACAGCCGGAAGCTGGAAAGAACCCAGATGTTCCTCAACAGATGAATGGATACAGAAAATGTTGTACATTTACACAAAGGAGTACTACTCAGCTATTAAACACATTGAATTTATGAAATTCTTAGGCAAATGGATGGAACTAGAAAATATCATTCTGAGTGAGGTAACCCAATTACAAAAGAACACAGATAAGTGGATATTAGCACATAAGTTTAGAATACCAAAAATAAAATTCACAGACCACATGAAGCTCAAGAAGAAGGAAGACCAAAGTATGGATACTTAGGTCCTTCTTAGAAGGGGGAACAAAATAGCCATGGAAGTTGTTACAGAGACAGTGTAAAGCAGAGACTGAAGGAATGACCATTTAGAGACTGCCCCACCTGGGAATCCATCCTGAGAGGTTCTGCCAGTTTCTGACAAATTCAGAGGTGGATGATCTCAGGCAACCATTGGACTAAGCACTAGGTCCCCAATGGGAGAACTAGAGAAAGGACCAAAGAGCTGAAGCCCCATAGGAGGAACAATATGAACCAACCAGTATGCCCAGAGCTCCCAGGGAATAGACCACCAACCAAAGAATAAACATGGAGGGAGTCTTGGCTCCAGCTGCATATGTAGCAGAGGATGGCCTTGTTGGACATCAGTGGGAGAAGAGGCCCTTAGTCCTGAGAAGGCTAGAAGCCCCAGTATAGGTAAATGCCAGAACAGGGAAGCAGGAGTGGGTGAGTTGGAGAGCCTGGGTAGTGGGTATGGGATAGTGGGTTTTCGGACATGAAACCTAGAAAGGGGATAACATTTGAAATGTAAATAAAGAAAATATCTAGTAAAAATAAATACAATTTCAAAAAAGAATGAAGAGCAAAGAAAATTCTCAACAGGTGAAATACTAATGACAAGAAATCAGACAAAAACAATGAGTATGTTTAAGCAAGATTCAAATACTAAACAGGACAATGCTTGAAGTACACAGTGAATGCTGAGGCTGGGTCTCCAATACAGAACTGCCAAATTTTCCTCTAAGGAGTAAAGATTTCTTTTGTGAACATCTTAAACCTCTCCTGCTGAAGTGACATTTCCTGTGCTACTTGACCATAATGCAAGGAGAGGTGATTTCTCAACTGGGTTTGTATTTATTGACACTTAAACAAGAACTATTTATTCTGTACAGAAATTCTTGTAGACCACTACTACCTAGGTAAAATAGAGTACCTTTTGCAATTACCAATTTTCATGCATTTATAAATGAAATATACCTAAAAATATTTTGTGTTTTGTGTGTGTATATGTGAAAATAATGATTAGAGTGCTTTTGATTGAAGTCAGATTTAATCATGTTTTCCTTTTCCCCTTTTCTCTCCATCTTCTCTCAGTTAGCCTACCTAGAATTACTCCCAAGATACACAGACTTTCAATTTGATGTTTTCTTTTTTATTATTATTATTGCACAAGTTTATTTTATATATTGATACACACATTTACACACACATGCTCATATGAATTCAGTACCTCTAATGACCTCTATATAACCTAATGTACTTGTGCTCTATCTGCAGAACATTTTCTCTTTGGGGGTTGAATGACCCTTGCACAGATGTTACTTAAGACCATCAGAAACACAGGTATTGACACCATAATTCATTATAGTAGCAAAATTACACTTATGAAATAGCAACAAAAATAAATGTATGAATAAGGGCTTACACGAGGAACTGGATTAGGTCCCAGCATTAAGAAAGTTGAGAACCACTGGTTTTATGTGACAGGAGAAAACACAGCTGAGGAAGAGGAGAATTTAAGGGAATGTCACAAAGGACAGCATGAGGCTAAGATGAAGGGGTCAAAGTAGAAGAGTCAATGATTAATTACAGCTTTCTTTTGTGCAACCTGACAGTACACAGCTGACCCTGAACCTATAATTAATTCCTATTATTGAATGTTGGACTCCACATTTGTCTGTCATATATTGAAGTGGTTATTTCTCAGCATTGGTAATTGCAACAGTCTTCATTATGAATGTCATTTTGGGTAATTACATATGGAGCTTTTAGCAACTGCATTTCACTTTTCTCTCGTGAATATGACTTAATTTTACTTCAAAGTATCTACTAAATGACCCATGCTTTGAAACACTTCTAATTTGAATGTTTGGTTACAAGTGATTTATGTATTTCTTACTTCAGGTTCATTTACAAACACACACACTCACACCGTTCTATCATTTCAAACTATGTTAACTTTGTAGAATTAATGAACATATTGAAGCTAGAAAATAAAATGTCATTTTATCGATTCATCTGCACATACTGCAGTGTAGATTTTAAATAAGCCAGGATTAATTATGTGGATAAGTATCATGTATAATTCATATCACTAGAATATATACAACATTGGTAAGTGATGTTACCTGATTTTATTTCAAATATATACAACTTTATTTCAAATGGTAGAGAGATTCATGTCTGCTTTAGAATTGTTCATCTAATTGTTAAGGCCCTCATTAGAATTAACACTGCTTCTTAGAAATCATGCTAATACCTATAATTGCATACAGCTTTATTTATAAAACTCAAATACTTTGAAATTTTATTAAAATGAGATTCAACTTTATGTTTGAATGTATTAATCAACCTCTATCATGTAAACCATTGCAAAGTAATCAAAAGAGCAGGAATTATTATATATTGGTGATAATGTGGTTAAAACGGACCAAGACTGAGAAAAATACTAAAATAATTGAAAAAGGAAAGAAATATAAAATTCCTGGAGCTACTAAGATATAAAATAGTTTAACAAAAACAGTATTCTAGTTACTTGTATATAATATTATAGAATTGATTCTGTTTATATATAAGACGTTCAGGCACACTGCAATTGTCATGAATATATATATGGTGAAATATATATTGCTATGTATACCTGTAAAACTGATGAAAGGCATTTTCACCAATGTAGGACTCCATGAAGAATCTATTTTAAAAATTTGTCTATGACCAAAACTAAGAAATCATAAAATAATTGTCATGATAAGAAATTTTTATATATATATATATATATATATATATATATATATATATACATATTACATTTTATTTTAATTTTATTGGATATTTTATTATTTACATTTAAAATGTTATTCCCATTCTAACTTTCCCCTCTTCCTTTCCTCCCTCCCCTTGCCTCTGTGAGGGTGCTCACCCACCTGCCCATACATTTCCATGTCCCTGCCCCGGTATTCCCCTACACTGGGCTATCCAGCCTTCACAGTACCAAGGGCCTCTTCTCCCATTGATGCCCGACAAGGCAATACTTTGCTACATATAGAACTAGAGCCATTGGTCCTCCATGTGTACTCCTTCATTGGTGGTTTAGATCCTGGGAGCTCTGTATGTCAGTCTCTGGCAGATCCTCTCAGGTGACAGCTATATCAGGCTCCTGTCAGCATGCACTTTTTTTTTATTAGGTATTTTCCTCATTTACATTTTCTTGACATACACAATAGTGTCTGGTATTGGTGGTTGTTTATAGGATAGAATCCCAGGTGGGGCAGTCTCTGGATGGCCTTTCCTTCAGACTCTGCTCCATGTTTTGTCTCCATATTTCTTTCTTTCTTTTCTTTCTTTTTTTTTTGTTTGTTTGTTTTTTGTTTGTTTGTTTGTTTGTTTGTTTGTTTGTTTGAGACACGGTGTCTCTGTATAGCCCTAGCTGTCCTGGAACTCACTTTGTAGATCAGGCTGGACTCGAACTCAGAAATCTTCCTGCCTCTGCCTCCTGAGTGCTGGGATTAAAGGCGTGCGCCACCACACCGGAGTCTTGTCTCCGTATTTCCTCTTCTGAGTATTTTGTTACCCTTCTAAGAAGGACCGAAGTATCCACACTTTGGTTTTCCTTGTTTTTGACTTTCACTTGGTCTGTGAATAGTATCTTGGGTATTCCGAACTTTTAGGCTAATATCCATTTATCAATGAGTGCATAGTATTTGCCTTCTTTTGTGATTGGGTTACCTCACTCAGGACAATCCCATCCTTTTGCTTAAGAATTTCATGAATTCATTATCTTTACTAGCAGAATAGTACTCCATTGTGTAAATGTACCACATTTTCTGTATCCATTCATCTGTTGAAGGACATCTGGGTTCTTTCCAGCTTCTGGCTATTATAAATATGACTGCTATCAACATAGTGGAGCATGTGTCCTTTTATATGTTTTGGAGTATCTTTTGGGTATATGCCCAGGAGTGGTATAGCTGTGTCCTCAGGTAGTACTAGGTCCTATTTTCTGAGAAACATCTAGACTGATTTTCAGAGTGTTTGTACCAGTTTTCAACCCCACCAACAATGGGGGAGATTTCCTCTTTCTCCACAACCTTGCCAGCATCTGCTGTCACATAAATTTTTGATCTTAGTCATTCTGACTGGTGTGAGGTGGAATTTGAACACTTCTTTGTTTAGCTCTGCACCCACTCTTTAATGGGTTTATTTGGTTCTCTGGAGTCTAACTTCTTAAGTTCTTTGTATATAATGGATATCAGCCCCCTTTTGTATGTAGTGTTGGTAAAGATCTTTTTCCAATCTGTTGGTTGCCACTTTATCTTATTGACAGTGTCCTTTGCCTTACAGTAGCCTTGCAACTTTATGAGATTCCATTTGTTGATTGTTGATCTTTGAGCATAGACATTGGTCTTCTTTTCAGAAAATTTTCCCGTGTCAAATGTGTCCAAGGCTCTTCCCCACTTTCTCTTAGTTGTAAATGAAGAAATATAACTTTACAATAGAAAAAATTCATCTCACGTAAGGTGGGTGCATATAAACAAATACACAAGTAAGGAAATATAAAAGAAATGCCAGCAGGTGCAACACCATGCAATTTAAAACCTTTTTGGTTAGCTCTAAATTGTATATTCTGAAGTGAAGAACTATTTGAAATGTAAACAGGGGTAGTACTCTTTATTATAATCATGTTAAGCTTTTGAACATGTTAATAAGTAAGAACAAGATAGAGACTTATTAATATCAAGGGTATTTAAGCTTTATTGTACTTTATTGCCTATGATACTAATCAGAATGTACGAACAATGATTCATATCCGATGATGTGCAGGAATAGAGGGTAAATTTATAACTTATGCATGTTAAGATGTATAAACAGTTTCCGGGTATTTACTGATCAATTAGTGGACACACTGATACAGTACGATTGATTACTTTTCTCCTTGTCATTATTTATGCATTTCTGTTTTAGGTAAATGATTCACTGATATCTAAAAACTGTATAATTTTGTTAGTGCTGCGTTATTACATAGAAATATTAGTATATCTCTTTTTCTGGCTGGTTTATTTGCTTTAAATAATACGTTTGAGATTCATATATATTACTTATCAGAAATGTTTTCAATATCATTTCTGAATGTCATTACATTAGATATAATGATTTTTTCATATTGCATAATGTGGTAGTATTCATCTACAGTTTGAAGTTGCTTTCAGTAAGGCTTCTTTAATAACCTAGTATTAATTTTGTATAATAAAAATATTCATCTTTAAATGATATTAGTGATATTAAGGTTATTCCCTAATTTTAATTCTTATCCCTGGACATTTGAGCTATATATTTTTGTTTTTTGAATTTTATGATGAGAATAATGTTTACCACAGTGGAAATGGGCTAATAGCTTTAAGAAAAGTTCATAATAATAATTAAACCTGTACTTGTTGAGATAACTGCAATATTCCTGAAAGGCGAGGCAAGCATCAGAGTGACTTGGGATTGGTGGTGTGGGTTGAACCTAAAGGCAAGTCTGCAATGCTATGATTTATTATAAAATATAATAAAATCTTGAAGATAGAGTAGCTTTTATATATTAGGGATAATGTGCCAAGGGAAATAGAGATGCTTCGGTATAACCTCTCTGGAAGCTTTTAAGTGAATAACAGATGTACCACTAGTATGTGCAACCTATAATTGTATTTGTACAATCTTTTAGAAAATAGAATGGAACATTAATAAACAAAAAGATAGTGAAGATAATGTTACTACTAGTGAAGGGTTCTAGTAGGCCCAGGAATGACAAACATGGCTCTGGCAGAGCCTGACCTCTCACTTTCCCCTTCCCTCCTCCTTGCTAATACATTAGATTGTATTCTTTGGTCTTGGTTTGTCTTGTGCCAATTCAAGTCTACTCACTTCCAAGAAAAATATACTTGGTTTTCAAGTTATGTTCTGTTGGCAAGTCATAATTACATAAAGAAACAGTAGTCCATGTCAACTTAGTGCATGCTTTTTTTTTAACAATAGATGATACACACACACATTTCTTTCAATTTTCAATAGAATTTAATCAGTCAACTAATTACAATGATAGCAGAACTCATAAGTTACATAACTACATTCTAGAAAGTTCTTCAGAAAAATGTTGTTCTGAACATGCATGTTACCTCTCCCAAAGTATATATGCTTCATTAGAGATGATTCTAAACACTATAATAGTAATTGGTGACATTGGTGAGATTGTCAACAGGGGAGCAGCTACCAAGTGGACTTTCATTAATAACACTTAAAATGAAGAGCTGTGAACACCCCAGCATGGCTGGGCTGCTGAGTACAGGTCAGTTTGTGATACTTACAAATCTGAGTCCCTCTTAATAGCACTGTATATAACAGGATCTGGAGCTAGGACTCCAGAGGACTCCAGAGGTTTCTAGGACTACAGAGGTTTCTTGCTTTAACTGTTTTAAATTTTTTTCCATTCACCAACTTTTATATGATACAAACCAGAAAAACCTTCAGTGCCAGCTAGTGAATGAATATACCAAAGAGATATAAGAACAAAAGAAAATCTGTGGAATCAGGTTAAAAGTATGCCAGGCTACATAACCCAAAGTCACCATTATCAATATCATAGCTGAAAGAAACTTGGATTACTGTTTGAAATGTAAAGTAAGAACTTCAAGGCATGAGTCAAAAGGTAAGGTGAGATTGTGAGGGTTTGATCAGCCTATCTGGTGTCTGTCACCATTGCACATATGCATATGATGGTGAAACCAAGTCGGGTCACTTATAAAACAGAGTAAGATTGAACATAAAATCAGATACTTTTAAATTTCTCAAAGTAATGCCAGCTTTGGAATCCAGGAACAATTCCAACCCTATATACAGAAGACCAAGAAGTACAGAACATCTACCCTTTAATACTGAAGGTCATTATCCACAGAACTGTAGGAAGTTGTTCCCAGGAGAGATTGGTAATGAGTTTGCAATTTTCCTGTTTGTACTGAATGATGAAAGAGTCAGCATTGCTAGAGTGCACTGTGCCTGTGCACTCTAGTGTATTATTACAAAAGATTTCCCTTGTTATTTTAGAAAAGGACACACAGCGAAACTACAGGAAAAAAAATTGTAGACACAATTAGTACAGATTCTCCCCTTTAAGATTTCCTTCATTCATGAGAACTTCTCACAAGCATGCAAAGAGATATAATCATAGCTACCCCAATTCCTATCTGCAATTCCACTGCATATCCTCCAATATGGCTTCCTCACAACTTCATGGTTTTGTTTGTGTAATGTTATTAATTTATTCATTTTACAACCTAGGTTCAGCCCTTCCTTTTCTCCCAGTTCCTGCTCATGGAAATCATCTGCCTACATTACCTTCTGCAAGGCTAGGCACATCCTCTCCTGGTGAGGGCAGACAGGGCAATCCATTTAGGGACATAGAATCCTCAAACATGTAAGGAAGAGGATCATGGACATCCCATGCTCCAGTTATTGGGGAACCCCCCATGAAGAACAAGCTGCTCATCTGCCCTTGCACTTGGAGCATAGATGTGTAGAATTGAGAGTTCAACTTGGTAGATTTTTCCTTTGACCAGTATGAAATATCCTTATCCTTCTTGATACTTTTTGGTCTTGTCTCTAGCTGCATATGTATCAAAAGATGCCCTAGTCGGCCATCACTGGAAAGAGAGGCCCGTTGAACTTGCAAACTTTATATGCCCCAGTACAGGGGAACGCCAGGGCCAAAAAGTGGGAGTGGGTGGGTAGGGGAGTGGGGGGGGAGGATATGGGGGACTTTTGGAATAGCATTGGAAATGTAAATGAGTAAAATACCTAATTTAAAAAAAACAATGCAAAAAAAAAAAAAGAAAGAAAGTCTATTTTATTCAATATTAGAATGGCTGTTCCAGCTTGTTTCTTGGGACCATTTGCTTGGAAAATTGTTTTCCAGCCTTTTACTCTGAGGTAGTGTCTGTCTTTAACACTGAGGTGTGTTTCCTGTATGCAGCAAAATGTTGGGTCCTGTTTATGTATCCAGTCTGTTAGTCTATGTCATTTTATTGGGGAAGTCCATTGATTCCATTGATGTTAAGAGATAATAAGGGAAAGTATCTATGGTGGTGAATGTAGCTGAGACTCAAAGCATAGAAGGATATAGATTGTAAGGTGACCAATTTCTGTAGCCATGCAGAACTCCCTGTGGAGGGAAAAGGACAACACCCACCGACAAAACCTTCAATACAATATGTGTCCTGCCTACAAGATGTGGAGAGACAGAGATAGAGCAGTAGTAGGGGAATGGCCAAGTTCGTGGCTCTTTATGTATTACTTTCAGACCATAATTAAACCTATTTTCACCAGAGGCTCAGAGATTTTAAGGAAATTTCATAAACTTCTTTTTTATTTTTTTTTTAATTGCAAAGATTTTATTTAGCGGCTTTCTGTGCTTGACACTCAGAAACAGTTCCGTGCATAAGGGCAAATTTTTATACACCTTTTCTTCATACATATTTTACATACCCTTTTATTGCCCCCTTTTTAATATTCATAATATTGAATATCCAACTAGGCATATAAATACATTTATCTACATCACCTCAAAACAAAAAATTCTTAATAATATCTGTATTATCTTGGTATCATTCGAGTCTCCACACCATTTAAAATTTTTAGCTTGCACCCAGCTTCACTTGTCTTCCTATCATTAAAGGATTTGAAAAGAAAAGGAAAGAAAAAACATCCCCAAACTTCAAAATGCAATGAACTATTTAATCAAAATGGAGAGCTACAGGCAGATAGAAAAGGGGAAGAAGACCCTGCAATGCTCTTCCATGTCTCAGGGTTTCTCCTGCATGGGGACCAGGGACAGATTGTCCAGGTCAACATTTTGGATCTGGCGTGTGAGGCCAGGCCTGTCTTCCATGACTCTTTTTTGGTATCACCTGGGAGATAAAACCATTCTCTTCATTCTTGACACCTGTTTCCCTCACCCTGCTCTGCTGCATGCCACGGAATGGCACTCCCACGAGGGGTACCTCTCTCCTGGGTCATTATGGTCAGAGCTATGGAATCAAGAAGCATTCCTGTCCTAGCCCTTCTCATTGGTACCCTTGAGGTTAACCAGTGAAGTCCTAGGGAACTAGACTGTCTCTCTGCTTCAAACAATTTCTATTTTTTCCCTTCATGGAAATATCTAGAAATATAAGAAAACATAATCTACTCAAATCAAGTTGTATATATAACATAACTTATAACTATTTTTTTTTTTTTTTTTTGGTTTTTCGAGACAGGGTTCTCTGTATAGCCCTGGCTGTCCTGGAACTCACTTTGTAGACCAGGCTGGCCTCGAACTCAGAAATCCGTCTGCCTCTGCCTCCTGAGTGTTGGGATTAAAGGCATGCTCCACCACGCCCGACCCAGTATATATAACTTTAAATTATCAATTTAAATGCTTATTTGTGGAATTATAGATTAATTAGGTTCAGGAAGAATATCAACATATGCAAATAGAAATAAGGTGTCAAATATAACACAAAGGTATAACCAACATAGTGAAACATTTTTTTCTGGGTATTTTTTGTTATAATTCATATGATTAATGAAGATGTATGTTCATATCTGAGAACAGTCAAAAGCAGAGATTATGATATTCATCTCCCTACTGTATATGATCCATCGAGTTTAACTTCAATGTGCACGTTAACAACTGTGCATAGGTTCACAGCTTCTTATTACTTTGTTAAAGAACACCAATTTTATTTCTTACACAAATTGAGTGAAAGGATGGACCTAAGAAACTTTATTCACTTACCCACAGAAGAAATCAAGATGATCAGTTTATGATACTGCTCTCCTGTGTGTTGTTGATTCACACTTGAAGAAATTTTCATCGTACTAGTAGATCACAAAATAATTACCCTATAGAATTGGCTTTCTGGAGAAAAAAATTTAGTTATGATCTGGTTGCTTTTCCCATTTAAAAGTGTACAACAGCTACAAGAACTTACAAGTGTGCATTTACCCTCATTTATTCTGAACCATATCAAGACATTGTATTCTTCAATTAGAGCTGTGTGTTTATCTTCTTAAATTCCACTTACTCTTATCTAAAACATTACCTTCCTTAAACCACTTTGTCTCTGCTTGATTAAATTTTCAGGTTAGAATGAAGGCCAAGATGTAAGAGATACTTGTGAGAAACAAGCTGCAAAGTACATAATCAATTTGGCTGTTGAAGACATAGTTTACGAGAAGCAGTCTTATGTCACGCATGGTTCTTGAAATCTGAAAGCACTGACTGATGGCTAAAAGAGGACAGTTAAAGAGGAGATGAGTGGCAAACCATCCACATTGTAGATTCCACAAGTTCAAAATGTTGGTTAAAAATTACTTGAGGACATTGTAAAATGTTACCTAATATAACTGAAGTTACAGTGCTATGAGGGAAATGTGCTGTTATGTGGAAAATATTTAGATTGTAATGAAATTCTCATAGGAAAATAAGTATATTTATACTCTCTGTTGTGAGTTGTTAATGAGGACTTAAAAATACTTGAAGTTATGGAATTTCTAGTCCTGAATTGAGTTTAATATCAGATGGTATATTATAAGAATAATATTTATGTCACTGCTAAATTGTGATGAAGCCTTGAAGCCTGCAATTAACATTTCCTTTACTGTAAGTTAAAATTGTAGACTTGATAAATTTTAAGAGGATTTTTGAAACATAATTAATGTTTAGAGGGATGAATTTAGTCAAGGAATGCTCATTATAGTTATAAGTAATTACATTGCTCCAATATGTGGTTTTTTTTGAAACAGTAAGATTTCTATTGATTTTAAGCTTTGTCATTTATAACCATAGCTGCTATGAATGTATATAAGTTAGAGTTAAAGTTAGATTTCCACCCAGAACAATACTAAGAAAGATAATGGTAGATTGTGTGATAAGAATATATACTCTATGTAGCTTTGTAGAGTAATCTGAACTCTCAGCCAAAGTGGCTGCATTTTTTTAATTCACATTTTCAGTAAATATGAATTTCTGTGTTGTTTGTTTGTTTGTTAGGGGGAATCATTTTTTTTGTTTGCATATCATGAAAACTGACTGAGATCCTTTAGAAGTAAATGGGTATTTTCAAAAAGCCACATCTTTGCAGAAATATCCTGCTGTTAGGTATCTAAATAAATGTTTTTGGTTGGCTTTATATAAATTATTTAAATTTATATATCTCCAAATACATCCAAGACATATTATATGATTGCGTGTTCTTTTTCTTTTACCATCTTTATATCTTCCTTACTGAGACATCTGATAGTATACTTTATGTATTATTTATAGTTAGGTTGAGTGGCTAGGTTTTTCTTGACTTCTTCATGTATTATAGTTATCAACATTTATAAAATACATAGTGACAAATTTTTCTCCCTCCATGTGTACTGTTTTCTTTATTGGCAGTATTGTTATTTGCACACTAATAATATGAAGACAAGATACCTAAAACTTTTGGATGGAATGTGTCTTTGATATTGTTTGTAATTATTTGCAAGTTTTGTTGTTAACTGCTTTTTTTTTTCTAGTGGATAATTTGGCAATTTTATTCATCTGTATAATCAATTTTGAATTTGTTTTTAGTAAAGAGTAGAATATCTGTGTCTCAAATCATTTTTAACACATTCATATATTGGAAGCAAATCCAATATCTTAATCCAATGTCTTTAATAGTGAATTAATAGAGAACTTGATAATTCCAGATGTAAGGATATTTGTTATCATAAAAATATATATCTGAACAACCATAAAAACCTACACATGGCAAATACATAGCGTCAAATTAAAAAAAAAAAATCCAACATGGCTACATGTTTAATGAGTTAAACAACATGCCTTTCTTCTAAAAGAAGCATATGAAAAAAGGTAAAACCCATTATATTTTTTACCTATTCTGTTTGTTTGTTTGTTTGTTTTACAAGACAGGGTTTCTCTGTGTAGCCCTCTCAGTCTTGGAACTCACTCTGTACACCAGGCTGGCCTTGAACTCAGAAATCTGCCTGCCTCTGCCTCCCAAGTGCTGGGATTAAAGGCATGTGCCACCACTGCCTGACATTTTTACCTATTTTTAAAGGGAGTCAGAGTTGAGTAGATCAAGTATGGAGGATTCTTAAGGCATGAGAAAGCTATTGTTCCTGAAACTATAAGTGTAGTACTGTATGCCAATTTTCCAAAACTTCTGAAAATGCAATGTCATTTTTATGTGCTGGTATGAATCTATCACAAATGTACCACTAATCAGAGGGTTGGGGCAGTTCATAATTAGGGACTCTATGTGCATCGTTTTTTTGTAATAGCCTCTCAACTTTTCTGTTAACTTAAAATTGTTCAAAAATATAAAGTTTTTTAAATCGTGTTTTGTGAAAAATAGCAAAGGGCATACCATTCATATTTAGAAATGCAGAGGGAAGCAAGGTGTGATGACTCATGTGTGTCATTCTAGAACTTGGTAAGAAGAGACAAGAGGTATGAGAACTATAGATTAGTCCTGGATATATGATAGAGAAACTACAAACAACACAACATATCACAAAGATGAAACAACAGCAACATGAACAAGAGCATACAACATTTGAAATGACACTAGCTAAACTTTTAGATAGAAATCCAGAAAATTGGAACAAGAGTCTCCATAATATCCACAAACAAAAATGAAACAGCAAAACCCTCAAACAAACAAACAAACAAACAAAAAACAATGAAAAGGGAAACAAGCAAACCAAAAAACCAAAACACCAGATTTTCTAAGTTCCTTATGAAAACTAGACTTAAAAGGTATAGTCACTTGTCCTTTAATTTCTACCAATAAGAGTTTTAGTCCCAAATCATTCCAAAATATAAAGTTCAGGGATATTTACTTTCATAGGGCTCTATACCAATCTCTGGAAAATCAGTATGTCACTTTCTGTGGGAATGTCTCTGTGAAGGAACATCATATACATTCAAACATACATCACACACACACACACACACACACACACACACACACACACACAGATATACTGGACTCAACATGTGAACTTGTAGATCTCTGGTTCTTGTGCCTTCTCTTGCAGCTATTTTACTTTTCTGATGGCTTGTCTTTTCCAACTTCAGTGTGATAATTGTTTTATCTTACTAGATTTCATTTTGTTACATTTGTTGCTATTTTCTAGAAACATATTCTTTTCTGAAGAAAGAAAGGAAGTAGTTCCAGATAGGAGAAGATGTGAAGATGAACTGGGAGGAATAGGAGATGAAACTGTATTGCGATTACATTATATGAAAAATGTATCTATGTTTAATACATGGGAAAATCTGTTGCAGAACTGTTTAAAACTAAGATTATTTTTAAATACACACACACACACACACACACACCTTTTGTAAGTTCATATGAACTTTATCCAGTTGTTTTCAGGTCTTTTTCTCCTGGGAGCATCCTCTATCCTCTGTCTTCTCCATCCTTTCTGTCTCCTCTTCTTTTGGGTTCTCTGAGCTCTGAAGTAGAGTGACTTGATTGTGATATCTTTAGAGCTGTATGCTTCAAGCGCAATCTCTCTTCTCTCTCTCTCTCTCTCTCTCTCTCTCTCTCTCTCTCTCTCTCTCTCTCTCTCTCTCTCTCTCTGTGTGTGTGTGTGTGTGTGTGTGTGTGTTGCTCACATTGTTGGTTATCTCTATATTTGTTCCTGCCTACATCAGGAGGAAGCCTTTTGATGAATGCTGATTATGCCATCAATCTTACTATAGCAGAACATAATTAGGAGTCATTTTATTGTTAAAGTGTTTATTTATTAGTACTATTTATTAGTTTGTTTATTAGTACTATTTGTTTCACCCTAGCTCTCTGAGCTATCTATAATCTCACTCTTGGTCATGTAAGCAGTTTCACATATGGGTTTGTTTGCATGAGTTGGGTCTGATGTCAAAGCAGATAAATGTTATTTACTTACACAAGGTTTGTGCCTCAATTGGCATAGCATAATGTGTAGTCTGCATGAATCAAAATCAAAGGTTGTATGGTTGGGGTGGTATTTACATTTCTCTTTTGGTAGTCTTCAGAAAAAATTTCTCTCATGATATTTGAACATTGGATATATGTTCTATGCAGGCATCAACTTCACCTCTTCATGTTCCTTGAGTTGTGTGGGTATTGTCTTCAACAATGGCTCTTGTCAGTTTGTGGAGAAAAGTCTATTTTAGGCAGTGGGGTGAGGATATCCATGAGTTCAATATGGGAACGGAGTGAAGTCCAGCTGAATTGTTAGACAAAAGGGGTGACATGGCACTAGAAGCTTCATTTAGTGACAAGAGATAGCCTGTAGAGGTTCTATCTCTGTCATTATTTTGAGATTTCATTAGGGTCACTATCACATATAGGAAATTTCCATTGAATATTGTTCTTCAAATGCCTTCCAGGTTCTTTTCAATTTTAGCTGTCTCTACCCTCATTCCCTTCTTCAATCCCATCTCCACTCATACTCTGTGCTTGATCCTAGAGTTTTCATCTCCCTACTATGGTAGCCTACTCATAAAGTCTATGCTATTTCCACATCCCAGGTAAATCCATGGGTCCACCCAAATTTCTTCCTCTATTTCTAATCTCTCTTGGCATATAAAATATAGCTTGGTTCTCATTTATTTAATGTTTAATAACCAAATATAAGTGGATGCATATAATTATCTTCCTGGTCTGGGTTCCTTCACAAAACATGAATTTTTCTAGTACATTTATTTGCCTGGAATTTTTATATCATTTTTCAAGAGATGAATAATATTGCATTGTGTGAATATACCACATTTTGCTTATCTATTCATCTATTGAGGGGCATATAGGTTGTTTTCAGTTTCTGGATATGATGGATAAAGTTGTCATGAACATAGCTGATCAAGTGTCCCTGTGGTAGAATGAAGCATCTATTAGTTATATGCCCAGGAGTGTTGTAGCTGGATCTTGTAGTGATTGATTTCTATAATTCTGATGAACAGCCATACTGATTTCCATAGTGGCTGTACAGCTTTACATTCCCAACAGCAAGGCAGGAGTGTTCCACTTGTTCCACAGCCTTGCCATAATGATCTGTCAATTGTATTATTGTTCCTCACTATTTTGAGAGGTGACAATGAAATCACAAAGTAATTTGAATTTGATGGCTAAGAAATTTGAATTTGATGGCTAAGAATGTTGAACAATTCTTTTATGTTTCTCAGACATTTATGATTTCTCTACTGAGAATTCACAGTTTTGATCTGCAACCCATTTTAATTGTTCTTCTTTTATTATAGGAGATTTCTTAATTTCTTTATATATTTTAGATATTAGCCCTCTACAAGAAATGGAGTTGTTCAAAGTTCTGTCCCCTTCCATAGGATGCCAGTTTGTTTCAATGACATTGTCTTTTCCCATGCAGAATCTTTACAGTTTCATGAGGTCCCTTTTATCAATGGACCTTAGTGCCTGCATGTTCAGATTGTCTTCCCCTGTCTCAATAGTTTCAAACCTTTTCCCCTTTCCTTTCTATCAGACTGCATGTACCTGTTTATATATTGAGGCCTTTGATTCAATTGGAGTTGAGTTTGTTCAGGGTGAATGGCATGAACTTATTTGCATTCTTCTACCTACAGATATCTGTTTGACTTAGCACCAATGGCTGAAGATGCTTTTTTTTTTTTTTTTTTTTTAATTTTCTACTTTGTCTTTGTGGCATTTTTTTAAAAGTTAAAATCCTTTCTTCATAACCATGTGTATTTATGTCTGGATATTTAATTTGATTACACTTATCAATATGCCTCTTTTTATGCCAATACCATGCTGTTAAACAGTTATATTTGTTTAAAATATACAGTAAGAAAATTTTGTTTGGATAATATGGAGATTCCTTCTGCACAGGCCTTCTATCATTTGTGTTTTTTCACAGTAGCTAATTGTTTTTCATATTATCCAGCTTTAGAAAATTCTATGAGTTACCAGTGAAAATAGCTTTTCATGATGATTAACTATCCATTTTAATATTTTTACCAAAGACAAGTGCATATTTTTGCCTATTCTTCAGTTCCTTAATATTTTTATTTCTGTCTTTGGGATAAACAAGGATTGCTGCACAGCAGCTAGGAATTTTAGCCTCAGAAATAAATTGAGCTGTAAAATGAAACACCAGGAGACAGTTCAAACCTTCCACATTTGCATGGCTAATGTAAACAGCCCCAAGATCCCATCAGTGACAGAGGCAAGGTAACTAGTGTGTGAGCTTTCTTCACTGCTGAGAAAAGCAATAATGAGCTCCTGAGAAAAATGTTACAAAACATAGCAATTGAGTTATAAAACAAACATGAAAAAGTGATATATTTTAGAAATAGTTTGCTCTTTAATTCAGGAATATTGAAGACTATATAAACCTTACTCAGATGCAAATTATGCCACTCTTTGAAATCTCGATCTCTGGAATGAAAAATGAGAATCTTTAAATTTTACAATATTAAGTATTTATCCAACTTAAATGTTGTAAATATATTTAACTTACTTTGCTTCTGAACGCATATTGTCTTTCTCAAGAGTTTGACAATGATGGTAGCAGAAATATAAACAAATCCGTATAAATTTTGCAATACTAAGACAGAAAGTTTTTGATAGATTCTTTTATAATATGCCAGGAGACTACAGAGGCAAGCTAATAACTAAGCAGGTGATCTTCGTGAGATGACTTTACGTTAGATTAAAGTCTGTGACGGACCTCTGGTAGGCAAGGCCCAGAAGAAAATCACTTTAGGAAAGATTCCTGCTATTACTATGCTTTTTCTGTATTATCACATATATATCCCTCACTAGATTTTAGCCCACCATTTTGATCAAAGTCTCTGGAGAGCTACAGAAATTTACAGTCTTGTAGTGATGCTATATAGATAAATAGATGACTTCTTTTTCAAATGTAGTCTTTAATAGTTTTTACAGTCCAGATTTTCTGCCCTTCCTGGTCCACCCTCTAACCGTTCTACATCCCATACCTCCTCCCCCTTCCCTGTCTCCAAGGTAATGTCCCACCATTCCACTTCCACCTCACCAGACCCACATCCCAGAGGTCAGAACAGGAAACAAATGATTTATTATAGGTGCTAGGACATAAGATAAAATATTGACTGGGTTTATCAATATAAAACTTCTCAAATAACCTAGGTTTTTTAACTTTCCATTAACCTGTGGAGCTATGACAGGGAGTGAATGTTTAGCCAGATAAATATTCCAAATGGGCATATATGTAAACCTTCTCTATTGTAAACTTCTTATTCGAGTTATGATTTGAATTCATGTGTAAACTTGTGATGAATTTTTTTGACATGTGATCGATCATGTCTTCTGAAAGATATGTAAGTGCTGAAGACAAAGAGAGGTGTGTGAATTTCCTTGGCCCCATTTAAGATCTTTCCACTTTGCCATTTTCTTAGTGAGCTTTCATTTAAAATTTTTTATATTATTTTTAATTGATTTTTTACACTCTATAGTCCATTTCCCCGACCCCCCGATCCACCTGCCCCCACATCCCACACCTCCTCTCCACCCCACCCTGTCTCCACATGAATGCCCCCAACACCCCCCCACCTGACCTTTAAACTCCCTGTGGTCTCGAGTCTAAACTTACATTTATTTTCTTTTTTTTCCCCTTTTTAGTTTTTTTATTAGATATTTTCTTCATTTATATTTCAAATGTTATCCCCTTTCCTAGTTTCCCCTCCAAAAACCCCTTCCTTCCTCCCCCTAATCACCAACGCACTCACTCCCCCTTCCTGGCCCTGGCATTCCCCTACACTAGGGCATTGAATCATCACAGGACCAAGGGCCTTTCCTCCCATTCATGATCAACTAGGCCATCCTCTCCTACATATGCAGCTAGAGCCACAAGTTCCACCATGTGTACTCTTTGGTTGGTGGTTTAGTCCCTGGGAGATCTAGAGATGCTGGTTAGTTCATATTGCTATTCCTCCTCCTAGGGAGCTAAGAACCCCTTCAGCTCCTTGGATACTTTCTCTAGCTCCTTTATTGGGGACCATGCGTTCTGTCCAATGGATGGCTGTGAGCACCCACTTCTGTATTTGTCAGGCATTGGCAGAGCCTCTCAGGAGACAGCAATATCAGGTTCCTGTCAGCATGCTCTTGTTAACATCCACAATAGTGTCTGCTATTGGTCGTTGTATATCAGATGGATTCCCAGGTGGGGCAGTCTCTAAATGGTCATTCCTCCAGTCTCTGCTTCACACTGTCTCTGTAACAACTTCCATGGGTATTTTGTTCCCCCTTGTAAGAAAAGCCGAAGTATCCACACTTTGGTTTTCCTTCTTGAGTTTCATGTGTTTTGCGAATTGTATCTTGGGTATTCTGAGTTCCTGTGCTAATGTCCACTTATCAGTGAGTGCACATCATGTCTATTATTTTGTGATTTGGTTACCTCACTCAGGACAATATTTTATAGTTCTATCCCTTTGCCCACGAATTTCATTAATTCATTGTTTTTAATAGCTGTGTAGTACTCCATTGTGTAAATGTACCACATTTTCTGTATCCATTTCTCTGTTGAGGGACATCTGGATTCTTTCCAGCTTCTGGTTATTATAAATAAGGCTGCTATGAACATAGTGGAGCATGTGTCCTTATGACATGTTGTAGCATCTTCTGGGTATTTGCCAGGAGTGGTATAGCTGGGTCCTCAGGTAGTATTATGTCCAATTTTCTGAGGAACCACCAAACTGATTTCCAAGTGGTTGTACAAGCTTGAATTTCCACACTTTTCCAAGTGTTTCTTTTTTTTTTCCCCTGTGACTTCAACTAGCAGGCTGAAAGTTAGTACAATTCCTGCTGAGACAGAACAAAGGCCACATTACTTAATCTACTGCTGTTAGGCTACAGGTGTTAATCACCCAAACCAGGGGCTTTTAACCTTCAAAATGAACAATAACATTTTTAGGACTTTTGAGAACTTATCATCAACATCCAGTATAGTTAAAGAGCTAGAATATCCTGAGACCATCAGTCTTTTTTTTAAATTTAAGTTTATTTGTAATTAATTTTTTACACTCCATATTCCATTCCCCACTCCTCCCCATCCATCACCCCCTCATCCACCAACTTCACCACATCCCTCACATCCTCCCCACCCCACCCTGTCTCTATGTGGATGCCCCCACCCCCACCCCCCACCTGACCTCTAAACTCCCTGGGGCCTCCAGTCTCTTGAGGGTTAGGTGCTTCATCTCTGAATGAACACAGACCTGGAAGTCCTCTACTGTATGTGTGTTGGGGGCTTCATATCAGCTGGTGTATGCTGCCTGTTTTGGTGGTCCAGTGTTTGAGAGATCTCAGGAATCAGATTAATTGAGACTGCTGGTCCTCCTACAGGGTCACCTCCTACTCAGCTTCGTTCAGCCTTCCCTAATTCAACAACAGAGGTCAACTGCCTCTGTCCATTGGTTGGGTGCAAATATCTGCATCTGACTCTTTCAGCTGCTTGTTGGGTCTTTCAGAGTGTGGTCATGCTAGGTCCCTTTTTGTGAGCTCTCCATAGCCTCAGTAACAGTGTCAGGCCTTGGGACCTCCCTTTGAGCTAGATTGCACTTTGGGCCTGTCACTGGACCTTCTTTTGCTCAGGCTCCCATTCATTTCCTTCCCTGTAATTCTTTCAGACAGAATCAATTATAGGTCAGAGGTGTGACTGTGGGATGGCAACCCCATCCCTCACTTGATGTCCTGTCTTCCTGCTGGAAGTGGGCTCTAAAAGTTCCCTCTCCCTACTATTGGGCATTTAATCAAAGCTTCCAATACAAATTTGCTCACTTTGTGATGACTCATGAATTGACCTGTTTGACTTACTCAGGGTCGTATTCTACACTCAAAACCATTCCAGATAAGAAAAATATATTCATAAGTTTGTTTATTACTTTAAATAGAAGGTATAAAGTCTAGGTCCTCACATGTGCTGAAACAGTGCTCTACCAATGAGATGCCCCTCCAGCTCACTTCTTATATTTGAAAAGAAGTTTGTCTGCTAGTTTACCAAAATCATACTGATCAAAAGTTAAAGTAATGATCATTGTTACCCCTTTCTACTTAACTAAGTGGAAAAGCTTTTAAAAGAAATTTAATCCAACATCCTGATTAAGTCCTACCACAGTAGAACCAGAGTATGTAATACAAACCCCTATGTTTGTTTAATAATTGTAACCCACCTGTCAAGTTCCATAAGTAAATATTCTCATAAAACAAAAACTATGATAAAATTTTAAATCAATGGTGCTATTTTATGCATAGTTTGAAAGAAATATGATAATAATAATTGCCAACCTGAAGGTTCTAGTTGTAGGCTGTACACAGCATCAGGGAGGTAAGGGATGAGTGACAGAGCTGGAAAAAGTTGGGGAACAGAAAAAAAAATGATATGGCAGTCTCTGGATGGTCTATCCTTTCATCACAGCTCCAAACTTTGTCTTTGTAACTCCTTCCCTGGGTGTTTTGTTCCCACTTGTAAGAAGGGGCACAGTGTCCACACTTTGGTCTTAATTCTTCTTGAGTTTCATGCGTTTAGCAAATTGTATCTTATATCTTGGGTATCCTAAGTTTTGGGCTAATATCCACTTATCAGTGAATATATATTGTGTGAGATCCTTTGTGATTGTGTTACCTCACTCAAGATGATGCCTTCCAGGTCCATTCATTTGGCTAGGAATTTCATAAATTCATTCTTTTTAATAGCTGAGTAGTACTCCATTGTGTAAATGTACCATATTTTCTGTATCCATTCTTCTGTTGAAGGGCATCTGGGTTCTTTCCAGCTTCTGGCTATTATAAATAAGGCTGCTATGAACATAGTGGAGCATGTGTCCTTCTTACTGGTTGGGACATCTTCTGGATATATGCCCAGGAGAGGTATTGCTGGATCCATCCCATAATCAGCTTCCAAACGCTGACACCATTGCATACACTAGCAAGATTTTGCTGAAAGGACCCAGATATAGTTCTCTCTTGTGAAACTATGCCGGGGCCAAACAAACACAGAAGTGGATGCTCACTGTCAGCTATTGGATGGATCACAGTGCTCCCAATGGAGAAGCTAGAGAAAGTACCCAAGGAGCTAAAGGGATCTGCAACCCTATAGTTGGAACAACATGATGAACTAACCAGTACTCCGGAGCTCTTGTCTCTAGCTGCATATGTATCGAAAGATTGCCTAGTCGGCCATCACTGGAAAGAGAGGCCCATTGGACTTGCAAAGTTTATAATCCCCAATACAGGGGAATGCCAGGGCCAAAAGAACAGGAATGGGTGGGTAGGGAAATGGGGGAGGGTATGGGGGACTTTTAGGATAGCATTGGAAATGTAATTGAGGAAAATAAGTAATAAAAAAAAGAAAAAAAATTATAAAATATATTTTCTTAATACTCACAGATTAAATCAACAATGACAAAAAAGACTGCCTAAAATTGGAATATGGTAAAGTGTAGCTATAAAGACATTCATTATGTCAAGTCTGGGATAATTTTCTAAGGCTTCCAGGTTAATGGTACATCTCAAATGCTTGTGAGTCCAGAGAAAGGGCATTAAAAAATAGAATCCTATAAGATAGATTAGAATTCATCCACTTACTGTTTTGTCTCAAGTGAACATTAAAGTTGGAAAACTATCAAGAAAAGCATAACTTCCATTTTGATAAGAGCTAATTTTAAATTGTAACATTGTAAAAATTGTAGCCACATTGTCTGATTAGTAAGAATTAAAAGAAAAAAGGAAATCAATAAATCCATCTTAAAAAGTCCCAATTTCAAGTGTAAGTAAACCAATTTTAAGCAATATAAACATTTACCCACTTGATTATATACATCAGCTTATATGAAGCAAACCTCATTGGCTCTTGGAGAAGTAGTCAATTTTCTACAGATATTATAAGAATGTTCATTTTGGAGGTGGGGAAAGGCCATCCAGAGACTACCCCACCTAGGTCCATCCCATCTGCAGATACCAAATGAAGACACTCCTGCTGATGCCAAGAGCTTGCTGACCAGAGACTGGTATTGCTGTCTCCTGAGAGGCTCTGCCAGAGCCTGACCCATACAGATGTGGATGCATGCGGCCAAATATCAGCCTGAGTGTGGGGACCCCAATGGAGGAGTTAGGTCAAGGACTGAAGGAGCTGAAGAGATTTGCAACCCCATAGCAAGAACATTATCAACCAACCAGACCCCCAACGCTCCCAGGAACTAAACCACCAACCAAAGAGTATGCAGGGGTTACCCATGGCTCCAGCTGGATATGTAGCAGAGGACTGCCTTATGGAATCACTAGGAGGGGAGCCCCTTAGTCCAGTGGAGGATCAATGATCCAGGTTAGGGAAATGCTAGGCCACTGAGGCAGGAGCAGGTGGGCCAGTTGGGGAGCACCCTTATAGAGGAGGGTGGGGGGAGAGAGGAGAAGGGAAGGGGAAGTTGGTTTGAGGAAAGGAAACTGGGAAGGGTAATAACACTTAAAATGTAAACAAATAAAATAAATAAAATAAAATAAAAAAACAAATACAAAACCAAAAAGCAAACATGTCAAGAGAAACAAAGGGAGACAGAAAAAGAATGTTCATTACTCCAGTCACAAAAATAATGTGGAAACCATTTTTATAAGAATATGAGACACATATTTTAGATTAAGAAATTCTTAAATTCTTGGAATAAGCATTAAAGTAGCATGAAAAACATGTCTTGTTTAAGACTCTTAAGGATGTAGTTTGATGGCTTTTGCACACATAACATGAAACTTTTTATTATGAGATGTTGTATTGGTTCAGTGAAAGTAGTCATTTAGGTTCAATATAAATTCAGTAAGTGTGCATGTGTGTGCTTGTGTGTGTGTATTTGTTAACAGTTTCCAATCAGTTTTAAGATATCATAGGCCATTCTTGTAAATGCATATTTTTACGCAGTTATTTTGATATATATATATATATACATATTTTATTTTATGTGTATGAATGTTTTGTTTGGTATATATTTGAGCACTACATTTGGACAACAGAGGTCAGAAGAGGGTGTAGAAACGCTGGCATTTATTTCAGCTTTCCTGTGGGTGCTGAGAACCATGTACGGTTCTTTGCAAGAGCAGAGGGTATTGATAACTGCACCGCCATCACTCTGTCCCCTACTTTATTAATTTCCAGCGAAATATACAAAACAACTGTCAATAAACAATGCTTGTCATGCACCCAGATTGAAGAATATTGAAAACAGAAGATGGAGGAATACGGAGGTATTTCCCCTTTGGATTACTATTTTGAATGACGTATTAATCTAAGAACAAACTTAAACAGATCACATATTTTTATTCTTCCTTTTGAAAGTCATGAATTTAAAGTTGTTAATATTAATCATAAAACATGTGTTAGTCATTTGCTTCAACAGCATTTATATCTTTCCTGTTAATTGCCAATTTCTGAACTTAAAGTTTGTAGGAATTACTTGTAAGGCTCTTAAATGTATACGTTAAAATACTGCAAGATTTTGATATCTAACACCTTCTATTTCTATATCTAATGCATATATTTATATCTATATCTATGTCTAAATGTATCATCTACCTATATAGATGTTCTATATCTATCTATCTATCTATCTATCTATCTATCTATCTATCTATCATCTATCTATCTATCTATCTATCTATCTATCTATCTATCTATCTTATACATATTTATATATGTGTGTGTGTGTGTATATACATAACATACCTAATATCTATCTGATATATCTAATAAAGCAATCTATTTATCATATATATACATATATATATCAGGTAGGTTGATAGATCAATTGATATATAAATACATAAGAAATACATTTATTTATATATATATGTATATATATGTATATACACACACACACACACACACACACACACACACACACATATATATATATATATATATATATATATATATATATATATATATAAAATCTTGGTATCTGTTCTTTGTGCATCTCTATAATGGAGTGCTTGGCTGGTGCCCTATGATTGAAGGTCAAACCAAACACTCTCATGTTGTTTCTTTCTTTTCTATGTAACTTCTGAAGTGGAACTGACAGCAAGTGACTTTACCTGCTGAGCCATCACTCTGGTCCATATGTAAAGTTTGATCTAGTTATTTAACTCAAAAATCTGAATAATGGTTGTAACAATTATATAACTCACTCATTATTTGGATTTCTTTTAAAATAAATTCTGATGATATGGCCCAGCAGTTGCAAATCTTATTACTTGAGAACCAACCACTGTAACTTACTAAGGTTTTTATTACTTAAAAAAAAATGTATTTGTTTTGTTTTTGTTTGCATTCATGTAGACAGTCATAGGCTTTTTCTTCTTCTTTCTTTTCTTTTTTTCCTTTTTATTATTATTATTATTATTATTATGATTATCATTATTTTAGTATGTTTAGATTATCTGTTCTCCACAATTTCTTACTGGCCCTTCTCATTTGCCTTCCAACCAACCTAAGTTTTTGCTTTCTTTTAAAGATCAAAACAAAACAAAAAAAATACAAAATTAAAACCAAACCAAACTAACAAACATCAATACCACAGACTCAAACAACAAGAGAAATACAGCATTCCTTTCTCCCATACACACACAAAAAACCATGGAATTTATTTAGCATAGGCCATCTACTCAACTTCAGCCCTGTCCTAAATCATGTTTTACATATTCAATGATATTTCACTGGCAAAACTTCCAGAGACAATAGGATGAATGCAAACAAGAATTGATAGAAATTGTGGTAGCTCTAGTGCACATAAGACATACACAGGTTTAATCCAGTCCTGCAAGGAGGGAGAAGAACTGTATTTCACCCACAATTAAGAAGTTATCTGTATTCAGAGGGAAAAGCAGGGAAAAGGATAACATTTTAAATGTAAATAAAGAAAATATCTAATAAAAGAAAGGAAAAAAAAAAAGAAGCTATCTGTAATAGACAGCATTTGGCAAAGGAAAAATCTACATTTGTATAGTCTTGCTGTAGAGTTATTTAACGAATAATTTTGCTAATTATTGGATGTGATGGGCACTGCAAAGAAAAATATTAATGTGGGTTGAAGTTGGGACTGGGTCTTAAAGGATTTCAGTGAAAGCTGTCAGGAAAGTTGCAATACAAAGTATGCCAATAGGTAAAACATGGGCAAATCATGAGGTCAAATGTCATTCCGGCAGCCAGGGAACATGGTTTTGTTTGTTTGTTTCTTTCTTTCTTTGTTTTATTTTTAACTTTAGAATGCCAAATTGCTAATGACCTTCAAGAGCAGTTCCAGTATCTTCAAAAGAAACTTCAAGTTGTGATTCAGTGGCATAGTACTTTCCTTTGTTATTTTGTCCCTTCCCTTTGTCCCTTCCTTCCTTCCTTCCTTCCTTCCTTCCTTCCTTCCTTCCTTCCTTCCTTCCTTCCTTCCTTCCTTCCTTCCTTCCTTCTTTCCTCTCATTTTCTTTCTTTCACTCTTCCTCCTATTCTTCATTCCTTCTTCCTTCCTTTGTTCTCCTCCTTCTCTTTCTGTCTTTCTCATTTACTTATCTCTAGAGAAATATTTTCTACTATGTAATTTGAAAAATACAGAGCAAAATATTTCCCAAGGCTTAGGCAGAACTGATGAATGGCACAAGAGACTTTCATTTCTGTAACTGAGAACCAGGTGAAAGAACAATCCCTAAGTATGTTTCTTGAAGAAAGTAATATCATCTAATATTAATAAAAAACAGCATTTAACCATTAAATAACAAAAGCAAAGGACATCACTTAGAAAGCAAGGCAAATGAAGAAAATAGGCCAAGCAAATAGGGAAGACAATGTGCCATTGTGCATTTGTCATTTGCATGACACATCTTTTTATTGTTTTAAGGCTATTGTTTATAAATGTGTTCATTTGAAAAGGCTGAAGTGAATATTTTCAATAAAATATAGGAATGTCCCTATCCTACAGTAAATGACAAAGAAATCATATCTCTAAAGTAACTCCGCTTTGACTCTATTTTCTTTATACATTGAATACAGATATTCATCTTCTCATTGGTGGTTTGTTTAATATGTTGCTCACGCTTCAGTCTTTAACACCAACAATGCTTCATTTGGATGATTTTCCAAATTGCAGCAGGCCATAGTTTGTTTAGAAATTACTGTTCCAAGATACATCTTTAATATGAGCACCCCTCTTGTCCTTGAAGTAAAGTGCTAATAGCTATTGCATCATAAAAGATCAAAATACAGAAAGAGATTTTTGGCAGATGTTCAGTGCTTCAGAGGAGAATCACATACTATGAGATAAGACCATATCTGGGTATACTAAGCCCATCTCAGCTGATTAGACTGTATCTTCTCACATAATTCTTCACAGTCCTTGACCACAGTCTTCCATTTTGTACCTGTGTTGAATGATGAATAGTGTTACTCTTTGTCCTTCCTTATGCAAGTGAAATCTCATTAACGACCTAATATAGTATATTTACTACTATATTTTATATCATATTTTATTTTCCAGGTTATCAAACTGTCCTGGTTTGTATATTCTTGGACCAGGGAGTGGCACCATTTGGAGGTGTGGTCTTGCTGGAATATGTGTGACCTGGTTGGAATAGGTGTGTCACTGAGGAAGTGGGATTAAGCCCCCCCCCCACTTGCCTGGAAGTCAGTCTTCTACTAGCAGCCTTTGGATGAAGACATAGAACTCTCAGCTCTGCTTGTGCCATACCTGTCTGGATACTACCATGCTGTCACCTTGATGATAATGGACTGAACCTCTGAACCTGTAAGCCAGCCCCAATTAAATATTTTTATAAGATTTGCCTTGGTTATGATGTCTGTTCACAGTAGCAAAACCCAAACTAAGACACTAACCAATGACAATCTGGTTTTAGTCAAATAGTCATTTATGTAAAAATGGTTTGTTCTGATCCTTAAATTACTTGTTCAATATATGATAAAAACTGAAACAGATGAATAGTTCAATTAATAGATTATATACCACTATAATTTTATATTTATAAAATATCTAATGAAAACATACATTAACAAACATGTGTGTGTGTGTGTGTGTGCGCGCGCGCGCACACGCGCATGCCCATGTATGGAGATATTAAGACATGGTATTAGTAATTAGTTTAAAACATATTATTATTATTAATATTATAGTTCTCTGTATAGACATGGCCTTGTTGGAGTAGATGTGGACTTGTTAGAGTAAGTATGTCACCATGGGGGATCAGCTTCGAGTTCTCCTATGCTTGGACACACTCTCCTTCTGCTGCCTATGAATCAAGATGTAGAACTCTTGGCTCTTCCAACACCATTTCTGCCTTCATGCTGCCATGTTTCCTGCTCTGATGATAATGGACTAAACCTCTAAAACTTTAAGCCAGCTCCAGTTAAATGTGTTCCTTTCTAAGTGTTGCTGTACTTACAGTGTACCTTCACAGCAAAGAAACCCTAGCCAAGACATTTGGATAAAAGAAAATTTAGTTATTATAAGTTACATTTGTGGCTATTTGTCTCTGTATATAAAAGTTACTGTGAATTATTACAAAAATAAGATTTCTCCAAATTAATTGCTAAACTATTTATATCCTTATATTTAATAAGCATGGTTTTATTTTTGATAACTATATTTCAGTTCAGAAAACAAAATATACGTTAAATATCTGTAAAAAAATTCGACTCTACAAACTTATACTTCCTTTTAATTAAAGAATTTGTAATATATCTGTATCCTTAAAATTAAATATCAAAAATCATTGGTGATTCTAGAAACCCTCATTGATGTGAAAATCTGAGAATATTCCTATCAATAGTCCCCTTTACTATCAATATGGATTAAGATGTCAGTTAAGTTAACCTTTAAGATTCTGATGGAGTTCAACCGCAAGCTTAAGAGATGCCTCCAAAGGGGAAAAGTGGTTCTGGAAAAGGAGGGAAAGGAGGTACACTCTCTGGGAGTGACAGAACTAAAAAGAAGTCTCAGGTTCCTAAAGGTGGTGGCAATGCAGTAAAGGCCAGGCACACTCTATGTGAAAAACATGAGAACCATGGAAGCCATTGAAAAATTAAAGTCTAGGATGAGATTCAGTGAAGTGGCCACACAATACAGTGAAGATAGAGCCAGACAAGGGAGTGACTTGGGTTGGGTGACTAGAGGATCCATGGTGGGGCCATTTAAAAAAGCAGTGTTTGCCTTGCCTATAAGTGGGATGGATAAGCCTGTGTTTACAGACCTACCAGTTAAGACAAAATTTGGATGTCATATTATTATAGTTGAAAGGAGAAAATAAAATCACATGAAAGACTGAAAAAAAAGTTTCTAATGAATACACTTTTTAACCTTTAAGAAAACATGAGTTTGTTTTAATTGGGTTGGACTTCTTTCTATAAAAGGATATGAAGACACCACACAGACCCAAAGAAACTTTTAAGCAAATATTACTGTTAAATATAATCAAATACCCCCTTCTTGCTCTGCTGAAATAATATTATAATCTATACAGTGAGGAGAATAAGCCACTTATTGAAACAAAGCTAGTTAAAAATTGCTGACCAGGGAGATTCACCACTTTATACTTTCCAGCAATAAGTCGCAAAAGGGAGGCGCTCTTTTAATAGTAACCAGGTATCCAGGTATCTAGGTATCTAATTATAGTCACTTGGTGCAACTCATTGTGATTTTTAAGTGTTCTAAAAAGCTGACCATAATAAAAAGAATAGTGACTTTACATACAAAGCACTAATATTTATTTAATGTATTCATACTTTTATTTATGTTTAAATGGTACATGTGGATTATGCTGTGCATGGGTGTACGTGAGAGTGCACATATCTTTGTACATACCTTACCTGTGCAGGCTGGAGGTTGATGTTGCTTATATTCCTCAATTACATTTCATTTCATTCCTTGAGACCTCTCAAAGACCCTGGAATTCCCTAGCTGGTGGGATACCCATTAAACTCAGTAATCCATTCTTCTCTCCCTCCTCAGGTCTTCAGTAACATACATTTGCCAATGTGCTTCCTTTGTTCTGTGGATCTGGACATCATAACTTAGATCCTCATGCTTGTGCAACAAGTACTTTTAGATTTAAGATGCCTTGCAGAAGATATCATATATATATATATATATATATATTCAGTTTAGTAATATATCCACTTATGCATACATGTGTTTATGTGTGTATATACATATACATATATATGTTCATATATGCATGCATGTGTATATTTGTCTATCTATCTGTCTGTCTGTCTATCTATCCATCTATCATCTACCTACCTATCTCTATATATACATATGTATGTGTGTGTGCATGTCTGTGTGTTTACTGTCTTGTGACTCCATTTATTGTTCAGTGTTTATTTTTGTGATTGAACAAATTATCATTGGTCTCATCATTGATAAAAACTGATTAACCCTTAATTGAAAGGGGTCTTTCATCTTGGGATGGGGCCTTGTGAGATTTCTATCAGTGTTGGAATATAAACTAATATTGTGATTATGCAGATTATAAAGATTATTTTTCCATCAGATGAAAAATGTTGCAGAAATTGACTGCTGGTAAAAACATAGAATAAATATCTGAGGGATTCCCAACCTTAACTGACAAATCTACAAAGCAACTTCTACATATAAGATTTAAGAAATTTCAAAGAAGATGACAATACAGTAAGAGGCATAGCACCAGGGCATTTCTTCCATACACCATTTTTATATATGACAAGGAACTGCACCTATAAAGACTTCACTCAATTTTTAACAAGAACGCATAAATAATCAAATCTAAAATATTTCTTTGTAGAATGGCTAGTGTATCAATTGCATAGAATTATAAATTATTTTTTCTCCATACTGAGATAAATATTACTTCTGTACTTAAACATTTTTACATATTTTTTAACTTGTGCTCCATATGAGCACACCGAGCAAGCACCAGCAGATTTTTCATCACTAGCATGAAAAGATGAGTGTGTGAATTCCATATAAGAACTTTACAGCAGGACTGTAAGAATTTTTTTTTCCATTAAGGTCTTTTCTATTAGAGAGACATGTAGCTAAGAAAATTAATAGAGCAAGTGCAGGAAAATTTAGGAGTGAAGCAAATGAGAACATAAATTAGATCTCGGTATTACTGAGCTTTGCCCTGAGGTTAAAATACTTGACTAGATACAATTCTGTTTCCTTCCAGGTAAAGCACCTCTGTTGTCAACACTACAGTTCAGTTATCCAAAAGAGTCTTTTTTATCCCTGGTTATCACATCATAGGAACTAGACGCTGACATTGGAGGGCTAGTTATCCATTTGAAGAGTTTACCCCCAGCTGGCTTTCTTGCAATTTAATTGGTAAGGTAGGGGAGCAATTAGAAACTAGTTGCTCCAACACCAGAGATATATCCTGGAACCAGCTGTGCTGTCTAAAAACATTTCCCATGCATTGCAATTAAAAAACGATTGGGAGCCTATTTCCAGTATGTCATGAGGAGACACTTTGAAGAAGGTGGGTAGAATGTGACTTAACTGTGTCACAGGAAAGCTACAGCTGCAGGAAGTGCAAACAATTGGGAAGGGTCAAAATTGCTATAAAACTCTGTCCTAGTAGATTTTATGAAACTGTAATAGAACCATTGATCTGTATTGTTGAAAGAAAACAAACAAAAACAGCATCGTTGCATTACTTTTTATTTTGGCACTCTACTGATAGGTCTTGTACTGTGAAACCAAGGACTCCTATTATTTTGTTTCATTCAACAATTTCCATACCTTGCTGAATTCAATTCACTTGATAATATCTAGACTATTCCTGCACATAGTAAGTTGCAGTGATGGCCAGTAATGCAGGGGAATGCTGATACCTTGGATGGTATAGTTAGCATATACCATAAATGTTACATCTATGTCACACATACATATCCAAAGCCCCTCTGTTTTGGGCTAGGTGGCTGAAGTAGCACAAAAACATAAAATGGGTATCTTTGGAAAAGAAATTACTTTACTTGGATTTACAGGTTAATAAAAATTAAGGAGATGACCTATTACTCTTCAGTTTCTATTGTGTTGCAGAAGCAAAGATGTTCAAAATACATGCCTTCCTGTCGCAGAATTCTTGCTTTGAAAACAGATTTGTTCTATTGATTAGGTTAAGGTTAAAGATTCTTCCATGAAAGATAGCTTTGGAATATTTAAGAGTCTTATATCTTGATAAATAAAGATTATAAAATGCAGACATGCTCATAGTTTGTGAATAAGTTATGCTATGCAGAAGCTTTTAATGAAAAGCAGTCATATTGCCAAATCTAAAGGATATAGTCAGGTAGGGAAAAACATTGTCAGGGTCATGTAGATATCTTGCAATCAAGAATGTACATACCAGGGAACAGAATTTGCCAAGTTATCCATCCTCAATGGTTCTTCCTGCTACATGTAAATAACAGAAAGCCTTAACTTAAAAAATGTCAAACAATAGTGGGTTATGAAATATATAAGACTATAAATAGCATTTGTTCTGTATGAATTTGCCAATCTTTGAAGATTGTTTTATGTTAAATTATATGAGAAAAACAAAATATTAAAATATTTATCCTTTATTCAATATCAGGTTAAAATGCTTCCCAAAGTACCAAAGTAAATTGAAATGTCAAATGATACGTTTACAGACACCTAGCATGGCTGTTCTCTGAGAGGCCCAACCAGCAGCTGACTGAGACAGATGCAGATACTTACACTCAACCATTGGTCTGAAGTGGAGACCACTATGGTTGAATTAGGGGAAGGGCTGAAGAAGCTGAAGGGGAAAGTGACCCCATAGAAAGACCAGCAGTCTCAACTAACCTGGACCCCTGGGAGTTCTGTGTTACTGAGCCACCAATCAGGTACCATACATAAGCTGATCCAGTCCGCCCAGCACATATAGAGCAGAGGATTGCCTGCTTTGGCCTCAGTGAGATCAGAAGCACCTAACCTTGGAGAAATTTGAGTCTTGGTAATAGTGTAGCATCCCCCCAAAGTCAGGGGAGGAAGAATAGGTAGAAGAACTATGAAGTGAGGACCGGGGGTTGGGGGACAACAGCTGGATTACAAATATATAAAATAACAATAAAAAGAAATCAACTTGAAAAAAGCAAAAATGTTAGTAAATCCATGAAATTCTAAAAAAATAACATAATGATTTAGAAAATACACTATTGGATAAAATTCACTGGAGCATGAACTTACAAAGTTGTGCATTAGAGACATGGTATTGTATGTTTTTCAGTCTACTAGCAGGGAAGCTTAAGAGCTAATATTTAAATCTCTATATCCTTTTATATTTTAAGAATTATATTTTGTTAGTTACGATGATTTTTTTTGTGAATATAAAAGTTTATACACAAGATTTGGACTTTCAATGTAAAGTATTCTGTAAACTTATTCATGATGAAATTGATATTTACCATGGGATTGTATGCCAGCCACTGCTTCAAATGCTTTAGATGTGTTTTTTTTATTTAGAATTTTAATGACCCAATCACTCATAAATTATGTTTTCACTCATCATACATATTTGCGTTCAACAAAAATGTTTTCATACCCATGCATATATGTGCATTTCTCATCTAGGATGAAATGAACCATCATATTTCTTGAAGAGTTTGAAGCTTTATAAGAATAAAACCATTTAGATAACATATTAAAAATTTTGGAAGCAAAAATCACAACTCATTGCCAAATATGAAATCACAATAACAATTTACCAATAATGTTGAGGTTAGAAGAGAACATCCAATTATTTCATGTAGAGATAGTACTTAGAAATGAAATAAGAAACATAACATGATTAATAATGAAAACGTGACTAAGTTTATATCTATCTATCTATCTATCTATCTATCTATCTATCTCTCTCTATATATATATAACATTTTAGAAGTTGTCATTCAAAACTGAGCATAGTGTCTTACTCTGGCATATCCCTCTGATTCACTGAATTTGAGGTGAGAAGGTTGCTAAGCGTTCAAGACCAAATGGTACTACATAGTGAGTTTCATGTCTTTTGTGATACAACATGAGACTTTGACTCAAAGTACAAAAGGAAAGAAAAGATCAAATAGATCAGTATATGCAGGCAATACAGCTGCAATAGACTATATGTTTGTGGAGGGATAACTTGGATAAACATCTTGTTTCTATTAATCAACATTACACATAATATATTTTAAATTTATCTTCTTATAGTTGTAAAGTTTGACCTTATCTAAGGATTTAAAATTGTATATTAATATAAAGCATATAACTGTATTAAGAATGAGTTGGAAATATTTTTCACGAAGCACTACTTTTACTTCTGACTACTCCTTTAAAATATTTTCAAAAGGAATTATATCAGTCTTTAACAAGCATAATAACCATAAGACACCAAGCCTTAAATGTCACTTAGTTCACTACCTTATGATAACAAAAGAAAATTGTCATACAATATTGACAATATATGTCCATCAAAAAGGGAAAAGATTTTATTTTTGCTGTAGTTTATGGTATAAAGGGTATTAAGTTCTATATGATAATGTGGCTCTGTACAAGTCCTGATGATTGCACTCAGGTAAATGGGGGAATTTTTCTAGCAAATGAAATTTTAAATCATCTTGTGACAGTTCTCCAGGGAAACATAATACATTCTACTCTGTTTACTGAGTTTGAAGTGCCCGTGGGAAATCCAGTTGATGATGCTGATCAAGTAATTGGAATTATGAATATGAAGCTCATTAAGCAGGTTCTAAATCAACATTTAAGTTATTTGCATAGTAGTCAGGAAGTAGTGAGACTGGTAAAAATTTTAAAAACAGAAACATAATGTACCTATCTAAGGATAGGTTGACACTAAGTGTCAAAGTGCAGCATAGAAATCTCACATAAAACACATCCTCGGAACTCTCATTTGAGACTGACAAGCTAAAATATTGACTGGGCTTGTATTAAATATAAAGCTAAATCCATAAAGTTCAAATGGCAGTTTAACTCACTGAACCCTCTCATGAAAGATCAGGGAAAACTAATAGAAGGTAACAAGATCTGGCAACATACTAACCGTATTGTCCTAAGGCCATCATGTTTTTATCTACATATGCTAAAGGGTTTGGAGCTACATTAGGTCAAATATGATGAAAGTGGTCATTCGTGAATTACACTAAATATAATTCAGAATTATTTGATTTGTTCCCATGTGTCTGGTTGCTATTATAAAATAATTCCATTTACATACTTAGTGTTGCTAGCAAGAATGTGTTGTTATATAATGTGTGTGTGTGTAACAAATTTGATAGGTTATTTTGAATAGGAATGATATACACTATGATATTAAAAAGCAAGACAAGTCATCCAATATGTATATATTACCAGGAAAAATAATGGATTATGACAAGTTCAACATAGAATACATATTAATACACATATATGTATATGTGTAGGAGTATGTATATGTGTCTGAGTATCTATCCATCTATTATCTATCTATCTTTCTTTCTATCTACCTATAATTTCACATTACATTACCTATAAATATAAATCCTAAGTAGAGTAAAAATTCTGATATTTAAATTTACCTTTAGATCTAATTCTTAGATTAGGTAGCTCTATGTGTTTTGATTGTTTTCTACTGTGTAGACTGAGTTAGCTCTTGACTCCAAGCTAGGCTTTGTGGGGATCTCTACAGTATTAGCTTATGTGCTTCCAGAATTTTCTGGTAGAAACTTATTTTGTTTTTTTAATGCAAATCTTTCCTATCAAATAAAAGCTGTACCTTAACGCTTCAAGGTTCAAACAGTCATATCTGGTTGGCAGGGCTTCCACTGGTGAATTACACTCTGGGTCTTTAACAACTTTGCTCTATTAGTTAGAGTTTCGAGTTTTGAACAAAATGGAAAGAGTCAAATGAGCTACTGCAGAAGCGTTCACTGAGATTTGTTATTCAATGACTACAGCTAAGGACTACTGTACTTTTCATATAGGATAGCAATAAATATTAAATATTTGATAGTATCTACTAGTAACCTTAAACAGAGCACAATAATAATGATGAAGATTGTGATGAACTAATAAATAAATCAAATATGTGTTGAATGTTCAGTGACCTCGTAAGATAGAAAGCCACTTTAAATATTTTTATAATATTTGTTATCTTGTACACACACAACCTGTTTACAATTTGTGGTATGCATACGTTGTGATGTAAAGGTATAAAAGGAATCAGTTGCAGTGATCGTTTTGTAAAACTACCATCTAGGAACGGGAAACAGTCACTCTCTTACCTTGAATCACATAGAATCCTAAGAATCTCTCAGATCAAAGAACAATAGCACTTCTCCCATTATTGAAGTTGCCCAAGATCTGTCCAGATCATTTTATAGGTATAATAAAAGTCTCTGACTAAAAGATACTTAGATGAAGAAAAAGTTCATTGAGCTTACACTTCCAGGTCACAATCCATCACTAAAATGGGGAGGGCAGGAACACAAAGGGGAACAGTGAAGACAAAGGGGGACATTGAGGAGAAAGGGAGACATTGAAGTGGAAACCATGAAAGAACGTCACTAGCTGGTTCCCTTCATGGCTGACTTGCTAGCTCATGATCTTGCTTATATGTCTCAGGCTTATCTGTTTAAGAATAGTACCAATCATAGAAGGTCGGGCCCAACCACATCCACCATCATTCAAAACTCTCTTTTGGAGACCACGACAAGAAATCAAAAGCTGAGAAATATAGTCGGTGTATATCTCACATGTACTTTCTCCATTCAGGGTTTGATAGACAACTGGCTTGGGTAATGCTCTAACAAGGGAAGGTAAGTTTTTCTTTGAAATACCCATTTCATAGTTTTGGATATACTACTATTCTGAGATATCTGGGTCAGATGGTAAAGTTTACTTCTGTTTTGTTGTTTTGTTTTGTTTTGTTTTGTTTTGAGGAATCTCCATATGGCTTTCCTTTATTCTCCTAGCTTATAGTTTCAATGGTGTGAAAACTTGTTTCTTCTTTGTATCTTTGTCAGCCTTTGCTCCTTTTTTACTTTCATTTTTTTTTTTTTTTGTCTTTTTCATGCTAACAATTCCAGGAGAGGTAAGATAAATGGTGGATTTTGGATGCACCCATGTAACATGTAATAAATTGTTATTGTCATTGTTTGGTCACTGCATAGCATGAACATGTATCAAAACATATGACATCCCATACATATGTACAGTTTCTGTATATCAGTTAAACAATTAAAACTTAAAAATTATAGAAAGAAAGTAATCTGTTCTGGCTTATCCTTCAGTTGTACTTTCACCAGATGATTTTTACCCTGTGTCAAGTTCACAGCTGAAGGTAACCAGACACGCCAACCTACCATAAACACAAAAGAAAATCCTTTAAGATTCTTTCAGTCCAATGGCTAAACTGAGAACTCAGCACTTCAAAGATTCCCTATTCTTCCAAGTTCAATCTGTAGTACCTATGTTGAACATCTCTCAACCACCTGTCATTCTCACTGCAGGGGACCTGGTTCCTGTAGTGACTTCTGTGAGCACCACACTCACATGTAAATAATCAAACATAGACACGTGAATATACAAATAATTCAACAGTAAATAATATATATATATATATATATTAAAATTCACTAAAACTCATGTCAAATAAATTATAATTTGTACATATTTACTTCTGCCCATGTGGAATTCCTGAGGATTACAGTAATACCATCAGAAAGAGGGGATGTTGTTGTGTCCTTGACCGAGCTTGTTATTATTTACGAAGAAGAGCAGTTATCCTCAGAACAGGTCTTTTAATTAAGTGCTTTAAACAAACTAGCCTGGCATTCTTTAACATCGTGCTTTACTGTTCTAATTATCCACCACTGTCAGTAGGTGGCAAATAAGCTTAAGTACTGGATGCAATTATTTTCTTGTATGAATATGTTAGTGATAAATTCTAACAAATTCTGTTGTCTCAAAATACTTATCTTCCCTCCATTTTTCTTAAACAGTGTTCTTTCTAAAAATAAATAAATAAATAAAAAAATCGAGGTTGAGTTGGTGCCATTAAGGACTTTATAGACTACATTTCTATCTTGACTTTTTCCATCATCTCTTTGGAAACTAGCTGCAAAGAAAGATACTTTTCTTTTGCAAATGTAAATTATTGGTATTTTTCTAGTTCTTATATCAAAAATTCTAATTTGCTTTTCCAACACTCACTATTTTAATCACATAAATGTGTGTGCTTTTTGCCAATCACCTGAAAAACTTTGTTGACTTCTTCAGAATATTTTATGTAACTCTCTAAAATCATCATTTGGCTATTTTTTTAATGTTTTTTTTTTAAGTGATTTTCAATTGACTTATATCTTTCCACTTGTACTGTTTAAAGATGTTTTAAATTACATTCTTTATTAGCTCTATGTTAAGGATTACTTTTTAAAAATTACCTCTGTTCTCCTCTTATTGTCCCTGCAGATATTATAATAAGTCATAGATTTCACTTTTTTAAAACCTGAGCTCCAGTGTTGTAAATGACATACCATACATGTGTAGTTAAAATCCTTTGTTGCCTTCTTCTGGAGAAGTTGTTCACAATGATCCTTTCCTTATGTTTGACTCTTTAATAAGTTCCTAATATTGTGGAACCTCAAACCATAGATGTATTTTTGTTGCTACTTCATAATGATAATTTTGTTACTGTTATGAATTGTTATATAAATATATTTGTTTTCAGATGATCTTAGGAAGCCCCTGGGAAAGGATCTTTCAACCACCAAATGGGTTTTACACCAGAGTTGAAAACTACTGTTATAGACCTAGTTCATTTTAGGTTTTTTTGTTTTTTTGTTTGTTTGATTTTTGTTTTGTTTTGTTTTTCAAGACAGGGTTTCTCTGTGTTGTTCTGGCTGTCGTGGAACTCACTCTGTAGACCAGGCTGGCCTCAAACTCAGAAATCTGCCTGTCTTTGCCTCCCAAGTGCTAGAATTAAAGGTGTGCACCATCACCGCCCAGCTCATTTTAGTTTTTGAACGTGAAAAGGGGATAAAATAATGACAGACCTAAATCCTTTTGAAATTAACATTTAACTATTGACTCAGACCCTGTGAACGTACTTGATATCTCAGTAATACAAAGTCCTACATCTCTTCTGTGTCTTAATAAGAAAGGATAAGAGAACTTGGACTTTTTTTTCTCAATTTCTTAAAAATAGTAAAATAACTGAAAATAAATATATTTTTAATTTCTTAGACCCCACCCCTTTTTTAGATTAACAGGAAGAATTTTTTTTTTTTACAAGTTTCTCTAAAAACTTAACCTAGGTTGAGTTTTATTTTCTCTTTAGTAATTAAAAGTTACATTCTGTTGTCTACTGGAGTTTTGCACAAGGACGACTAAAATGACCTAAATAATTAACTATGTTAAATAACAAAAAATACAATGATGCTCTTTTTTTTTTTTTTTCTGTTGCGGTCTTTTTGACATTAATTCATTGGAATTTCAAAAATTGATTCATCTTAGACAAATACTTAGAGGCCTTGACTTTTCAGTTTAACAGAAGAATACTCTAGAATTCCCATCTTAAATAGTTTATCCCTTGCTCTAAGGCTTAAGGATCATCATGGGAATGGATAGACATTCTAAGATTAATAATTAACACACATTTGCTTGAAAAAAATTTTTTTCAGGACATGATAGATCCAACCTACATATAAATTCACAATGCCTGTGACTATGCTTATGAACTGCACCAGTGCTTTTGGAAGTCTTGTCCATTAATAAAATGATATTAGTAACTGAGGGTTTCTAAAGGAAGGGAAAAACTTTTCTTTGTTTATGTAGTACCTGAAAAACAACCAACACTTAAATAAACATTCCTGCTCAAAGCACAGGGTGACAAAAGTACAAGAAAGGATAATTGGAAAGGGGGATGAGGGAAGCCTTAGGGGACAAGGAACAGGGTGGATTTTCTCAAATATATTACATTTATGCACGAAATTCTCAACTAAAAATGCTCATGATAAACACAGGGACTATCTGTAAAACAGCATAGTCTATCAAATATTGAAAGCTGTATGTTAGCAAATATAATGGCAGGTACTACTTAGTTCTATTTAGTTCTTAGTACAGAAAGCAATGATGCTTAGAAATACAAGAGTATTGAATGTAATGTTTTTCAAATTGAAAAACTAAATAACTATCATGCCTAAATATATGATTTATTTTCACATTGGAGAATGTAAATACAGAAGTATTCATTGTCTATATGGAAGGTGAAAATTAAAAATTATCAGTGTTGATTTTTCTCAGTCTACAAGTAAATGGGATGCATGTTAGCCTCTTTTCTATGCTCACTGAGTACCATATGTGTCTCAGCTTTTACTGTGCACTGTCAAAGGTACTTGAAACTGTCTGCTGTCAAGAGTGAGTTTTTGGGATAATTTTCACCATTTTACCCAATTCAGTTTAGTTACCTTTCATATGCAGTACAATCCTTCAAATCCTCAGAGGAAAATTAATGAAAATGAAAACTAATGGAATGACTTTGTGTTTATTCCTTAATAAGGCAATCTGTTAGTATATTCCAATATTAAAGAAATATGTTTATCCACATATAGCTATATGTAAATAACATACACCTCTAAGACATATTCTATAATTATCATTAAGCTACTAAGTGCCTAGCAGTTGTATTCCAAATGAGAAAAGACAAATTCACAAGAATTATTATTTTGAAATTATAGAAGAAATGGTAAAAGGAAATTTAGTTTTAAAAGCTAAGCATCCTTCTTTGTATGTAGCACCTTTAAAAGCAATAGGTTCATTTCACACATCATCTTAATAAATTTGGGTCATATAAAAAATTGAGTCTAGAGCTGAAATTGTCTCTGCATTATAATGTAAGAAGAATTCTAGTTTCTGAGAGGCAAAGAAGTAGCCTGAAAATTGCAAGTGGCTCGTGCAGTCCCTTTGTGCTTTGGGGTAGAAAGGGGACTTTTTAGAAATGTGTTTGTGAACTATTGACTTTAATTTGCTGCATGATTCAGCTGTGCAGCCAGCCCATTCTGGTCCTCCCTACCTCATTCACCAGTCTCTGCACACTTTCTCTGTGCCTAGGAATTAAAAAGACAAAAAAAATAAAAAATAAACAAAAAACTTTTGTGAATTGGTCTGAGTAGACATAGGTAATTTGAAGAAGTTCTTTACATTGGTGATTCTAAGCACTGGATCATAAGCCCACTAGAGGATACACACCTTAAGTTAATTCAGGGTAATAAAAACTGAGAGACACTTTCGCTAAGACATAAACGTGCTTTGACCACTTCAGAAATCATTAAGAGTCTTGGACAGGCATTACACTCAACAGAAGTCATTAGATGTGAAGGTAAACTTAATCATACATATCCTGAGAGTGAATGGTTTAATTTCAGTGACTCAGGCAGAAGTAATTTACAGAGGGATGATACTATGCCTGCTGCTGTTTGTGTGATTGTTTGTGTTCTCTTTATATTCCATACATGAGAAATGAGTATGTGACCTTCAAACACGGAAGAAAAATCATATGAAGATTGCATAGCACCTGAGATAATCCCTTATTATGAACTGTGAGAAATGTGTCTTCTTATTGATCTTTCAACAAGAACTAAAATATTTGCATCACTCTGGGAATAGGAAGAAAGTGGAATAGAGAGGGGAGAAACAAATTTAACACATCACTCTATTGAAAATTTTAATAATAAAATATTAATAAAATGTAATAGTAAAATAATGCTTCAAGACATCTTCCATTTGTGAAGTAACCCATAAACTTGGTACTTTTTTAGTGTATAAATTTTCAGAAAAATTATGTGAGTTTCATGTAACCTTCTTGATTGAACAGAATGGAAATTGTGTAACAGTCTACAAAAACTAGTTCACAAAGGAAAACCAATAATACATTTATTATTTTGATTGGAAACATCAGATATTACGAAATAAGACAGATGCCTACTAATTGTATATAATCATAGATCTAGAATACATTCACCTTTACAGAAAATAATAAACTCAACTAAAATAAAATTATATATGCATACTTATATAAATATTTAATGTTTAGCTTAGGCCAATTTTTTGCTGAGAGATTTGCATAAATAATTTTCTTTGATACTCTCAACAAGTCCATGAGAATAATCTCAATAGTCTCATTATTTGTATTATTTTTATATAGATATAGAAATGACAAGTTGATCAATGGAATAGAAACAAAGACCCAGAAATAAACCAACACACCTATGCAGTCTTGGTTTTGACAAAGAAGGCAAATTCATATAAAAGAAAGAAAGAAAGAAAGAAAGAAAGAAAGAAAGAAAGAAAGAAAGAAAGAAAGAAAGAAAGAAAGAAAGCATCTTCAACAAATGGTGCTGGCCTAACTGTATGTCTGCATGTATGTGAATTAAAATAGATCCATATTTACCAGCTTGCACAAAATAATAAGTGAAAGTAGATAAAGATCTCAACATAAAAATGCATACCCTAAATTTAGTAGAAGAGAAAGTAGGAAATATCCTTGAACACATTGGCACTAGGAGACTAAAGCAGGTTGATCTCTGTGAGTTCTAGGACAGTCTGGTCTACAGAGCTCTTGAAGGGAATGCCAGAGCTACACAAAGAAACTCTCTCAAAACAAACAAAATTAAATGAAACAAAACAAAAACCAACACTTAAAACATTACCATATGTTTGGAATATTAATTCAGACACATTTTAATGGTATAGGAGCTGTTCACTTTTAGATGTGGGTGAGGTGAAAACCCAGAGTCCTCTGATACTCACATTAATGACCCAAGAAGGGCAGATCAATCTCTATATAAATGCATTTAGATACAGTATCACTAAAAAGTGATGGCATGTATTTCCCATGAACTGACCAGAAGTTCACATGTCCTTATTTATCTTCATAGCTACACAAGAAAAACCAAACCAAACCAAACCAAACCAAACCAAACCAAACCAAACTAAGCCAAAACAAAACAAAACAAAACAAAACAAAGCACTTCTAAATGGTATTCTCACAATCTTGATTCCCTAAAATTTCTGTAGGTCATTAGGTAATTGCATGCCCTTTCACTCTTACAACTCTAAGATTTTATTATTACTATTTATTATTGTTGTTATTATTATTATCATTATTATTATTATATACTTTTTACTTATTCAATATATACCCTGCAAACTTCCCCACTTCCAGTCAACCCCTCCTATACTCCTTCCCCCGACCCCCTTCTCCTCTTATCTGGTTGGGACCCCTGAATATCTCACCATCATGCCACACCAAGTCTCTAGCAGGCTAGGTGCCTCATTTCCCACTGAGGCCAGACAAGATAGCCCAGCTAGAAGATCATATCATATGCACAGGCTGCAGCTCTTGGTATAGCCCCCACTAAAGTTATTTGGGACCCACAGGAAGACCAAGCTGTACATCTGTACATCGGCTACATATGAATCTGTTGACGGGGGGGGGGGGATGTTACAGGGCTTGGTTCAGCCCATTTATGTTCTTTGGTTGCTGGAGCCCCAAGTATTCATTAACTATTTTAGTCTTCCATCCACTGTTGGTACACAGCTCCTCTTTTAAGAATGATGAAATGCGTCCAAGAGAGGACCCCTCAGTTTCACTTGGGAGGGAGAACAAAGCAATCACAAGTGGGGAGTGAGGGAGGGACCTGGGAAGGAAATTGGACAAGAGGGAGAGGAAGTGGGGGGGAGAAGGAACCTGACCTGGTATTGGGTGACAGAATAGGACTGAAGTCCCGAGGGCCAGCAGAAAGAATGGAAACAGGCAACCTCAAGATATAGGAGGTAGTGGGGACCCGCCAGGATGCACCAGAGACCTGGGAGGTGAGAGACTCTCAGGACTCAAAGGGAGGGACCTTAGATGAAATGCTTAACAGTAGGGAGAGGGAACTGGTAGAGTCCACCTCCAGCAGGAAGTCAGAGCATCAAATTGGGGGGGGGGAGAGCATCCCACAGTCACAACTCTGACCCATAGTTGTTCCTGTATGAAAGAATTACAGGGATGGAAATGGAGAGGAGCCTGAGGAAAAGACATTCCAGGGACAGGCCAAAAATGGAATCCAGCTCAAGGGGAGGTCCCAAGGCCTGACACTATTACTGAGTGTCTTAGTCAGGGTTTCTATTCCTGCACAAACATTATGCCCAAGAAGCAGTTGGGGAGGAAAGGGTTTATCCAGCTTACACTTCCATACTGCAGTTCATCACCAAAGGAAGTCAGGTCTGGAACTCAAGCAGGTCAGGAAGCAGGAGCTGATGCAGAGGCCATGGAGGGATTTTCTTTACTGGCTTCCTTCCCCTGTCTTGCTCAGCCATTTCTCTTATAGAACCAAGACTACCAGCCCAGACATGGCACCACCCACAAGGGGACCTCCCCATTTGATCACTAATTGATAAAATGCCTTGCAGTTGCATTTCTCCAACTGAAGGTCCTTTCTCTGTGATTACTCCCAGCCTGTGTCAAGTTGACACAAAACTTGCCAGTACACTGAGGCAATGGAGTACTCACAAAAACAGATCTAGCATGACCACACTTCAGAAGACCTAACAGCAGCTGAAAGAGTCAGATGCAGATATTTGCATCCTACCAAAGGACAGAAGCAGCTGACCCCTGTTGTTGAATTAGGGAAAATCTGAATGAAGCTGAGGAGGAGGGTGACACTGTCGGAGGACCCGCAGTCTCTAATAATCTGGACCTCTGAGATCTCTCAAACACTGGACCACCTAACAGGCAGCATACAACAGCTAATATGAGGCCACCAACACACATGCATGAGAGGACTGATAGGTCTGTGTTCATTCAGAGATCATGCACCTAACCCTCTAGAGACTGGAAACCCCAGGGAGTTTGGAGGTCTGGCGGGGTAAGGGATGGGAACATCCTTGTGCAGACAGGGGTGTGAGAAGGAAGTATGGGATGTGGAGCAGGGTGGACAGGGGAGTGGGATAAAATATGGAATGTAAAATAAATAAATAAATTAATTTACAAATAAAATTAATTAATTAAAAAAAGAAGGATAAATCATTCAATAAACTTAAGAAATTACTATTAGAAACAACTTTTAAAAAGGTAGTACAATAAATTGTAGAAAATACTTTAGTCTTTTTAAAATTTTACATTACATTATATACAAAAATCTAACCAACCAACCAACCAAAGAATCAAACAAACCCTACAAGGCACTGATTAGGGAAGTTATATTAGGTAAGCATTATAGCAGACTTGAGTTTCTGTTGTTCTGTATAAAATTCAGGATTTTATATAACCCAGTATACTATCCTACAGACAAAACACCAAGTGTGCAAATCAAGCCACAGTATATCATTCATGTTTCATAAATTCACTTCTCACTCCTCTTGTATGTTGCCTACATGTAACTGATTCTAGAAAGTCATCTTGTACTCTACACACTTTGAACTGCAGAGACTTCTATTTTTTTCAGTTTTTAACTACATAAAATTTAGTATTTATAGTGGTAAATATGTTTATTATATTTACTCATGTCAATTTGTTAAATATGCTGGATTCAAATTATTAAATTTCTTGATCTGAAATAGTGAATGCATGTCACTTCACATGTGTCTGAAGTCACAGAATATAGAACAATTAGGGTAAACCCTTTGTATTTCTCAATGATAATAATGTATAGTTAAGTATCTTCAATTGTGCTGAACATAGCTTTATCTCTGTTTGGATGTGATTCTGAAACTGCCTTACCTATAAAACCATACTTTAAATAACTAAATACTTTTATATTTCAATTAAAATACAATTTTATTACTTTTCCCCTTTTCTCTATCGAGACCCTCCCATTTCAACTATGTAATTTCTCCCATGTCCCCCCTCACTCTCAAATTGATAATCTCTACTTTTATTTTATATAGATTATATAAATATGTCAAGTCACATACATGCACACATATATGCACCATATATATGCATGCACACACACATGCACACACACACACATACATACATATACCAATATCAACCTACCAATAGATACTACATGCTACACCACACATACATATACACCTAAATATATAAGTGAAAAGACATATAAATACAACATGCTGAGACTTTAGTATTTTTGTGTCAAGGTTTCAGGACTGGTCTCATACTGGATAATGAAGATGGCTCATCCCTGGAAAGAAACATTCTCACTCTTATTTTGTAGTTAGTTTTAAATCTCAGTTTGAGGTTTCTAACCCACCTTTGGCCATCCTGCTCCCAACAATAAAGCTAAACCCTCTATACTATTATGCCTACTTCCATGCCAATAATCCTGAGATATGATTAGTCTAATTGGCCAGCCCTCCTGGCCATGTTTTCATGACCCATCTACCCCATGGTGTCCTCTCTTTCCACCTTCTTCCTCTCTTACTGATCTCCTGCCTCAGAACCCCAAACCCAGATCACCTATCTCTCTTCTCCTCATCTATGGACTGTTGGCATCTTTATTTAAACAATAGTTTTAATTTAAGGAGCACAGCATCAGTGTTTGTTGTTGCTGTTTTGTTTTGTTTTGTTTTGTTTTGTTTTGTTTTGTTTTGTTTTGTTTTTTAGTGAGGGTTCTCTTGTTCCTGGGGACAACCAGGCTTGTGGACCACTTTTTAGCATTACAGTATGTATCAAAAGGACAAACTTCTACACTCTCAGGTGTGAATACTTCCCTGTAGTTTTTATCCATGGATGGGATTCTGTCAGCTGTTCACCTTTATGTGTGTGTGTGTGTGTGTATATATGTATGTATATATATGTATATATATATATATATATTGATTTATAGTATCATCATATACAGCATATTGATTGATAGTATCACCATTTTCTGCAGACTTTCCAGTATTCTGCCTCTGACAACCCTTCTCCCAAGATCTTCTTTAGTCCTATATTCAGGAGATGTGTTATAGATGAGTATATTGAGACTGAATCTTCAAAAGCCACTGATCATTGTATCTCCATAAGGAGAAGCTTCTTTGAGGAGAGATGGTAGCTTCATCGACCTATGGGTATAAGGATTGGATGTAGAACGCAGTTAAGGAAGTATGATAGTCTAGCACAGGTAATATAAGAATCAACATTGCTGTGAAAGCATCTTCCTTTAGCAGAAAAATGGACAATGGAAATGTGTTATAATTATACAATGAGATATTACTCAGTACAAGGAAAAATATAATCATGAAGCTTGTATGCATATATGTACTGGCTGGTTTTGTGTGTCAACTTGACACAAGTTGGAGTTATCACAGAGAAAGGAGCTTCAGTTGAGGAAATGCCTCCATGAGATACAACTGTAAGGCATTTTCTCAATTGATGATCAAGAGGGAAGGGCCCCTTGTGGGTGGGACCATCCCTGGGCTGGTGGTAGTCTTGGATTTTATAAGAGAGCAGGCTGAGAAGGCCAGGGAAAGCAAGCCAGTAAAGAACATCCCTCCGTGACCTCTTCATCAGCTCCTGTTTCCTGACCTGCTTGAGTTCCAGATCTGACTTCCTTTGGTGATGAACAGGAGTATGGAAGTGTAAGCTGAATAAACCCTTTCCTCTCCAACTTGCTTCTTGGTCATGATTTTTGTGCGGGAATAGAAACCCTGACTAAGACAACATAGATATAGATATGCCTAATAAAGATTATATTAAATGAAGCAGTTCAGACTCAGGAAGACAATCAATGAATCTTCTCTATCATCTGAACTTCCTGTGTACACATGTTCAGAAGTTAATATATAACATAGAATAATCAGAAAAAAACACCCAAAAAACAGGAAAGCATGAAAAGGGAAGTGGGGCTTGTACATGAACTGGAGTAGAAAGATGTAGATGATATAAAATGAAACCTAGTAACATCGGGAGGAAATTCCAAGTATACAGGAAGGAAGGAAGTTAATAAAATGGAGGGTCAATGACAAATAATACCAAGGTAGTTTGTTAAACCCTCAAATTATCATATTATTATTTTATATATATATATATATATATATATATATATATATATATATATATATATATATATGTATATATATATGTATATATATTTGCACACACACACACAGTTAAGACACATGGTCAAATACCATACTACCAGGCATGAAAAACTTTGAAAACTTCCTTTTGCATGATTGGTCAAGTAGTCCAAATGACTCACTAAACAGCATAGACTATTGATGTAGCACTTGTTGGCTTCTCAGTGACCATGGGTGGGCTTCTATTAATAAACATTTAAGACTCAACTTGTGAATTATTCGAAGTGTTTCTGACCTACTAGCCTTCTTATTTAGATCTAGCTTTCTGTGTACTAGAAAATATTATGCAAGATGCCTAGCTAGGAAAGCAACTAACCAGTCCTACCCAACTGCAACACCTATGAGCAATGTTAAAGACCAGCACTCAATATATCTGCAAAGGCACAATAAGTGGAACATCTATGTTGGTAGTAACCAACAGCTGTCTGATTGGATGTAAATCCCACCTAACTAGAGTCATGCCAGCTGCCCTAATCTTACCCAGCCTTCTGTCACTAATGAGGTCAGAAACACTAACCAAAACAATCTACTACCTCTTGTTTGCTACAACAGCATAATTTATTACTATATTTTAAACACTATGTTTATACCACAAAGAAGTATACCTACCACCACCCTTCTTCAACGATGCCTTTCTTTATAGCAAATAGAGATGATCTCAGATAATCTCAACTATACCCAATGTAGAGATTGTCAGCTTATGGGGAGCACAGCAACAGCAGCTCCATCTACATCATCACTCCTGCATTTAAAGCCCAGGCAATACCATGGAAAGCAGAACTCAAACAGGGTGAGCCATAAATCACGAATTTTGTAATGAAATTTTTTTTTTTTTTTTTTAGAAATAGTTGTATAAACAAACCTAGAACGATGGCAATATCAAGAGACATGTTAGTATGTATGTGTGTCTCTGACAACTGTTGAAATGGGAAGACTTTGTGACTAAAAAGATAAGCATATTTATAACTATTTTAATTCAAAGTTGTCATCCATAAAATCATAAACACAAGCAACAGTGAACTGAACAGGTGGTATTTGCATATTCATACATAGACACATATGTAAAAATAATCCAAGCAATGAAAAGATTTCAGCTTAGAGAGTGTGTAGGGTATAGGAGGGTCTTTAGTTTTACTTCAATTAAATACACATTCCATAAAAAGAAAACAAACATAAATACTGAAACAAAGGAGATGGAATGAGTTGAAACACATTCAACAAAAAGAGAATCTGAGGTGCTAACTGCATGTCAGTGGAACAAACAACCTTGCATATATTTACATTTTGAGCAAAGAATCAAATGTAAAAATCCATAAAACAAGGAATGACTTCCCTTCTCTTTTTCACTATTGTCAACATATTTGTAATTCTTTACTGAGATAAATTGTATTATTTTTGTTCTGCTCCCCAGGATCTTGTTTATTTAATTGTAATATTTTCTTCAATATGAACTGAAATGCTACTGTAGTAAGTTTGCAGAAATGCCTCTTTATTAACTCAGCATGAAAATCATGTAGGAATCATATGCAAAATTAAATCTCTGATATATTTAATGGTTTATAAAAAACAAACATGCATATAAAAATAAGCATGCATGCATATTTACATTCAAACAATTAATTCTAGAGACATAGCTCAGGAATCTATCATCATGATTTTTATTTCATTGCTATTTTCATCATATTAAGTATTTTTTTTCCTTTCCCCTTTTTCTGTTTATCTTCCTTTCCTTTTCTTTCCTTTCTTTCTGAGACAGTTTCTCTATGTACATAACAAAAACTTGTCTTGAAACCAAAATTTCCCTGCTGTAGTCTCCTTAGTGGTATCATTACAGACAAAGGTTAGCATACCTGAATAATAATATATATTTTAAATATATCTATGAGAGTTGACATACTTATTTTAAACTGTTGTATGGAATCGATGAACTTTACTGATCCATATACGATAAAGCTTTCATAAGCACACTCATATTTGTACTTTCAGATACTTGGAAAGCTTCTTTTTAAGTCTCTATCTAGCATTCAAACTATAGCAGATGGTACATATACATTCACAATGAAATTCTAAAGTACTAATATCTGAACTACTGGGGAAAAAGAACAATTAAGAACACAGGTTATAGAAATGAAAACTAATACATCCTTTTCTGTTAAGTTGAGGCACTTTTCAAAAATGATAAGCTTTTGTTGTTAAATAAAATTATCGGTAATTTCTAAAAGATAACTGAAATGTACTTTCTATATTTTATCAGTTAATAATAAAATGTTCCTTAAACAATTTGCCAGATTCTGATATTTCTTTTACAATATTATCCTTTTTCATAAATTCCTACAAATTTTATACTATGTTCTTTATTTATGTATTGTTAGTCTCCATAAATATTAAAATCATTTATAAACTCAATTATAGTAGTCATATCTTACAAAGTTGAATCTAAGAAATACATTATATTGTAGGAAATAGCTTTTGCACTGTCATGCTCCGGAGTAATTGTAGTCCTCTAGGTTTCTTTCTAGCACACAATAGGCTTTTCATAATCACTCCAATATGTGGCTACAAGGATGGGCAGGTTTTCAGCAAATGTTGTTAATTACATTTATGAGACCACAGGTACAAAAATATTAATCATATCTCAAATCAATGTTGTAACAGAAATTCCAGACTAGGGGCAAATTTTCTGTGATTTAATGTGAAACACAGAGGTTTGAGCAAGAGCTGTATGAGGTTTTTGTTTGTTTGTTTGTTTGTTTGTTTTGTTTTGTGTTTTGGTTATTCAAGACAGGGAATTCTCTGTATAGCCCTGGCTGTCCTGGAACTCACTTTGTAGACCAGGCTGGCCTCGAACTCAGAAATCTGCCTGCTTCTGCCTCCTGAGTGCTGGGATTACCACGCCCAGCTGTATGAGTTTTATATAATGGATTTTTTCAGTAAAATCAGATAGCAGTTGTAGCTTTTCATAAGTAAAAGAACAATTTCATCTTTCATCAAACCTGTATAAAAATTTGATACTCTACCAAATTAAACTAAAAATTTTCTATGATTTTGTTTTGTTTCCTTGAAATATATATATGTCAGATAATTTACCGATGTATTTGTGGGTAAAAACTGGTCACAAAACTCTAGTTCTAACTGAATATTGTCTTTATTATTATTAATTCTTTTTCTGTGCTGTATGTGTAGAAGCACATTTAATTTATGCATGTGCCCAGGCAAATATGAGCATAGTCTTATGTGTGCATATCTATGTGGACATATGCAAATGGCCAGTTGTTCTCAGGTATTCCTTCCTTCTACCTCTACCTTTGAACTTGCCAAGTTCGATAAACTGATTTGACATGGAGTTTCAAGCATCCAAAGGCATATATTTCATAAATGTTTGTAAGAATAAACATTTAGACTAAGCATTTGAATGTGTGTTCTCGAATTTTCCTTGTGGGTTATAGGTCTCTGTGATTGCAACACAAACATTCCTAACTGAACTTTTTGCCAGCCTCAGTGTTACTTGTTTGGTGTTGTTTGTTTGCTTGGAGACAGACTCTCAATATATAGTTTGGACTCTATCAGAACTTCCTTTGTCAAATGGGATGAGCTCAAACTCATAGATATTTTTGTGTGCTCTGCCTCTCACATGTTGTGATAACAGGCATTCACCACCATGCCTAGATTCAGTGTTAATTCTTAATGTCATTATTATCTAGTTTTACTTTCATGTCCTATAATCATGATGTATGGCTTCATTTATGTCATTCCCTGTTATAGATATTTCCACTGGACATTTATTCATGCATAACACATTTTGACATGAACATGTGACTACTGATTTCTATTTTAAGTCTAGGTGATCTCAGATTTATTGGAAAAGTTCAAATAAGCACATGACACCTGCTACTTAGCATAAAATTTTAAACGATGAATTTATCAGTAGAAATAATCAGTCATAATAACTATAAGAGATTTTATAGAATTGTGGCCGTTAGCATGGACACCACTTATGCTAGATTAACTTTGTTATAAAGAAATAAGAATATGAATAAATGTGAGAGGTGATATGTCATGTATAGGTTACTATATTGTTGATATAAAAAACAAAATGACCAAGATAAATTGCAGAATAAGAGTCTATTTGGGCTTGCAGTTCATTGGTTTAGACTGTGATGATGAGAAAGTATGGCTGTAAGCAAAAAGCATAAGGACTATATCTACAAGTTGAGAACTCACATTTTGAACCAAGCAGAATGTAGACAGCCCAAACTATAAAGGGAAATAAAGGGAAAGTTAGTAATCTCTCCCCCCACCTCTTTGTGTGTGTGTGTGTTAATTTCCAAGATAATTTGTTCATTTAATTTATTTGTCTTTTATTTCATTTTATAATTGTAAGAGGTTTGGTTTTTCATTTTTTTCAAAAAGATTCTTTTCTTATACAATTCTAATATATTCTGATTACTATTTCCCCTCTCTCTATTGCTCCCAGTTTGTCACAATCTCCTGTCCCCTCTGGATCCACTTCCTTTCTGATTCTCCTTAAAATATAAGGGCCTTCTAAGAGGTAACAACCAAACAAAACATAATAAGATAAAACAAAAACTATTACATTTAATCTGGACAAAATAACCCACAGAAGGAAAAGAGCCCTAAAATCAGGCATAAAATTCAGATACCTGGTCATTCATACACTCAAAGTTCCCTTAAAAAAACCTAAACCCAAGGCTACCATATAAACACAGAGTACCTGATGCATATCCATGTTAGTTAGATCTGTGGTTGGTAGTTAAGTCTCTGTGAGGCTGTGAGAGAATTGCTCATGTTGATTTAGAGATCCTATACTCCTGATATCCTCCATTCCTCCTGGCTCTTACACTTTCTGCCTTTTCTTATTCATGCTTCCTGTCCTCTGAGGCAAGTGATGTTATGGAGACTGTGTGCTTCCAGGACTCACTCTATATATCTCTGCATACTATCTGGCTTTTGTTCTCTAGACCTGTTTTTGTTTACTGTTCACAGATGATGAATGAATAAAGTACTGATGTATAAATACAGCAGAATATCAGTTGTGTTTGGTTATAACCTAGGTCTCTGAGTTAACTAGTATAGTCTTTGGATCTTGGACACTGAAGCAATATCAGGTATGGCTTTTATCTCTTGGAATGAGCCTGAAGTCACATCAGAAATTGTTGGTTTCTCCACAAGTTCTATTATATCATTGCTTTAGCATATTTTTCAGCCATGACAGATTCAGGGTAAGGTTTTGTGGTGGGGTTGGTGTTTATGTTTCTCTTTTGGTAGCCTGAATAGTTCTTTCCCACACCAAAGGCACTAGAACATACATGTTGAATGTTCCTTAAAGAAACTAGCTCAGCCTTTCCATGTTCAGTGAGTTGTATGGCTGTTGTCCTCAGCCATGAAGATAGGGATGTTAAGTAAATAAAGAGATAAATTATTGGAAACATTTTTAAAAAGTTTTCTTAGACTTAATATGTGTGTAGGAAGTACAAATGGTCTTAACACCATGGACAAAAACAGAGTTTGACAATATACACTTCACTGATTGCAAAGTATGTTTAAAATATGCATAAAAGTGTCAATAATGATAACACAAAAGTTAGAATGTATGTTAAAATACACAGTATTTGTATATAAATGTGCAATTTGTTTTTACTGTGACAGGAATGGATTACTACCCAATATCTCATATGCTTCAGAATGTCATGTTTTATTTAGTATATATTTATATATGTATATATTTATGTGTACACACATGAAAAGCATAAGCCCAAGTAGACTGATGTTCAAAAGGTAAGTAATAGGTAGTAGGGAAATGTATAATTGAGTTAAATATAAAAAGAGGTAGTAGAAAATGTAGAAAGCATAGTAGAAAAATAAGAAAATCATATGCAGATAATATCCTCATAAATATTACAGAGTTTAATAAGTCAACATAATAAAAAATGTATTGTTTAAATGGATAGTTATCAACAAGAAATACTTCTAGATGTAAAAATCTATACAACGTCATAATGAATCTTAGGTAAAGGTAAGAACTTCTCAGATGTAGTATACTGCAAATGTTAAAGGAAGAAAACTATAAGAACAGGAATTTCCAGTCTCAGTACAGTTTCAGCTGTGAGATATCTGTACTGAATGAAGGATGCGAATGACCCCCTCAGATGCTGATGTTTCAACGGGAGTGTCAGAGTTGGTACAGAGGCGGTATAAGGCGATTCCTGGAAATGAAGAAGACATTTTCTTCTTAAAATAATACATCTCATTTTTATGACAAATACTGAAAATTTCCATATTTAAAACACTGTAATTTAACTTTGCACAACTGTAGGCTTAATCTGATAGCTACTTAGAATGATCTTTCAATACTAGCCTTATGACCTATAAGGGTAGAACGGGATATAAACCAGTTTATAGTACCTGCTCTGCCAAGATCTTTGCCTTTTATAGTATAGGATGCCTTGGGGAAAAATGTTAGGTATGAGTAATGATTGACCCGATAGCTAACCAAATACTTCTAGGCACAGGGTATATTTCCTGTTTATGAGGTATCCAGAGATTTTGTTTTTTTTGTCCTCCCTGGCCACTCAAACTTATTTAGGCTCATGTACAAATAGTTCATATTATATTTTGGATAGGATTTCATTCTCCACCCAACGAAATCTTGTTAATGAAGAATCATCTTCCTTAAATAATAATAAAAAAAATATTGTAGGCCACAAATACAAAATTTATTCAATTTTGCCTAACTTGGGGTGAGTGAGTGGGGAAGAATATTTAGAATATGCTGGAGACCTGAAACTGAGAGGCTCCCAGGAGTCTGTGAGGGTGATTTTAGCTGAGGCTCCTAGCAGTATGGATATGAAACCTGAAGAGGCCACCTGCTGTAGCCAGTAGGACCCTCAGTAGACAGATAAGAACACCAACACACCCACGGAACTTTCAACCCAAAATGTGTCCTGTCTACAAGAAGTACAGGGACAGAGATAGAGCAAAGACTGAGGGAATGGTTAATCAATAGCTAGCCAAACTTGAGTCCCTTCCCAAGGTTAAGCGCAAATCCCTTACACTGTTAAGGATACTCTGTTATGTTTGCAGACAAGAAGCCTAGCATAACTGTCCTGAGACTTTACACTCAGCAGCTGACTGAAAGATGCAGAGGCTCACAGCCAAACATTGGACCGAGCTTGAGAGTCTTATGAAAGACTTGGGAGAAGGGACTAGGACCCTGGAATAGGCGGGGCCAGGGGTATAGGAACTCTACAGGAAGACAACAGAGTCAACTAACCTGTATCTGTTTCAGCCAGCAACTGTCTCAGAGGACAGTTATTGGAACTAGCCCCCTTTGCACATATGTAACAGATGTGCAACTCTGACTTCACGTGGATTCTCTGACAACTGGATCGGGGGCTTTTCTTAAAGCTGTTGCCTGACTGTGGATTCTGTTCCCCTAACTGGGCTACCTTGCGTGGCCTTAGTGGAAGATAGGTCTTGCCCTCACTTGATGTGTCAGGGTTGGTAGATACTCCAGGGGAAAGGCTTCTTCTACCTTCTCAAAAAAGAAGAGGAGTGTGTTGGGGGGAAGGACTATGTGAGGGAAGGTAGAAAGAGGTGGGGATAGCAATCATGACATAAGTAAATAAATATATTAATGGGAAAAAAGTAAAATGTATTAAGACAGTTAACACACTTGTAAAATTGTTGGTATTTAAATAATCACAACCCTGTGTTCACCTATTCAATATGATTTGCAATTCTTACATTTTTATATTTGTCATTTATAATAATTTAGCATTTATTCATTATGTTTTGAAATCCAATTAATTGTTAAACTGAGTTAAAGTATTTAAAGATTTATTCTGATGATTTTTATCCTTTTCTTTGAATCTGTAAAAACATAAAGGTGAAGTTCATCTTTTATTACTTCAGCAATACATAAACATCCTTTATATATCATGTATGTATCAGCAATTTATTTAACTATGTTTTACTTTGTATTTGCATTCTGCCTACATAGATATATGTGTGTCTTATTCCTGTGTGGTGATTATGAAGCTCAGAGGTTTTAGATTGTCTGGAAATGGTAGTAATGACAGGTGTGAACTGTCATTAGTAGTTCCTTGTTCTGTCATTGTAGTTCCTTGTTCTGGGAACTACACAATGTCCTGTGCAAAACAATGAAAATGTTGTTCCCGCATAAATATATACACTGTTTTAAAGGGAATGCAGTATAAACTTTACAAAATATTAAATATACTATGAGAAAATAATATATTTGTATTACATATGTGAATTGGTAGGTTGAAGAGCCAAACATCTGTGTTTTTGCCAAAAATAACTCTGTAGCTCCATATTATTTTGTCACTCCTGACTAGATAGATGCTGTGTACCCATATACTATCTAATGTTTACTATGCCATCTCTGATGAAAATTTAAGCATTAGTTTATTATAGAAATAGGAGGCAATAGTTGAATTCATAAAAATAAAACAATGTTCTCGAGGACTATCCAAAGAGCTGATTGCACTGAATGGAGAAAATCAATAATCCTTTGTAATAAGTTGCGATTCATACTGTGGAACAAAACCACTGTGATATTTTAAAGTAGTTTTATTTTGTTTTATATTATAATGCAATTGTATCATTCCCTATTGTATCCCCTTGGTTAACCAACACTTCCCATGCACACTCTATTGCTCTTATTCAATATATTCATTTTAAATGTAATCATTTATATATTTCCCCATTATATGAACACATCACATGTATTCTATGTAATGTACTTGTACATGAATTTTTTCATGGCTGCCCATTTGAGAACAGATAATAAATTAGTGAGCTCTTCCTTGAAGAAAACCATTACTCCCACTCACAGTATTTCTTCGTTGCCTATCGCTCTTTTTCTAGGACTGAGATGCTCTGGGGTTCTCTTCTTGCACTTGAGCATGCCTATTAGTGTTGTCAATTTTTCATGTAATGTTGATTGTAAATGAAAGTTTCCTTGATGACATGAAAGAAATACATTTATTCTTGGATATAAATATACATAACTAGAATGTACTTTGTGGTTATTTTGACTTAGTAACATGGCAGTTGTGGAAGTTGACTAGGTTTTCCTATACTGAGTAACGTTCCCTTTATATATATATATATATATATATATATATATATATTTAATAATCAAAGAAATCAAAGAGCTATAGGTTTATACCAAGATGTGTATGTCACTACATCACTGTTAGAATTACTATTCTATGCTTATCATTTTTGTAGTTCCTAGGTATAATATCTGGTATGAATGTCTGTTGCTTTCCTCACTGGGAAACTTTCATAATCCCTTCTGTTATTAAGAAATTTAGTCATCATGAAGAAGGCTTTCTATGGAGGAATTTTAATTGAGGACGTGAATGATTTGGGAATGGATCACATCCAAAGATCTTTTAGGTGTATGCAATGCGGTCTGAATGGAGACATACCCTGAACTACAGTATGATCTGGGTGGAATAAGACACATCCTTAGTATACACCATTAATACCTAACAATGTAGGTAAGACTAGTTTGTAGAAGGAAGCAGCCTTGAAAGTGACTTCTCATTGAGGAGGAGACAAAGTAAAGAATCAGAGAAAGATTTCAAGGAATGAGTTAGAGATCAGACACACCCAATGTACAACAGAAGAGCACAGGAAAGAGAGACAGTTTAAGAGCAGAGGAAGAAAGGGGAGATGTATGGTGAGGGTGTATGGCTGTTTTGCTGTGACAGTTTTCAACCATATAAGTCTATTTACACACCAACTTAGACATATTGGTATTCTTAGGAAGACAGTGAATACTAAATTTCCTCAGGACTTTTCAGGCATCCTCACTGCTAATTTACTCTACTGCCCTTTTTTAATTTTCTCATTGAATTGGGAAGACAGGTGAACATAAAAATCCCTTGAAAGATTCCATGTTGTTTTCATATCACTAAATATGTTTTAAAAACATAAATCTTATTAAAATTCAACATTGACATTCCTGAAAATGAATTTTGCATCATTTCTCCCCAATAAACTATTGAGCTAGCATTGGAATGTTAGTGCATATAATGGGTCGATGAGCAATACCTTCTGAATGAGATCCATAACAGCCACTGTAAAGCCAAGAGGATATTTATCTGTCTTCATAATCAAGCATTAGCAAAAAGTTGATATGTGACATATATATGCATAATGGTGCTCTTATCCCTGGCATCTGTTCATATTATTAATTATAATTCATAAACAGTGACTTTCATCTCTTGGAGTATTGAAAATGCCAACTAATTAATTAATCCCTTAAGTGTTTAATCATATGTAGATAATTAAATGTATTATTGCTGTCAATGCTTATTAAGGAAAAGATGTCAAGCTTAGTTTTCTACAAATGGGTTAATAATGATATGATATTTATACATTTTGTAAAAGCATTCTCTATGTCTCTGCCTTTGAACATATTTTTGCAAAAGTTATTTTCACATTACAAAAAATGTTATATTATTCTTATTTTTCAAAGATGTAAAGTACATTAGCATATTACAATTTTATTATAATATAAACTGTCTATTGTTATGTAACAAAGACTTGCTTGTCATTAAATATTTCAAAAATGTTTTTTACCCAATTTACTCATTTATTTACTAAGTATCTCTACACTGACATGGAAGGTGGCTGGTTGGTCTCTTTCTCTACCTTGTAGGTCCTAGGATTCAATCTAAGCCCTTAGCCTTGAAGTCTAGTACCTTAACTATAGTATCTGGCTGGATTTTTAGTTCTTGTTTTACAAAGTCTAAATATAAATTATAGGTAGAATCTTACTTATATAATCTTGTAGACATGAGTGTAGACTTAATATAGCTCAACACTCTATATGACACACACACACAGGCTCACAAATTTTACTACTTGACAAATTTATAGGCATGTATGATATATAAAGAGTATTCTTATTCATTCTCCTATATCTTCTCCTATTTACTTCCAAACATATCGACCTCTTTTTCATTGTAAGTAATCTGTTTTCTAAAATCATGACTTTAGGTTTGGTTTTGTGACTCATTTGTTTTAACTAGCACATTTATTTATCTAGCATATTAAAATGTTAATATAAATTGTTTACTGTTAGATATGAAAAAAATGTTATATCTATGAACTGTTGTGTCGGAACAACTATTGTAGCCTGGTAGAGACAATAGCTGGATTATACTAAAAAATACTAATATTCTTTTCCATGAGTCTATGATTAGAAGATAGGTCAGCAGTAAAGTGTAAGATCCTCTGATTCTCTACCCTTATCCAAGTGTCCACTGGCAAATTCTAAAACATACTTAGTACAGATATCCAAATGGCTGACGTGACTATGATTTTTCCCTAACATGGTTTACTGAAATTCATTTCTGTCTTCTGATTCCATATTCTTTCTTTTCTGCTCTCCTTATGGGGGGGGGTTGTATAAAAGTTTCATTTGGGGAAGAGCTCTCATGTATCACTTAGCATCAACCCACTGTACATCCATGGACCTGTGTTCACCTGCTTTAACTGGGGAAGCTTCTCTGGATAATGCTAGCAACCGTGTTTTTCTGTAGCAACAAACTAAAAATAAAATCTTACAACTTAACACTTAGATCAACAGCAGTATTCAGTGTTCCCCTAGGATCTATGATATCATCTATCTTCGGGCTTTTGACCAGGTTTCCAGTGAATTATTAATTCCTTCCTATGAAACAGTGTCAAATGTCATCAGAGTAGTTGGTTAATCCCACAGCAGTGGTACTGCTGCTGCAGGACTGAGCACACCTTGCCTGACAGGTTAGTCTTGTGGATGGTATGATGGACAGCTGGGTAAGATTAGCATTGATGGTTTTTCCTCTCTGGAATCCTCCAGAGAATCTTCTGAGACTAAGAAAACTAAAAAGCAAGAAGAATCCTTTATTTTAGTATGGATTCACCTATACCAAGCATACATGATGTGTAATACTTTCAATAATAGTGTCTTATTATCTAGTTTTAGTTGACAGCCAAGAGGAGTGGCCAGACCTGTACAGAATATAACTATGCAGAAAGCTGATGGGATTAACGTTCTTCTCCTACTTACCTAATGGTTTTCTGTATTCAGTAGCATTCTTCTGTATTATTTCCTCTAAAGAATTCTAATGTTTGCTTTATACTAAACTAAGAAAATTATTATGAAATCAAAATAAAGCAAAAATCAGTAATGATTTAGCACTATGTTAGTATACTTCATATTTGGATACCGGTATATTTTAAATCGGTAATAATATTTGTTTGTATGATATATCCCAACCAGTGTCCATTGTATCAACCTTTCCTTTCTGCCCCACCTCCAATCCTCCTTTATTCATCCATCTGTACTCTTTCCCAAATCCACTCACCCTCTGTTTCCTGCTGAGAAACAAGCAGGCCTCCAAGACAAGATGGTGAAATAGAACAAAACAAGACAGAATAAGACAAGGAAGAAGCCCTCATATGAATGAATGCCAGTAGTTTTTGTCTCTTATTCTTATTATTTTTCACTTCATGCTTTATTTTTTGCCCTTTCCAATTCACCCTCCCAGAGTTCTTCATTGCCCCACTTCTCCCCTTTGTCTCTGATGTCCTAGTTATTATTCTTTTGGTGTGGAGTTACCAAGGCAGCTCTTAAACAGGAAAACACTTAATTGTGGAGTTGCTTATAGTTTCAGGCTCTGAGTCCATTATCTTAAGAGCAGAGAACTTGGTAGGATTCATGACACTGGAGCAGGAGCTGAGAGATACAACCTGATTGACAGGCAATAGGAAGATGGCTTTTGTAACCTCAAATCCCACTCCCAGTGACTTGCTTCCTATAAGAAGGTATTCCTACTCCAAAAGCCACACCTGCTAAAGCTTCTTGAATAGTACTATGCCCTGATTACTAAACATTCACAAAGATAAGATTATGGGAGCCAGTTTTATTCAGGCCATCATATTAGGGGTTATTATATTGCAGCTTAACACCTATTCATAAAGTTTTGATGTCTTGTAGTAGCATAGCAAGATTCTCAATGTGGAACATATTTACTAACCAAATACTGAGTTTATAAAACTTAGTCATTTTGGTATTTTCCGAAAAACTAAGAGTAAAACTCTTTTGCACAGTGAGATCAATTATTAAAGCTAACACTAGAAAGGTTTAGGATAATAAGGAGTTCACTCACAATTTTAAATTGTTCTTATAAAGATAATCAAATGTGTGTGTTTGTGTGTATTTGTGGGTTTGTGCATATACGTGAGTTTGCCTTCATAAACTAGTGAATTAATTGGTGTATACTGTAAAATAGAAAACCAAGTTGCAATTGAGAAATGTTTGCTGGAAAGCATCTATATTTTCCATTTTATAGAACTTAGCAATATCACACGGCTATTTTTAGAATTAAACTTCAGAGTCTAATTGTTGAAAATTAGATAAATGATGATATATGGTAAAACAACATTGTGAAGATCTGAAAATTTACTTTGTATGTGATTAGGGTGGATGAAGCTCATGTCTTAGTCTAAAACATATTTCAGGATAGTTGGTACTATGTTCTGTCAAACACAAGTTTCTTGTTACTTTTCACATTCTCCTTGTCTGCTCTGACATTTTTCTTTACTGTTTGAGAGAGACTTTTTTATGTGTAACAAAGGCTTGTCTAGAGCTTGTGATCATCTTATTTCAACCTTCTAATTAATAGGATCACAATCATTTGTTATTATGACAATCCAATTTTTATTAACTTGAACATTATGAGTCATCTGAAACAGTATTTGTTTTGTGTGTTTATATTCACCAGTGGTAAAAATTCTTAAATTTAGCCAATGTATTTAAATTACTTTATCATACATCTATATTAATTGTTTGTATTATCAAATAAATTTTGCAAAGTTATGTGTTTAATAATTTCATATAATAAGAAAATTGCAAATGACTACAATTATACATAGATGCATTATATACTTTGTATGGGTGGATATTGGCATAAAGTTGACTAAATATTCAAACTTATCAGTGGTCTCGAGTGATATAAAGAAGTAATACTGGGTAACATGAGAAAATGGTTAGGGTCATGGAACAGATTGCATTGATATTTGAAGAATAAAGCCAAATTATAATTTGGGAGAATAATTATGTGAGAGAGTTTCTAACTTTATGGAATCTCATTGAATTAATTTCATGATATCTTATTTGTGGAAGTGCCTATGGATAAATAAAACCCAAATTATGAGACCACTACTTATAATGTGGTGTTCATAGTTCTTGGTGTTTTATTAATCTGCTCCTTGATGTAAATTGTCATCATTTTGGATACGTTATCTACCCTATAACTAGTTGATGTGAGGTAAGAGTACACATAATTTAGGTTAATCTCTTTAGTAATAACAAAGGTAATCAGGGGATGCTTTAAATACTTTTCTTTTTATGTTTTTGAGAAAAGCCCTTTCTATTACATAGTCTTATCTGGCTTAGAAACTCTCTGTAAACTGCAGTAGCCAAGAACTCACAGAATTCTGACTTTCTGTCTCTGTCTTCTGGATGCTGGGATTAAAGATGTGTGTCAACATACTGGGGAATGTTTTTAATGAAAATAGTTTTAATCTTATGAAACAGGGGAAATATATTCAATTTTTCAATAACCATTACATAAAATTAGCTAAAAACTTGTTAGAAATTAGTAATTTTCTTTCCCCAAATATTGACCTTGTTTGTGCATCTTCCGCAAGAGGAAATACTGCACATGTTGGCTAAATCCTCTTCAGGTAGAAAGTAACTCATTACATTTAAATATATTGTTTTTGAGTTGAATAACATGACTATAATTCATAATAGATGAAGATAAATTAAAGCATTTGTTGTTTACATTTACAATGTAAAATTTGCAGGATTGATTAAATAAATTATTTGAATCCCCACATTGCCTAAGAAAGTTTTCAGCAGCATGCTGTTCCTGGGATTCATGAAGAGAGTATGAAAGAGTAGTCATCTTAAAAGTGACAGGAAAATGCTTCAAACATTTGAAAGGGTAAATGTAAAGATGTTATTCTTAATAATAATAATATGATATAGTTGGATGTAGAGTTAGCAAAGTTATTTTCTGTCCTTAAATTATAATTTCTAACATTAGATGATGGAAATACAGATTTCCCACAAGAAATTTTTGTCTTTTTTGCATAATGCATTCATACAACATATCTGTTTTTATTATAGAGTCATATGACATGGGAAGTTTGTACTGTAGAATTCTACAACATTTCTGCTTTTATTGTATGTTCATACCACTTGTTTGTTTGCACTGAATATCCATACAAATGTTTATGTCATTTTGTATTGCTGATTCATACAGCACATGTATCTCTATTGTTGCCACATTCTGATTTCTGTTGCAGAGTCATAGAATATGTGTATTTGCATCATAGGATTAAAAAAAAACTAAAATCTTTGTCTTTTAAAAAGATTTTGTTGAAGATATTTTTTTTCCTCAAATGGACAAAGAACCCTAACTCTGGAGAAAAGATTTCTTAGTCACAACTAGCAAATGTTCTCATAAGATTCTTAATTACACCTGAAATAGATGCAAATTGAGTAATTTTGTTCACAGAAATTTATAAAGTATTGTCTTTATATATCAAAATATATAGTGATAAAATGGTTATAAGTTATCAAATAGTGTATTAGCTGTTAAGACAATGAGATATTGTAGTATCAATAGCACTTTATCATCCTATTAAAATATGGAATTATTTAAAATAATTAACATTTTAAAACTATACAAGATTTTAAAATGACTTAATAGATGGAGAAAACATCAAATATTTTATATAGTTACTATACTCATAGCAATTAGTGGAATTGGCATACATTTTCAATTTGTCATGAGCCCCAGTGAAAATTGTCCATAGGCATTGTTTAATAAATTTCACATTGAAATTATCAAAAACTTTTGCATAAAGTGATATATAAGCAAAACAAGACATTAAAACTATATGACTTGGCTTTCCTGCATATTCTCTAGGAAACACAAGCCTATGGAAAAAGATAAATCCTTGTATTATTAACTTACTTTCAAAGCCCCACAAATGTGATTACTCTATCTTGTCCCCATCTCTGACATTTTGTCAGATTATCTGTGGTAATGGCTGCATATGTTATTGAAAGTTTAATTGTGAAAGTGTAACTTGATATGAAATTTGCATAACTGTTGATTGGAAATCAAGTCTTGGGTAACAAGTAATGTGTCAAATAAAATGGTTGGCAAAGTTCTCCAAGTTTCATCGCTGAAACAATTCTGAACACAGGAAGTAGAAAAGTTAGAAGGTGTCCATAATATTACATAAGTAATAATATGGAATTCAATGGTCCCATTTTTAACTGGGGGATTATGACTTCTTTTTGATGAAAGGAGCTACATCTGATTTTTATTCTCTAACTATCTGTCTACTGGCACTGATTTCCATGAGATATTTTTTTATTCTTATCTCAAACATTACAACTCACCACAGTTTCTCCAGAGCAGTCCTGCTCTCCTCCCTTCTCTCCCTATTTTGCTCCCCTCTGCCCCAGGTTCTAAATCTCTACTCAGGAAAAGGCAGGCCTTCGAGGGAGGGGCATCAACAAAACAAGGCATAACAAGCTACATGAGGAACAGGCACATGCTATCATATAAAGGCTGGGCAAGGAAACTCTATAGTATGAAACTGTCTGATCAGAAAGCAAAAAACATCAGACAGAGACTCCACTGTCACTGTTAGCATTTCCAAAAGAGCAGCAAGCTTCTCAACCTTATGACTCATGCAGAAGACATAGGTCATACATCTCCAGTTCCCTGATCTCTCAAGTTCAGTCAGTTTATTCTATGGGCCATGTTTTTGTGGTATGTCCCTGCCCCTTGCCCCTGGTTGCTCCAATCATTTCTGCCCCTTCATAGCAGAAATCTTTCAGTTCGGACTAATGTTGTTGGGCTATGTGCTCTATATCGGCTCCCATCAGTTGCTGAATGAAGTTGAAGTTGGTTTTGTTTTTAGTCTTGTTTTGTTTGTTTGTTTGTTTTTTGTTGTTTTTTGACTATTCTGTTAGGTTCATGTCACAGCATATTGTGCAGGCAGGACAAACTGTAGGTGGAAGGTTTTGTGACTGGCTTAGTATCCCAAACTCTCTATCTGAGGCCTGCCTTGTTACATGAGATGTCCAATTCAGGCTTTGAATTCAGGTTCTCCATTACTAGGAGTCTTTGCTGGGAGTACTGTTGTAGATACCATGGATTTTTTCATTGCACTAGATTTCTACTTGGCCTGGAAATGCTACCAAATTCTAGGTGTTTCTTCCAGTAGTTTCTCCCTTCTCCCCGCAACCTGATTCTTGATCTTCACAACCCCACCTACCCTGAGTACAAAGAATAATAAACACTTAAACATTCTTAGCAATTGGGGAAATGCAAATCAAACCCACATTGAGATTCCATCTTAAAACTCTCAGAATGGCAAAGATCCAAACCACAAGTGGCAGCTCATTCTGGCAAGGATGTGGTGCAAGGTAAACACTTTCACGGCAGGTGGGAATGCAAACATGTACAGCTACTTTCTAAGTCCATATGACATTTTCTCAGAAATTGGAAATTGATCTGCCTCAAGACCTAGCAATACCACTCCTCAGCATATACAGTAAGGATGTTCCATTCTACAAACAGGGCACTTGCTCAACTATGTTCATAGCATGTTTATGCATAATACACAGAAACTGGGCTTAATCAAAGGATGGATTAAGAAAATGTGTTACATTTACTCAACATAGCTCCTAGACAACTCAGCTCTTATACAATTCAGCTCTTAGAAGGAATGGCACCATGAAATTTGGAAACAAATGGATGGAACTAGAAAAAAATCAACCTTAGTAAGGTAAGACAGACATGGAAAGACAAACATTATATGTACTCACTTATAAGTGGTTATTAGTTATATAAAGTTAATTTCTTAATGAAATTTTCTGTTACTAAATATTCCATATTTCTGGTGGAAAATTAATGCTAAACACAAAACTGTAATGTGATTTATATAGATTAATATATATTTATTATATATTATTATTGTGAATGTGTGTTTGGGTGAGGTGTATCCAACTGTGCATAAGCATATTTGTATGTTCTTAGAGCCTGGGGTAGATGTCTGATGCATTGCTCCAGGTAACTTTTATCTCTTTTCTTTGAGAATGGTTGACTCATACCCAGAAGATTCCAGAAATTATCTTTTATTCAGCCCACATAGAGGAGAAATGAGATTGCAAAGGCATGAGGTGATAAGGCAATTCTACATGGGTTTTGGGGAATTGAACTCATGTTCTCACATTGTTAGAGCAAGGTGGTTATCTAAGTGAGCCATCTGTCAGCTAAATATATATGATTATTTTTTAGCATAGTAAAGCCAAAACTATAACACATATCCTAAATTTGTATGTATTAACAGTTTAAGTGTTTTAATGAGGGACTCTGCAAGAGAGAAGCTTTTTCTGTATTTGTCCATGAAAATGAAGAAAAAATAAGGATATGTACCCCCTTATAGCTTAAAGTTAGGACTTCTTGGAAACATAAATTTGTGGGCAAGAAAAGCATTTCAATGCAACATAAGGTTGCAAATATGTAGGAGAAATTTTACAAAAAAAGTAGATACATATAGAACTTTGATTAGTGCTAAGGTATCTTTTATTTGCGTGATGTAATTGCCATTCCTGAGGCTTACTGTCTCAGTCTGCTAACACAGGCTTAGTATTGCATGATTCTAGCCTCCAGAAAATCAAATCTAGGCCTAAAATGTTTTTGTTGTGCCCATTCAGGATCATGAACTCTAAAGACCACCAGGGAGAAGATTCCAATGCAATCTCACTAGGGTTGCTTTTATTCAAGCACAAGCTCTGGGTTACTCATTGCACTGATGCAGGACAGGAGGGTGAAGCCCTGAGACCTCAGCAGGACAAAGGTGTTATAAGGAATAATGAGCAAGCAAGGAGATTTACAGCCTGGTAAGCATCTAATTGAATGACATTTTAAGTCTACAGGTGGGTGTTCTGAAGCAAAACAATGAACAATCTGTCTGAAAAGACATCTGGAACTTTCAGACCAATCCTGATTGGCTGGTGCTAGGAGAAAATAGGGAGTAACTCTCAGGTTAAAAAAAGACTGCATTTTTAACAAATGGTGCTGGTTCACCTCATGGTCAGTATGCAGAAGAATGTAAATCGATCCTTCCTCATCTCCTTGTACAAAGCTCAAGTCCAAGTGGATAAAGGACATCCATATAAAACCAGGTACACTAAATCTAAAAGAAGAGAAAGTGGGGAAGAGCCTCAAGCATATGGGCACAGGTGAAAATTTCCTGAACAAAACAATAGCTTATGCTCTAAAATCGAGAACACACAAATGGATTCATTGTTTTTAATAGCTGAGTAGTACTCCATTGTATAAATATGGCAGATTTTCTGTATCCATTCCTCTTTTAAGGGACATCTGGGTTCATTCCAGTTTCTGGCAATTATAAATAAGGCTGCTATGAACATAGTGGAACAAGTGTCCTTGTAATATGCTGGAGCATCTTTTGGGTATATGCCCAGGAGGGACATAGCTGGGTCCTCAGGTAATACTCTGTCCAACTTTCTGAGGAACCACCAGACTGATTTCCAGAGTGGTTGTGCCAGATTGCAATCCCACCAGCAATGGAGGAGTGTTCCTTTCTTCACATCCTCGCCAGCATCTGAGGTCACCTGAGTTTTTGAACATAGCAACTCTGACTGGTGTGAGGTGGAATCTCAGGGTTCTTCTGATTTGCATTTCCCTGATGAGTAAGGATGTAGAACGTTTCTTTAGGTGCTTCTCAGCCATTCAGTATTCCTCAGTTGAGAATTTTTGTTTAGCTCTGTACCCCATTTTTAATAGACTTATTTGGTTCTCTGGAGTCTAACTTCTTGATTATTTTTTTTATATATATTGTATATTATCCCTCTATCAGATGTAAGATTAGTAAAGGTATTTTCCCAATCTATTGGTTGCCATTTTGTTCTATTGACAGTGTCCTTTGTCTTACAGAAGTTTTTCAATTGTATGAGGTCCCAAGGAGCTGAAGGGGTTTGAAGTCCCATAGAAGGAACAATAATATGAACCAACCAGTACCCCCAGAGATCCCATGGACTAAACCACTAACCAAAGAGTACACATGAAGAGACTCATGGATCCAACTGCATATATAGCAGATGATGGCCTTGTGGGACATCAATGAGAGGAGAGACCCTTGGTCCTGTGAAGTATCAATGCTCCAGTGTAGGGGAATGCCATGGCAGGGAAGCTGGAGTGGGTGGATTAGTGGTCAGGGAGAAGGGAGATGGGAAAGGGGGGTTTCAGAGGGGAAATGAGGAAAGGGGATAACATTTGAAATATAAATAAAGAAAATATCTAATAAAGCATTATATCAAGAATATAAAAGAATTGACAATTGGAACCTCATAAAATTGCAAAGTTTCTTCTGTAAGGCAAAGGACACTGTCAATAGGACAAAATGGCAACCAACATATTGGGGAAAAGATCTTTACCATCTTACATCTGGTAAAGGGCTAATATCCCATATATATAAAACTCAAGAAGGTAGACTCCAGAGAAAGAAATAACCTTATTAAAAATGGAGTAGAGACCTAATCAAAGAATTCTCAACTGAAGAACACCAAATGGCTGAGAAGCACCTAAGAAATGTTCAACAGACTTACTCATCAGGGGAATGCAAATCAGAACAACCCTGAGATTCCACCTCACACCAATCAGAGAGGCTAAGATAAAAAACCCAGGTGACAGCAGATTCTGGCAAGGGTGTAGAGAAAGAGAAATACTTCGTCATTGCTGGTAGGATTGCAAGCTTGTGCAACCACTCTGGAAATCAGTCTGGCGATTCCTCAGAAAATTGGGCATAATATTACCCGAGGACCCAGCTATATCACTCCTAGGCATATACCCAAAAGATTTTCCAACATATAACAAGGACACATACTCTACTATGTTCATAGTAGCCTTATTTATAATAGTCAGAAAGTGGAAGGAACCCAGATATCCTTCAACAAAGAAATGGATACAGAAATGGTAATTGGCCAAAGGGTTTCAACAAACTTGTTCAAGCATTTCATTATATTGACAGCACTATAGGTTATTTTTTACAACTTAATGGAAAGACACTTTTGATAAAGACAAGACATATTTATGTATTTGAACATGAAAAAAATGACATTCAGTGCTTAAATTCAAGCTCAAAACCTATTGACTGGTATTCATAGAATTTCAGGTTACTATATACAGTATAGGAGGGGGAAAATTCAATAAATCTCAGATACAAAACTTTCAAGCTAAATTAGCAAATCATCTGAAAGATATATGCATGGTGCAATATTGTTACAAATCTTATGAAGTGTACACATCATTTTTGATTGGATTTACAAACAGGTTCATAAGATGCAACACATCATGGCAATTTTAATAGGTCAATACACCTGAAACTAGATATGCTGTGGGAATATTCCCTAGGCAAAGTCTACTACTATTATTCTACCAAGTAAATAGAGCAACATAATGACTCATGATATATTTCTAAGTCACAGATCAGAGAATCACTCACCTTTCATCAGAGAAATGTCTTCTTCAAGTAAATCATAATTAACACACAGACCAAATATTGGACAATTGTGTAGTACTACCTTGGAATACTCAGGCTTAAAAGGTTTATCTTTATCACAACTTAGTCTTCAATTCTCGAAGATCAATGCATCAGAGGAGGCAGAAATATTTAAGAGCGAGTTCTGTTTGAACATAGATGGATCAGAGACAACCCGAATACAAGCTTACAAAGATTCTGACAACATGCACAAGACCTGTACAAAATCAATCCAGATGAAATACTAAGGAGAAATAAAAGTCCACACATAGTCCTGTTCATAACCAAGAAGCTATTTGCAACTATTCACTGCTAGGATTGATAATCAGTTTGCTTCAGTGGAAAAACACTGGTTATATTAACAACGCTTAAGAGAAAAGACTGAGGATATCACATATGCTAAATGAATACATTGGATGAATTGTTAAAAGACTTAATTCAGATTATAATGAGATAATATATAGACAACCAACAAATGTACATTAGATACAATCCCTTGGAGATTTGTTAAACATGAAATGGGCCAGTAATATGAAAAGTTGTGGCATTATCTTCTTATTTAACAATCGTTAGCTATTTTCTATCTACTTCAATTAATTACTGATCTCAAATAGAACAATGAAAAGTTCCCTACATATTGCTATAACCAATATTATTAATTTGTATTATTTCAGCTCACACAGAAGTGCAAAATTAATTTTTATTTGCCAGGTGTAATTGTTGTCTTGGAGGTGTACTTTTGAATAAACTCATTGGTTCAACTCTGTTTTTCTGTCTCAATCTACACTCCAAGATGACTATTCAATCTGGCTTTTCTTGGCTTCTCACTGAATTGCTCTGCTTGGATTCAGACTAACTCTGGCAATCTGTTATAAGCTTCTGGATCCTTCTCATTCCCCGGATCACTCTGTCTTCACGTGCAACCTGCTTCTGTAAAACTGTCCTGGAATATCTCTCTCTCTCTCTCTCTCTCTCTCTCTCTCTCTCTCTCTCTCTCACTCACTCACTCAGAATGCACAAATACTAGATTCCTAGACTTTCCTTTAGCCTATAAGTGATTCTAATAAATCTCATTTCTACATAAGAAAGGATATCATTAATATGTCCTCTTACTCTAGAGACCAGTGACTAATATAGTTACTAATATATGCTATATGATAGGTTACTATTGGATAATTATGGTATTGAAAGAAACAGCTATTAATATGTGATCCAATTTATATGATATGGCTTGCATAGAAAAATCTAAATATATAAATTTAATAAGTCAGGTAGGTGTTGACAAGCCGGTTTAGGGAGTGATTGATAATAGATAAGCTAAGTTGTAAACTAATGATTCCACTGTTGAGCTAGATAATGGTAATTGCATGTTTTTGTAAATAATACAAATTCATTTATTTAAACATATTAAAAGGCCAAATTTTCTATCCTAAAAATTTATCACAAACTTGCCATGAAACTTGCAAAATGAAAGTTTCAGGATATTTGGCACTTAAATTTGTTCATTGTAGTTTGTATCACTATAAGTAGAATTGTTAAATGCTGCCTAATAAATTATTAACAAAAGTGACAAAGTTCTTACTCTGTACCCATTGTTCTGTTAAGTATTCTGAACATATTGTTTTTCTTCAGTTGTTTCTACTCTTTTTTTTTTTTTTTTGGATAGATATCTTTAGGTTCTTTTCTATTTTCAATATGAGAACACAAAAGGAAAAGGGGTCTATGAAGGCTGTGACATTGAGCTAATTTAGAAAATGTGAATTGAAAATACTAGTACTCATATCACAGCACTGTTTTCACTTTTGAGAGCTAGTCCCGGTGAAAAGATCAGCACAGACATTGACTTATATCTTAAGTGGGCCCTCAATATTCACACATTTGAGTATCATTTTATTATAGTTACTTCACTGAGTGTAATTTTTGATGAAATTAGTATTTCAATAAGCATAATTTGAGTAAAATAACTACACTTCAAGATGTGGGTCAGCCTCATTTAATTAAATATTGTCAGAAAAATTAATCTGTATCCCCAACGTGGTATGGAGAGTTCTGACTGTAGAAGCAATCTGAAGTTCTTCTATAGGTTAGCAGTATTTCAGCCTGCCACATCATTAGGACTTTTAAACATGTGCCATAGTCATGCATTTCAATTTCAAGTTTGCTTATATTACTTTGAGAGAGAGAGAGAGAGAGAGAGAGAGAGAGAGAGAGAGAGAGAGAGAGAGAGAGAGATCTACTATTAACATACCCTATTTTTCAATACTAATGAAAAGGAAAATTATGACAATAACTGTCCATGAAAGGATTCTTTTTCTTTACAATAAATGCTTTTCTTATATATAGATAAACATAAAGGAACTATTTTCTGTATTAAATAATGGGTAAACTGATTCAGATGATTCCCTGTACATTTCTGTAGCTCAGAACCCTGTATGAATTTTGTTGTTTGAGCAGAAAGGTCTGTAAAATATTTAAAGATTTTTAAAAGATTTAGAAACCAATAAAACAAGCAAGAAGAGGAAGAAAGCATCCTAAGAAATCTCTGTTACATGGATTTGGAGACACAATGACATGCAGCTGGGGCAGAATTGACAATAAAATACTAGGAAGAGGAGTGATAGAGATTTGTTATGCTCCAAATGGAGGCATAAACGTAAAACATAGAAAAGATGTAAAGTGAATACAGATATTAGCAATTTTTCTGGATGCTCTCTTAGTTTCTAAGTACTATCAAAATCTCATAAATAATTTAAGCAGTGTAACAATTTCTACTGAATATAACAATGTCTAAACCTGCACTGACAGTCTTAGTGCCTATTTGAACAACATCTAAATGTATATGGGATACAAATACATTTCTTTAGCTAATGTTTTGATTAGTATTAAAGCTGGCATATTATATTTATTTGACTATGATTTATTCAAAAACTCAAAAGGACCTCTGTAATAAACTATGTAATATTTTTAAGAAGTAAAATGATTTCTGGTCTTGGGTTTTGAAATTCTCTTTAATATTTTGCTTTATCCCATATCTGAAAACTGATTCCAGGAAAAACAAAAACAAAAACACAAACAAAAACAAACAAAAACAAAAACACTTGCTAAAAAATCTTACAGCAATTTGATAGCAGAGCCACAAATAGAACCTAGTAACTCATAGTTTCATGTCCAGACTTTAATCATGGAACCAGACGAGTTGCCGCTTTCTCTGACAAATTACCCTTAGGTTTTAATCCGTCTTCTAAAATTACCATTTATAGAGGTACCATAATTCAGAATTTCTTCATGGCTTATATAACAGACAAATGTATGTGTGGGATTAATTTGCCGAGGATAACCAAAAATTATAAACCTGAAGTGGTTTGGGAAATAAACCCTAACAGTGCTTGATATTTCATGGTGGTAAATGGCCAGCGAAATGTCAACGATATTACGTGTGTTGTTATAATAATCTAGATGTCTCACTTGCTCTGTCTAATCACATAGTATTAGGGAATTAAATGGTAAGATAATACTTAGCAATGCTGATACATATGTTGTTTCCAAAGTCTATGAATTCTTTTCTATAATCTCAAGGACTAATCCTTTTAAACCTTGAAGAACTAAAAATTGTGAGCACTATAATTACTAAAATAATTCTTATGGACTCATGTGAAAAATGCAGTCTCTAAAATGACTAAGTTCACTGACTACTGTAATTCCAAGTGCCTTATAAGGCTGAACTCAAGTTTGAAAGGGCTGTTGGTTTTTATCTCAAGCTCACGACTTGTAACACTAATTTTGTTCCCTAACTTTAGCAAGGGAGAGATAGGATAAAATGCTCCTAAGGCATAGATTTAAATTGATTGATAAATTTCTATCTACAGTAGAGGACAATGAAGATAGCAGTAGATTCTTTTACCTTTATCTCAGTAATTTTTCTCTGCATTCATCCATCTAATATAATAGCTCAGAAAATTAAAATGCTGTGGAACATCCACAGGAAAACAACTGTATTTTAGTAAATATCTAATGAAGAAAAGAAATCAAATATCATGTTCAGATGAAACAGCATTGTTATCATTATTATTACAAATTTTGATACAGCACTATAGAACTTTGTATGGATAGATATATAAATTCTGTTTTTATGTATTATACTAATAGAATTTTGCCATAAAATGAAGCACTTTTATAAATATAGTATTATATACATATATACATATCTAGTACAATATATTTTATATATGTACATATATATAAATATATATGTATATATCACTCTGTGTGTGTGTGTGTGTCTCTCAGTTGTTATATGTTCTCACATGCATATGTGTATACATTTCTATGGATGAAATCCATGGCTGCTTCCCACATGCCCTCTACATCTGATATGTATATGAAGCCATTGTAAGACACGTCATATCTTTATCATTTGGCTAACCATTTACCCCCATGAAATATCAAGCACTTTTACGGTTTATTTCCCAATCAACATGAGTTTGTAATCATTTGAATCAGAAACAGGCCACCTGGATACATATCTTACGATATTTTATTAGTAACCTCTGTCTTTTGGGATAGCATTGGAAATATAATTGAGGAAAATACGTAATAAAATTTTTTTTAAAAATGTAAAAAATACATTTTATAATCAGTCTTTAAATATATATATATATAGTGGGGCCATCATCTTCATCCAGGAAGCAGATCTGAGCTCCTAAACCTGTGCTCCTTCCCCCCCAGAGGAGAGGTGGCAGGGTGGACACCTATCCTCTGACCAGAAAGGTGCCTGGATGTCTGGAGCTCGAAAAGGGGACTGCCTCAGAAGCTCTGTGGCTCCCGCCTGTCCCAGAAGCTGTTAGCTTCTGTAGTCCACACTCTCACATGTGCAGACGACTCTTGGTGGAGTCTGGGAACCAAGATCGGAATTTTTTTTATTAGATAGTTTCTTTATTTACAGTTCAAATGCTATCCCGAAATTTCCTTATACCCTCCCTCCACCCTACTCCCCTACCCACCCACTCCTACTTCTTGGCCCTGGCCTTCCTCTGTACTGGGGCATATAAAGTTTGCAAGACCAAGGGGCCTCTCTTCCCAATGATTTCCCACTAGGCCATCTTCTGCTACATGTGCAGCTAGAGACACAAGCTCTGGGGAATGCCAGGGCTAGGAAGTGGGAGTGGGTAGGTAGGGGAGCAGGGTGGGTAGAGGGCATGGAGGACTTTTGGGATAACATTTTAAATGTAAGTGAAGAAAATATCTAATAAAAAATTGAAAAAAAATGTATTGTGGAAATGATGCTATTTATGTAGCAGTCCGAAAACAGATCAAAAAGACTATTTTTAATCATAATTATAATGCATATATTTACTCTAGGTAGCATGTGAAAATTTCTGTTATAATGATATCATGGTAATAAAATCATTGACAAAATTAGTCTAAAGGCATATTCCAGAAGAAGAGCACTTTCCTGACACGTGTGGATACTTCATTACTTCTTAGAAGGGGGAATAAAATACCCATTGAAAGAGTTACAGAGACAAAGTGTGGAACAGAGACTGAAGGAATGACCATCCAGAGACTGCCCCACCTAGGAATCCATCCCATATACTCTTTCCAAACTCAGACACTATTGTGGATGCCAACAAGTGTTTGCTGACAGAAGCCTGATATAGCTGTCTATCAAGCCTGAGAGGCTCTGCCAGTGCATGACAAATACAAAAGTGGATGCTCACAGCCACCATTGAACTGAGCATAGAGTCCCCAATGAAGGAGCTACAGTAAGTATCCAAGGAGCTAAAGGGGTTTACAGCCCCATAGGAGGAACAACAATATGAACTAACCAGTAGCCCCAGAGTTCCCAGGGACTAAACCACCAACCAATGAATATACATGGTGGGACTCATGGCTCCAGATGCCTATGTAGCAGAGGATGGCCTAGTCAGTCATCAATAGGAGGAGAGGCCCTTGGTCCTGTGAAGCCTCTATGCCCCAGTGTAGGGTAATGCCAGGACAGGGAGCAGGAGTGAGTGGGTTGGTGAGCAAGGGGAGGAGGTAGAGTTAAGGGGTTTTTCAGAGGGGAAAGATATTAAATCTTGTCTAGTCCTCAGCTTGCTTTGGAGGGCTTGCAAGATGTTAACAAAACAAGCTTTCTCAAAATCATTTGGCTTTAAAAGAAACAAGTTACTTTTATACTTTCTCTTCTGTTTATGTGTTTTGCTGGTAACTTCTGTCAACTTGACACAACATAGAATCAGCTGGGGAGAACTCCCCCCCCATTTTATTAGCCATCATTAATTTTATAAAATAATAGGTTTATTATGACACCTCACATATGAGTATAATATACTTTATCTTCAATCTCCTATTACCAGACCTTGCTACCCTCCCCAAATGTTCCCTTTCCTCTACCCACAAGTCCTTCTTGTACTTTCTTGTATTATTTCTATTATTTTCTTATTTCATTGTTTATTGATACATGGATACACAGATATAATATATAAGTACAACTTTCTTATTTCGTTTAGTTTTGGTTTTATGTTATGATTCTGGGGCTGAGCATGCGATACTAGAACACCAATTAATGGGCTTATTCTTATGGCAAACTGATTTTCTTTCTCTCAGTAGTAATTAATAACTGATCTTCCTCTAGAGGTGCAACTTTGTGAGATTTTGTTTTATCAACATTGGCATGCTAACTGGTATTGTCAATATAAGGTCCTACTGTTGAAATTTCATGGGTGCTGTTCTCTTGCCTATATAGAAAACATTGTCTACCATGAGATGTCTTGGTCCCCTGGCTCTTAAAGTCTTTCTTTTCTTTTATTATTTATTTTATATATTTATGTACCCACTGTTGTACCCCCTCCCAGAATGCTTCATCACAACATTTTCCCATTCATCTTTGAGAGGGCCCTTCCCTCTTAGAGCACCCCACCCAAGGCATCACCCTTCCCTGGCGCATCTAGTCTCTACAGGATTAAGCACATTGTCTTCCACTTAGATCAGACAAGGCAGTCCTCTAGTACTTAAGTGCCAGGGGCCTCAAACAAGACAGTGTATTCTCTTTGGTTGGTGGCTTAATCTCCCAGAGATCCCAGTGTTCTTGATTTGACAGAGGATTTGACACTGTTGTTCTTTCTATAGGGTTCCTGTCAACTTAAGCTCCTTCAATCCTTCCCTGAACTCTTCCATAAGTTTCTGACCTCAGTCCAGTGGTTGTCTCTAAGTATCTGCATCTGTCTTAGTCAGATGCTGGTAGACTAGCTGCTCAGAAGACAATCTTGGTCGGCTGTAAGCAAGCACAACATTACAACTGTAATAGTGTCAGGGTTTGGTTTCTGCTCATGAGATGGATCCCAAGCTGGGCTGGCTATTGGACTGCCATTTCTTCAGCTCTTAAAGACTTATGAGTCTCTCTTCCATAGTAAATTTCACGGATTTTTAGTCTTGATACAGGTGCCTTACAAAAAAATGGAAGGCCATACATTTCATTTGCATGCTTTACTTCCTAGTATCTAAAATTTACTTTCACACTTCATGATTTCAAGACAACAGATATATATGTATATGTATACACATACACACACACACACACACACACACACACACATATATATATATATATATATATATATATATATATATATACACACACACAAATGATAAAATTGTGTATACCAAGGACAAGAGTGTTATTGAAGAAATATACTAATATTATATTTTATTTTGTTTATTTTAATAGATAAAATATTAATTATGTGAGAAGGTTAATTATAGCTCAAAACAACAAAACCATCTGTTCATAAGTAATATGGAAGTCAGTAAAGATCTCATAAATAAATCCTTGACCTTAGCTAGCTATTTTTAACTCAATAGTTTATAGTTTGCTGACAGATTTAATGCCACTAGTTATCATAGATATCAACTCAATAAACTAATTTAAGTAGAAAAAACATTGTATTTACAAGTAATATCACTCATTTACTTCTTTCAAACTGAAGAGTATCTTACCCCTATAATTAATTTAATGCATTTAATTGCACAAAGAAGAAAAATATTTATAATAATGTTAATAAATAGGTTACAAATTGCAATAGAAAACTGTATTTACTCATAGGAATGTAACATTTTCTTCAACTTTCTAAAAATTCATAGGTTCATTATCATTATGAAAAGAAAAAAAAGATTAAAAAATAAAAACCACAAGACACTCATGGAATATCTCTAAAAATCCATTTATTCATAAAAAGTAACACTCATAATATCTTGATACTATGTCCTCAGAAGAAAGATTCTGCATCTGTTCATATCCCACCTAAGAATTCATTCTTAATTTTTCTTCAATCTTATCAAATTGAATACTCTACCTCCTGTAGTCACATTCCACACCAATTCTCTATGTATATAATCACACATATATTAATGCAGATATCCATATAAAATAAATATATTTATTTTAATGCTAATATGATCATGTAACATTATATATTGAGAATGTAAAATGAGATGTTAAGCATTGCCTCATGTTTTTAGTGGCATTTATTATTCATTTATTTTATTTTTCTCTTGTTTCATTTTGGATAGTTGTCATGTATTTCAGACATTAAGCACTAGGTGGATCATAAAATACATGGCTTATTTATTTTATTTTATACACACACATATACTATAAGAATCTATAATAATATATTTTATCAGTTTTCCTCCACCAACTTCTCCCTGATCCTCCCCCTACCCCATAGTAATTCAACTTCATGGATTTGTGTTTTGTCTCTCAATTTTATTGCTATGTTCATTTAACAGAATACTAATAGTAGTTGTTCTAAACCAATCACCTTTCTAAAAGTTTCATATTTACATTCACTTTAAAACCACCACTTTGAATGGGTTCAAGGAGTGGGTATCTACCCCAATTCAAAATGACTAGTTACAACCATATTTATGTCACTTTTGAGCTAGTATATTATATAAGCAGGTCACTTTTGTAGGTTTCAGTGTTTATAGTTGTGTGATATTGATGAATATTTTACCCGTCTGTTACTATGAATAGTAATATCCAGCAACGTGAGTATAGGGGTAAAAATTCTAGTTGTGTATCTGCTCAATAGCTCCACGTTTATTGACATATTTAAGTGGCATCCTCAACAGCAGAGCTGACTGTTAAGATGGTAAATTATAGCCCTAATCACATCCTGTGATTAGTCTGCAATATGGATGGGGCCTTTAGGAAAAACTGCTTAAAAATATATAACCCGCCGGGCGTGGTGGCGCACGCCTTTAATCCCAGCACTCGGGAGGCAGAGGCAGGCGGATTTCTGAGTTCAAGGCCAGCCTGGTCTACAAAGTGAGTGCCAGGACAGCCAGGGCTACACAGAGAAACCCTGTCTCGAAAAACCAAAAAAAAAAAAAAAAAAAATATATATATATATATATATATATGGGTTATATATATATGGGTTATTTATATATATATATATATATGGGTTATATATATATATATATATATATATATATATATATAACCCATCTTTACCCTGGGAGATTTACTTGGTGTCACAAGTTATTCAACTGGGACATTGTCTTCTCTATTATACAGTGACTCCATTTAAGTTCTTTTTATATGTGTGTATATTTGAAGAAGCTTCTAGAGTAGTGGGTTTCAATCTGCTTTTCCAAAAATCCATTAGTGTTAGTTGTCCCTCCTGTGTCTGTTTAGTCATGCTGCCTTTGCCACCCTCTTCATTTAATCCTCCATATTCTAGTTCGCCGTTGATCTTTTTACATGACTATATTTCAGTTTCTCTCCAATTCATAATCCACTTCCTGGTCTCCTCACTTATTATTGAGCCTCTTTATTAATTCTGATTGAAATACGCATATTTAAAACTTAAAAGCTAACATCTTATTGCAAACTGGTACAAGTACTCTGAAAATCAATCTGGCATTTCCCCAGAATGTTAGAAATAGTTCTACCTGACAACCTAGCTCTACCATAACTCCTGGGTATATACCCCCCAAAATGTTACACCATACCACAGGAACACATACTCCACTGTGTATCTAGTAGCCTTATTTATAATAGCCAGAAACTGGAAGCAACCCAGATGTCTCTCAAACAAATAACGGATTAAAAAATGTGGTTCATTTACACATTGGAATTTTCAGCTATTAAAAATGAGTACATCGTGAATGTTGCAAGCACATGGATGGAACTAAAAATATCATTGTGTATGAAGTATCCCAGACCCCAAAGGACATGTATGACACAAGGCTAAAAATGGCTGTCCTCTGAGAGTTACTACTAGCAGCTGACAAATGCAGATGCAGATACTTGCAGGAAAACACTGGAATGAGGTTAGGGGACCTCTATGGAACATTGAAGGAGGGACTGAAGGAGTTAAAGTGGATGGCAACCCCATAGGAAAACCAACAGTGTCAACAAACCTGCACCCTTGGGTGCTCTCAGAAACTAAGCTGCCAACCAAAGAACATACATGGGCTGTTCCTTGACCCCAGACACATATGTAGCAGAGGATTGCTTTGTCCGGCCTCAGTGGAAGAGAATGTACCTAATCCTGTAGAGAAGTGATACCCCAGGGAAGGGGAATGTCCTTGGGGGGACACTATCTCAGAGGAAAAAGGGAGAGGGGATCGGATGAAGAATTCTGAGAGGAGGGACCAAGATGAGGGCAACATGAAATATAAATTAATAATAATAATAATAAATCTAACATCTATATATGAGGTGATTTATGAAATATCTATCCTCTTGAGTTTGAGTTATCCCTTGTAGTATGATTACTTCTTACTCCACCCATTTATGTACACATTTCAAATTCCTCAATAGCTAAAAGATATTCTATTTTGTAACTGTACCACAGTTTCATCATTCACTCATCAGTTGATGTACGTAAATGTGCTTCCAATTTCTGGCTAATGTGAATGGAGAAACAAATGAACATGAATAACCAAGTGTCTTAGGGTTTCTATTGCTAGGATGAAACACCAAAAGCAGGCTCTGGACAAAAGAGAGTTTTTGGCTTATAGGTCAACATCCTTGGAGGAAGTAAGGACAAGAACTTAAGCAGGAACATAAGCTGCTATGGAGGTATGCTCCTTATACTGGCTTACTCCTCATGACATTCTCAGCCTTCTTTCTTATATAACCCTGGACTACCAACCCAGGCATGGCACTAATCATAAAGAGATACATCCTTCCCTGGCAATCACCAATTTTCTTCTTGTTGTTTATACCAGGAACTGGAAAGCATAAATAGTTGCCCCAACATAAATGTGTTTCTCCTCTCAAAAAACATTATATGAATGCTCTATAGCCAGAATTGTTATCCACTTAGGAAGAGCTAATGGATTTTCTAGTTATAATAAAAAGTGCTTTCATTTTAGTAAATATGCTATTTTCATTCATCTAGATGCACATAAAATTAAAAACTTCTGTTTTAATCTCTTTATTCAAAATAAGCAACCAATGAAATGTATTTGAATCAATTAGACACCACAACTCTGCCCTGTGCAATGCACAACCAATTATCTTTAATAGCTATGGTTGCTTTTGATTTTTGACATGAATAAAACAGTGAATGCCCAAGCAAACTGATCACTAAATTCACTAAGAAAACATCTATGACCTACAATTTAATTACATAATATCCATTATATGTTGTATATAATTTGTTAAATACCTATGGTAATCAAAAAGTAATCAGAGATCCAAAACTTGGGAGTTACTCCTTAAAGTTACAAGAAATTTCACACTTATAATTTAGCGATATGGTTCCTCTCGCGACCATATCAGTTCTCCTGTGTGTGTGATACAACAAAACTTGGGGGTTTCAGGAACACAGTGTGATGGCTGGCTTTTTACATGGGTTCTGGAACTCCCTGCACCTAAACACAGGGCACTTTAAGACTGTGATATCCCACATCTCTAGCTTAGATCCTTCAATAAAATAGTCTATACTTCAGGAAAGAATCAACTGTGTAAAATAAAATTGTTTCAATATTTTTTTCATGACAGTTTGTTTCTTATCCATAAGTTGTATGGGATATATTGATAGAGTTTAAAATCAAAAGTGAATACTAAAGTATTTCCTTTTTTCAGTCCATTTAAGCATTCATTCATTCATTCATTAAGTAAAATATGTTGCACTGTATTTACCAATATAAATGGGTGTTATCCCAATGTCAAGAATGGTTTCAAGTGAACAGTGCCAGTCACATGTCCATGTGGCACCAATGTGTAGAAACTTAAGGTTAAAAAGTAATCAGCTTTCATATGATTTTGATACTTTATGACCCCTATTGTTACACTCTGTTGTATTGATCCCAAAGGTAAATCCAGCCACTGACATAAGCTTCACTGTACGCAGCCTTCATTGAAACTATCATAAAGTTTATATATGTGAATGCTTTTCTGAGTTGCAATACTGCCAAAGACCAGCCTCAGATTGGATTCTGGATTCTGAGGAAAGGGGCATCTGGAAGCATCAAAGGCAAATGACTGGAAATAAAATCATGGGTTGAAAGGTGGTGGCCTATGCTCTGTTCAAGACAGCTTTTTCCTTGCTTTTTCTCTGTTCTGCTTTATCTCTGATCTGCTTTCTCTGGAGATCTCCAGGCATCTCTCTCTCTCTCTCTCTCTCTCTCTCTCTCTCTCTCTCTCTCTCTCTCTCTCTCTCTCTCTCTCTCTCTCTCTCTTCCAATGCTCTGCTTGAGACAGTTATCCAAGCAGTTCTCCTTTGCTGTTCTAAAAATTTTCTCTGGACATCATCTCCTGCAGATAGATCATAAAAGCCCAGTCTCTTATTTTACATGTCAATCCAGTCATTTACTCCAGATTTCCTCTTGATTATCTATGAATCAGCATCCTGAGTCCAGCCCTTTAATTTTTAGGAGACAAAACACATTTTTTTTTTTTTTTTTAGATTGCAAAAGAATTCAGAGATCTTCCTGCCTCTGTTAAGTACAGGGGATAAACTAGCTGAGTAGAACCCATTCCTGAAATTAACCTTTCTAGCATTCCTGCACTTAACTAGCTCTGCCCCAGGCTGATATTGACCTCAAAAATCTGCCTGCATTTGTGTCTCTCTGACAAGCTGGCTTATAGTAGAGCTCCCTCTGTTCCTTTAGATTTGTAAAGGCTCTTATAATTAATATTGTATTCTTATATTTTGCTTAGTTAAGAAATTATATATTTTTGGTCTCATGTTTTCAGAGTTATTTTCCATAGCCTTTAGGACTCTCCTGAAAGTCCCAACGTTTGTCATTTTGTGAGACATTAGCCACACCTTTGTCTCCCAGACTCCTGCTGTTTCTGATTATCATGAAGTCATTAAGGTTAACAGGGAGAACATTCTAAGAAAGTACATGGAAATATACATAAATATATATATATATATATATATATATATATATATAATTATACAAATAAGCCTTAAACCCATGGCAGACATGGACAGTCAGGGAGGCCCATGTCTGCTGTCCCTAACCCTGGGGCTAGAACGACATCATTCTATACCTACCAAGGACATGCCAGGCGCTGCTGGCATAATACATATTCCTATTGAAGATGAAATAATAGCCTTTCTTGTCCTAAAACCCGTTGTAACTGTGTGAATGCAGTTCCTAAGTCCTTCAAAACAGCCTTGTAATATTATCTAAAGAAGAGATGAGGGATGTGCAAGATGGTCCTTTTCTAAAATGTTTCAATTTCTCCAAAATAATCTGCATTCCACTTCTTCTCGTATACCTATGTCCAATACTTTTGAACATGGTTATTATGTAAAAATGAGTGATTGTGCCTTTATCATTGAGCATGCACCGTTTGTGTTAATAGACATCCTCCATAAGTGTCTCTATTATAATTTGTCAGCGTCTTCTCTTATATATCATGAATTCGTTGCTGATGTAAGACATGAAATTAAAGATATTCAACATGCTCATAAGAAGTTTCAATTCTGCATCTGAATGCCAGATTTAGTTACTAGGGTACAATTACTACCTGGTTTTCAATTTAAAACAGGTTGTCTATGTAATTTGTAGAAATCCATGGTATCTAATCAACCAATCAATCAATCAATCAATCAATCTGCCTATAGAGGGATAATTTTCTGCTAACACAATGAAAATTTCTCAGAATTTCTGTGAAAACAAAATTGAAATAAGTATGCTGAGAAATAACAGACTTTTATCCTAAAATGTATTTTTATATATTTTAAACACTTATACAATCTGTTTACACGGGTTATTTCCTATGATTACTATTAATAATGGTAATGAAACAATTTAATATTGTTTTTCTAATTATGTTTTAATTTTGTGGAAAAGGAAAGCCTTATGTAAGATAAATTGGTTGAGAATTTACTAAAAATGTGCATTTTCAGTAGAATAATAACCAGGTATAAAATTACAGAATAAACAGAATATTCACTAAATGCTCTCATCTTACCAATCCATACAATTATAACTGGGAGAATAATTGTCATCCGATGCTTTTTTGCTTGCTACAAATCATTTTTCTTGAAAAGAAACAAGGGAATAAACAACCATTTTAAATATTTGTCTTCATCACAATACAAAAAAATATAATTAACTTATAGTAAACTACCAGCCAGTGTGTGTGTACATGCCTCTGTGTGTGTGTGTGTGTGTGTGTGTGTGTGTGTGTGTGTGTGTGTGCGCACGCATGCGTACAGTATCTGTGTGTGTTTCACATGAGCCTACCGGTGTACAGGACTAACAGCATGTGTGCTTTCAAATATGCCAGAGGTTCAGGCCTGTGTTTTTCTCAACTGTTCTTCACCATATTTTGTCAGTTCAAGACCCTATGAGAACCAAGAGATTCATCTATACTGACTGGACAGAAAGTCACAAGCCCCTTCTAGTGTTTGTTTCTTCACCACTGTGATGACAGTAAACATAGTACAGTGTCTGCCTTCATTACATGGATGGTAGGGATAAAAAATGAGGATCTCATGTTTGCCTTATCCCCAGATATATAATAAGGTTTTTTTTTTTCCTTGATTTTGATTTGTATTTTCTTGTCATCTGTGAAGAATATAAAATGCTTTGAATTTAGGACCTATTTTTCTTTAACATTTCCTCTAAAAGCAATGCCACACAATGTGTTATTTTATGAGTTTTATTCATGTGTATGAATTAAAAAGAAATAATGTTTTTTTTATTTTGGCTGAAACCTGACCTTTGGTCACATAATGTATACTGATTACAGTTCACTCCCCCTATTGCCCCCAACTTTCTTCTACATCCCCTGTAATCCACATCAACTCACTTTCTGTCTTTCATTAGAAAACAAAAAAACATTCAAAAGTGGGATAATAAAATATAAAATAATACAAAAGCTAACATACCGGAACTGGACAAAATAAACAAAAGCAAAGACTCCATGAGTTGTTATAAGAAACAGAGATCTATTTATTTGCACATTCAGGAATCCCACAGAAACACTAAACTGCAAGCAAATTATATTCACAAGCACCAGGCACATACCTGTGCAGAGCAACCCAGTGCATTCTGCCACTGTCTAGGTGAGCTCATATGAATGTCAGTCATGTTGACTTAAGGACCATGTATCCTTTGTGTCCTTCCCCCCTGGCTCATTCACTCTACCAGGAGCCTTTCTGCAGTTTCCCGAGCATTTGGCCAGGGATTTGATGAAGAGAGTTGCTCAAGACAACATAGTCTTGACCTTGTCATGTGGTTATTCGTGGTCTACAGTGAAAAGGAGCAAGCCTTTAGGGCCAGGGAGTGGAATGAGGTGGTTTGAACAAGAACGACTATCCTAGGCTCATCTATTTTAATGCTTAGTTATCAGAGAGTAGCACTATTTGAGAAAAATTAGGAAGCATAGCCTTATTGGAGGAAGTGTGTGGCTGATGGAAATTAGGAAAGCCCAGGCCAGGTCCAGAGCTGCTTATGCTGACTTCAGATCACATTGTAACTTTCAAATATGTCTTCAGCAACATGGCTGCTATGCCTGCTTCCGTGCGTTCTGACATAAGAATCATAGATAAAACCTCTGAAACAGTACAGAAACACCCTATTAAATGTTTCATTTAATAGATGTTGCCTTCATCATGGTGGCTCTTCATGCCAATGTAACAGTAACTAAGATATGACTTATAGCAAGGATTACTACTGAACAGCTAATATCCACATATAAGTGAATACATATCTGTCTTTCTGTGCCTAAATTACCTCATTTAGGATGTTGATTTTTCTAAATCTATCTATTATGTGAGAATTTTGATTGGAATTGCAATGAATCTGTAAATTGCTATGGCTATTTTTATCACCTTAGTCCTATTTTTCTAGGAACAAGCATGATCTTTTCATCTTTTATCGTCTTCAAATTCTTTCTTCAATTCCTTAAGTTTTTTTTTTTTTTTTTTTTTCTTATCATACAAGTCTTATATTTGCTTGGAGTCAAATCAAGATACTTTACAGTATTGGAGTTTACTGTGAAGGTGTTGTATTCCTGATTTTTTCTTGTTTTATTTGTCATTTTTATATAGGAAGTCTATTGACATTTGTGAGTTAATTTTATATCTTGTTATTTTTCAGAAAGTGTTTTCTGTAGGATATTTACTAGTAGGAAAATATATTCAATGTAAAAATAAATATTATGTGTGTGTGTCCATATCATTTGCAAATAAGGGTACTTGTGATTTTCTCAACTCTTGGTTATTGGTTAATTATGAATTCTTCTAAAGTTTTCACAAAGTTTCTTACAAACTCCACCAGCAGATTTTTTTCTCAGTATTATCTCTTTAAATACTTTTGTTTCTAGAGGAACAAAGTTCCATAAGTTTTTTGTATAGAGAACTATACTGCTGCCATAAAAACTTAGGATCTTTTTAATGTTGACATCTTTCTTTTCTCTAGAAGTTCATATTTATAAAACACGCTTATATGTATATTTCATTTAATTTTAAGCATAACCAATCATATTTTACAATTTAGAAAACATGGGCTAATGTGATTTTATTTTAATTTCTGGCCATCTGCATTGGACTTAGAAACAAATAAAATGAAGCAAATGACATCTCAAATTTCTAGGTGATCAAAAAATAGTTTGCAATATATTTTATGTCTTTCCATTTACTTGTGTTTTACATTAGAAGATATCTATATCTATATCTGTATCTATATCATATATATGTATATATATATATATATATATATACACTTTTCACATGATTTTACCTTCCACATTACCTTCTACATTATTGTATTTGAGATTTGAATAATAAATGCTCTCAAATTCACTTATCTAATATTTCTGTTTGTAAGTACTTTATTATTATTATTTGCTTCTTCTATGCCTCTTTTATTGAGTGCCTGAGTGGTGTCTGTGTGTGTGTGTGTGTGTGTGTGTGTGTGTGTGTGTGTTTAATCTTTATATTCACAAGAACACTGTCTAAAGGAATCCAAATATAAATTCTCATTCAAATATAGAGTTCTATCTTATATTGAATTGCGTTCTACTTCATGCAAGAATAATGTGAGTCTATTTAGTTTATATGAGACAGTTTACTGTAGTATCAGAAAATAAAGGTAATTGTGTGTCTAATCATACAGAATCATCAAACTTGCAATATAATGCAATTGAGAACATGATACTTAAAGGCATCACTCATCTTCACAATAATGTTGACTCATTGGAAAATCTCTGATCTGTTCAACACTGAGTCAAGCATTTCTAAGTAACTATTAGTAAATCAAATTATTTTGAAGAGTTTTTGTTTATAAAATAAATTTCAATTTCTCATGTTGTAATAAGAATTGAAAATTCAATATAATATGTGGACTTTCTTGTAATATGGAATATATGTGTATTTCTTTTTATTGACTATGGGGGATTATTGTTAATTAACTAACCATAAGATAGACAGATCCAACCAGAAGACCCATGGTAGAACCAAGCATGAATGGGGGGAGGAGTCAATGGAAAGATACCTAATGATATTCTGCTCTAATGGTAGATCATTTATCACCTAGTGAAATGCCCAGGACATAACATCAGATAAAATATTTACCATTTTTAGCCCAGTTTGCTGCTGCATGTTTTTAATCCACGAAGTCAAGTGGCAAAGGAAGCAGATAGATCTTTGAGTTCAATGCCAGCCAGATTTACACAGTGTGTTCCTCCCAGAGCCATTCACTCACATGCTAATGAGACTGCCTGACAAAGTTCTACATCTTAGCAGAGAGATGCCTATCCTATGCTGTTTTTGAATGAAATCATCTATGCAACTGTTTCTGGTGTTCCTTATTTTTTTAAAATTTTTTCTCTTTTTAATAATAAAAGCAATGGTGTTCTGAGATGATCTCGGGGAGAGACAGAGAACACAAATAATACTTGGATCAAAGCGAACTTTGATGATACCACTAAGCCTCCAGGGTTTGGGACAAAGGCCAAGACTGTGAATGTGTAAATACCCTAAACTAAATCTGGGAATATTCCCTTCTTATCCTGTAGTAATAATATCAGTCTGAGTATATAGAAAGAAATAATATGCAGAAGATTTTGGGGAATCAATAATCAGGGAAGCTAGGTTAATTATTAGAAGTTTTACTGCTCCTTATTGGAGAAAATAATAATAATAACAATAGTAACAATAATATATTAGAAAATCTAAAGTATTTTATACCAAATAAAAAATAGAAATAATAAGGAAAAATAATAAGAATTAAAAAATAATAAGGAGAGTAATGTTGTAGAGCCTACGGTTTAATAGAAAACTAAAGAGCGATGATTTTGTAATTTCTAGCTTCATGGAAATGCTGGGTAGATAAACCGTCCAATGGAATTGTAGAAGAGCTGAAGGAAAACTACTCTTAAATAAACCAAATGTATAAAGAAGCTTAGGAAGCCTAAAGCAATCTCCTCACACAGCATCGGAATGGGTATAAAGAGTGTATGGAGAGACATATACAAGGATTAGAAATGGAAATAAGAAATAAAAAGGTTTAAGATAGGTTATAATTCAGCTTGTTAATTTTTTTATTGAAATCAAATGTAAAAGGTTAACTTTTTCTCAGAATAGTTATGCATTAGGAATTCTATGAAATGCAAATATGAAATGTTCCAATTACTGCTATAAGAAATATAAATAAGCCCTGTGGTCCTGATATAGCAACTTCCATCACTATAACCTGTCTCTTGAGTGCAGACACAATTGATACATTCTCAGAGGCTCAGAAAAGAGTCAGTTGTGTTCAGGAGCAACCGTCTATGTGTAGTCAGCTATGTTCAACCTGCACAGGGTCTACCTTCTGTGGGAGATGCTGTTACCCAGCAAGATCTATGATAGCCAGGCCTACATAGAAAGTTCATGTCTCAAAATACAAAGCTCAAAACAAACCAAAGCAAAACCCTTTACCACTTTCATTGATACATTTTCTCAAATTGTTGGACAGATTAATAAAATGTGCAATATTTTGATATATAAATCCATAATATAATTTTATATCTGAGTAAACATCTGAGTAAAAGTATGGCTTAATCATATATATATTTTAACGTAAGGAGGTAGTACCTTTACATTTTCTACCAAATTTCATTTTTTTAGTAGATACTTTATTTTTATATATTTTTATTAGGTATTTTCCTCATTTACATTTCCAATGATATCCCAAAAGTCCCCCATACCCTCCCCCCCCACTCCCTTACCCACCCACTCCCACTTTTTGGCCCTGGCGTTCCCCTGTACTGGGGCATATAAAATTTGCATGTCCAATGGGCCTCTCTTTCCAGTGATAGCCAACTAGACCATCTTTTGATACATATGCAGTTAGAGTCAAGAGCTCCACGGTAATGGTTAGTTCGTAATGTTGTTCCACCTATAGGGTTTCAGATCCCTTTAGTTCCTTGGGTACTTACTCTAGCTCCTCCATTGGGGGCCCTGTAATCCATCCAATAGCTGACTGTGAGCATCCACTTCTGTGTTTGCTAGGCCCCAGCATAGTCTCAGAAGAGACAGCTATATCAGGGTCCTTTCAGCAAAATCTTGCTAGTGTATACAATGGTATCAGCGTTTGGAGGCTGATTATGGGATGGATCCCTGGATATGGCAGTCTCTAGATGGTCCATCCTTTTGTCTCAGCTCCAAATTTTGTCTCTGTAACTCCTTCCATGTGTGTTTTGTTTCCAATTCTTAGAAGGGGCAAAGTGTCCACACTTTGGTCTTCATTCTTCTTCAGTTTCATGTGTTTTGCAAATTGTATCTTATATCTTGGGTATTCTAAGTTTCTGGGCTAATATCCACTTATCAGTGAGTACATATCATTTGAGTTCTTTTGTGATTGGGTTACCTCACTCAGGATGATGCCCTCCAGGTCCAACCATTTGCCTAGGAAATTCATAAATTCATTCTTTTTAATAGCTGAGTAGTACTCCATTGTGTAAATGTACCACATTTTTTGTATCCATTCCTCTGTTGAGGGGCATCTGGGTTCTTTCCAGCTTCTGGCTATTATAAATAAGGCTGCTATGAACATAGTGGAGCATGTGTCATTATTACAAGTTGAATATATTCCCAATCTGTTGGTGGCCTTTTTATCTTATTGACAGTGTATTTTGCCTTACAGAAGCTTTGCAATTTTAGGAGGTCCCATTTGTTGATTCTGGATCTTCTAGCACAAGCCATTGGTGTTTTGTTAAGGAATTTTTCCCATGTGCCTATATATTGGAGGTGTTTCACCACTTTCATCTCTATAATTTTCAGAGTCTCTGGTTTTATATGGAGTTCCTTGATCTACTATTGCATATGCCAGCAAGATTTTGCTGAAATGACCCTCATATAGTTTTCTCTGGTAAGGCTATGCCAGTGACTGGAAAATACAAATTGGATTCTCACAGCCATCTATTGGATGAAACACAGGGCCCCCAATGGAGGAGTTAGAGAAAATACCCAAGTAGCTGAAGGGTTCTGCAATCCTATAGGTGGAACAACAATATGAACTAACCAATACCCCCAGTGCTCATGTCTCCAGCTGCATATGCAGCAGAAGATGGCCTAGTCGGCCATCATTGGGAAGAGAGGCACCTTGGTCTTGCAAACTTTAAATGCCAGGGCCAAGAATTGGGAGTGGATGGGTAGGGAAGCAGGGCGGGGGTGGGGTGGTGGAAAGGTATGGGGAACTTTCAGGATAGCATTTGAAATTTAAACGAAGGGAATATCTAATTAAATTAAAAATATATATATTTTCCAGTCTCAAAAAAAAAAAAAACTGACATGAGGCCCCATTGGATTACATCAATAAACATCAAGTGAAAACTTACAATACCTAAAAGAGATCCATCAAAATCCCAGTCCCCAAATGAAGTTATGAAGAAGGAACAGCTGACACTGAGAAATATTTACCTTGCCCAGAGGGGTTTTGGTGATAATCTACAATTGACTGTCTTATATCTCTTGGTTCCTTGCTTCCTCCATCTGTATTTAATTAAAACCAGCATAAACAGATGATGAGTTTGGCATAATTCCAGTGACCTCTGTATCATAAAACTACTATGTGTATCACTTGCTTTTGTTTCTTATAATTAAGATCGTTAAAAATATCTTAGGATTTTCTTAAGTAAAACAAAACAAAACAAAAAAACAATAATATCATGTAATTTGCAAGTGAATGCATGGAATTACAAAAGATCATCATGAGTGAGCTAACCCAGATCTGGAAGGACATGCATAGTATGTACTCACTGTGTGGATATTAGCCATAAGGTAAAGAATAACAGTGCTACAATCTGCAGATCCAGAGAAGATAAGTAACTATGGGGCTCAAGGAGGCATATGTGAATCAAACTTAGAAAGGGAAGCAGAACAGACTTTGTGGGTGCGTAGGAAGAAGGTACTGGGCATGGATGGGGTAGGGATAGAAACAAGGACTAGTTAAGGGATAGACAGACAGCAAGAGTACTGAAAAAAACAACTGGAAACAAGGACATCTGTGGTACCAGCTAGAAATCTATGCCAATGGAAACTCCCAAGAATCGAAAATGGTAGCTAAAACTTTTAGGTATGAGGATATCTAATCTGATCCAGCCATCTCCTATAACTAGAAAAGGCATCAAATGGAGGGTTTGGGAAACCAACCTAGTTACTAAACCTTCCACCTACAATTTGTCTGTCCTGCAAGATGTTCTTGGGGTAAAGGTGAAACAGAAATGTGTGGAGTGGCCAACCAAGGCCAACTTGTCTACCTTGAGACCCACCCCTAATATTTCCTGGAGGACCAGGAGGAAGAGGCTGAATAGCTAAGAAATCTAGGATCCTCCTCGACCACAAAAAGCAAAAGTCAATGAAATCATCTGTTATATTCATAGACTGGCCTCTAGTCCAACTGTCATCTGAGGGTCTCCACCCAGCAAATGATGGAAACATGCAGAGACCCACAGTCAGACATTAGGTGGAGCTTGGCTAATCCTGAGGAAGATGGGGATAAAGGATTATAGGAGCCAGAATAGTCAAGGGTACTACAAGAAACCCAACAGAATCAACTCACCTGAGTCCACAGGGGCTCACAGAGCCCGAAATGTAACCAGGAAGCCTATATGGGACTGACCTAGGCCCTTGATACACATGGTACAGTTGTGTAATTTGATTTGTGTGTGTGTGTGTGTGTGTGTGTGTGTGAGACTCCTCACAGTGGTAGCAGGAGCTGTCTCTGACTCAGATGTGATTAGTTTTATTCTATTTTTATTTCCACTTTAAAAATCAACCTAGCTATAGAATTATTTATTTAGCTGGCATTTTATTGATTTTTATTTTGCTAACTTTTCAAATGTTTAGAGACACATATTTCACCATATAAAGGATTGGATGAATTCAAATTAGACCACAATCTAAGCTGTAATTTTTTCATTGCCGATTAAAGTTGTGTTTCTGCATGAATATAAAGTACATTAAATATTTTCTTAAAATGCACATTATTTATTGAATCTTTTTTTATATTCTAGACATGAGTATCAAGGAATAATAAAGGTGTTTTAACATACTATTATTTTCTACATTTATTTTTATTTTATATATAATGTAAAAATATTAATTCTTAAAATTGCTGTGAAATAGATTCCCCATATTATACAAACTACTGAAGATAAATCCATACCAAATAAGTAATTTAAATGCATATATAACCCCTAGTGAAATAGAAGCACTAATTAAAATTCTCCCAACCCTAAAAGCCAAGGCTCTGATTGTTTTATTGCTTAATTCTACCACACTTTCAAAGAATGAATATCAATACTCCTCAAATTATTTAACAAATTGCATACAGAAGGAATGTTGCCTAATTTTTTTCATGAGATCATACTTAACAGATATAGAACCAGCAAAGAAAGAAAGAAAGAAAGAAAGAAAGAAAGAAAGAAAGAAAGAAAGAAAGAAAGAAAGGAAGGAAGGAAGGAAGGAAGGAAGGAAGGAAGGAAGGAAGGAAGGAAGGAAGGAAGGAAGGAAGGAAGGAAGGAAGTTACACACAGTTTCACCTTAAGTTCTTAACTTCTTTTCACCTTCTTAACTTAAATATTTACAAACCAAATGCAAAAACAAATCCAAAAGATAAACCATCAGGACGAATTAAACTTCATCTCAGAGATGCATTCATAGTTAAGCAAATGTAAATTGATAAATAAAATCCATCATAAAACTGGCTGAAGACAAAGTCATGTGATTATCTCACTAGTGGTAGAAAAGATCTTTGATAAAACCCAACACCCTTTCATTGTAAGAGTCCAGGAAACATTGGAGATAAGCCTAACATATACCAGCATAATAAACATAGTTTGAGAGAGAGAGCACACATTAGCAGCTTGACAACACACCTAAAAGCACTAGAACAAAAGGAAGCAAATTCACCCAAGAGGAGTAGACTGCAGGAAATAATCAAACTCAGGGGTGAAATCAACCAAGTGGAAACAAGAAAAACTATTCAAAGAATCAACCAATCAAGGAGCTGGTTCTTTGAGAAAATCAACAAGATAGATAAACCCTTAGCCAGACTCACTAGAGGGCACAGGGAAAGCATCCTAATTAACAAAATCAGAAATGAAAAAGGAGACATAACAACAGATCCTGAAGACATCCAAAACACCATCAGATCCTTCTACCAAAGGCTATACTCAACAAAACTGGAGAACCTGGATGAAATGGAGAAGTTCCTAGACAGATACCAGGTACCAAAGTTGAATCAAGATCAGGTTAATGATCTAAACAGCCCTATATCACCCAAAGAAATAGAAGCAGTCATTAATAGTCTCCCAACTAAAAAAAGCCCAGGACCAGATGTGTTTAGTGCAGAGTTCTATCAGACCTTCAAAGAAGATCTAATCCCAGTTCTTCACAAACTATTCCACAAAATAGAAACAGAAGGTACTCTACCCAACTCATTCTATGAAGCCACAATTACTCTGATACCTAAACCACAAAAAGACCCAACAAAGATAGAAAACATCAGACCAATATCCCTTATGAATATTGATGCGAAAATCCTCAATAAAGTTCTTGCTAACCGAATCCAAGAACACATCAAAACAATCATCCATCCTGACCAAGTAGGTTTCATCCCAGGGATGCAGGGATGGTTCAATATACGGAAATCCATCAACGTAATCCACTATATAAACAAACTCAAAGACAAAAACCACATGGTCATCTCGTTAGATGCGGAAAAAGCATTTGACAAGATCCAACACCCATTCATGATAAAAGTCTTGGAAAGATCAGGAATTCAAGGCCCATACTTAACATGATAAAAGCAATCTACAGCAAACCAGTAGCCAACATCAAAGTAAATGGTGAGAAGCTTGAAGCAATCCCTCTAAAATCAGGGACTAGACAAGGCTTTCCACTTTCTCCATACCTATTCAACATTGTACTTGAAGTCCTAGCCAGAGCAATTCGACAACAAAAGGAGATCAAAGGGATACAAATTGGAAAAGATGAAGTCAAAATATCACTTTTCGCAGATGATATGATAGTATATATAAGTGACCCTAAAAATTCCACCAGAGAACTCCTAAGCCTGATAAACAGCTTCGGTGAAGTAGCTGGATATAAAATTAACTCAAACAAATCAATGGCCTTTCTCTACACAAAGAATAAACAGGCCAAGAAAGAAATTAGGGAAACAACACCCTTCTCAATAGTCACAAATAATATAAAATATCTTGGCGTGACTCTAACTAAGGAAGTGAAAGATCTGTATAATAAAAACTTCAAGTCTCTGAAGAAAGAAATTATAGAAGATCTCAGAAGATGGAAAGATCTTCCATGCTCATGGATTGGCAGGATCAACATTGTAAAAATGGCTATCTTGCCAAAAGCAATATACAGATTCAATGCAATCCCCATCAAAATTCCAAATCAATTCTTCAACGAATTAGAAAGTGCAATCTGCAAATTCATCTGGAATAACAAAAAACCTAGGATAGCAAAAACTCTTCTCAAGGATAAAAGAACCTCTGGTGGAATCACCATGCCGGACCTAAAGCTCTACTACAGAGCAATTGTGATAAAAACTGCATGGTACTGGTATAGTGATAGACAAATAGACCAATGGAATAGAATTGAAGACCCAGAAATGAACCCACACACCTATGGTCACTTGATCTTCGACAAGGGAGCTAAAAACATCCAGTGGAAGAAAGACAGCATTTTAAACAAATGGTGCTGGCACAACTGGTTGTTAACATGTAGAAGAATGCGAATCGATCCATTCCTATCTCCTTGTACTAAGGTCAAGTCTAAGTGGATCAAGGAACTTCACATAAAACCAGAGACACTGAAACTTATAGAGGAGAAAGTGGGGAAAAGCCTTGAAGATATGGGCACAGGGGAAAAATTCCTGAATAGAACAGTAATGGCTTGTGCTGTAAGATCGAGAATTGACAAGTGAGACCTCATGAAACTATAAAGCTTCTGCAAGGCTAAAGACACCATCAATAAGACAAAAAAACCACCAACAGATTGGGAAAGGATCTTCACCTATCCTAAATCAGATAAGGGACTAATATCCAATATATATAAAGAACTCAAGAAGGTGGACTCCAGAAAGTCAAATAACCCCATTAAAAAATGGGGCTCAGAACTGAACAAAGAATTCTCACCTGAGGAATACCGAATGGCAGAGAAGCACCTGAAAAAATGTTCAACATCCTTAATCATCAGGGAAATGCAAATCAAAACAACCCTGAGATTCCACCTCACACCAGTCAGAATGGCTAAGATCAAAAATTCAGGTGACAGCAGATGCTGGCGAGGATGTGGAGAAAGAGGAACACTCCTCCATTGTTGGTGGGATTGCAAGCTTGTACAACCACTCTGGAAATCAGTCTGGCGGTTCCTCAGAAAATTGGACATAGTACTACCGGAGGATCCAGCAATACCTCTCCTGGGCATATATCCAGAAGATGTCCCAACCGGTAAAAAGGACACATGCTCCACTATGTTCATAGCAGCCCTATTTATAATAGCCAGAAGCTGGAAAGAACCCAGATGTCCCTCAACAGAAGAATGGATACAGAAATTATGGTACATTTACACAATGGAGTACTACTCAGCTATTAAAAAGAATGAATTTATGAAATTCCTAGCCAAATGGATGGACCTGGAGGGCATCATCTTGAGTGAAGTAACACAATCACAAAAGAACTCACACAATATGTATTCACTGATAAGTGGATATTAGCCCAAAACTTAGGATACCCAAGATATAAGATACAATTTGCTAAATGCAAGAAACCCAAGAAGAATAAAGACCAAAGTGTGGACACTGTGCACCTTCTTAGAATTGGGAACAAAACACCCAGGGAAGGAGTTACAGAGACAAAGTTCATAGCTGTGATGAAAGGATGGACCATTTAGAGCCTGCCGTATCCAGGGATCCATCCCATAATCAGCTTCTAAACGCTGACACCATTGCATACACTAGCAAGATTTTCCTGAAAGGACCCAAATATAGCTGTCTCTTGTGAGACGATGCCGGGGCCTAGCAAACACAGGAGTGGATGTTCACAGTCAGCTATTGAATGTATCACAGGGCTCCCAATGGAGAAGCTAGAGAAAGTACCCAAGGAGCTAAAGGGATCTGCAACCCTATTGTTGGAACAACATGATGTACTAACCAGAACCCCGGAGCTCTTGTCTCTAGCTGCATATGTATCGAAAGATGGCCTAATCGGCCATCAATGGAAAGAGAGGCCCATTGGACTTGCAAACTTTATATGCCCCAATATAGGGGAATGCCAGGGCCAAAAGAATGGGAATGGGTGGGTAGGGAAGTGGGGGGCGCTATGGGGGACTTTTGGGATAGCATTGGAAATGTAATTGAGGAAAATATGTAATAAAAATATTAAAAATCAAAAAAAAAAGAGTCCAGGAAACATTGGAGATAAGCCTAATATATACCAGCATAATAAACATAGTTTGCAACAAGCCCATAGTCAACATCAACTTAAATGGAGAAAAACTCAAAGCAGTTCCAGTAAAAATCTGGAGCACAGCAAAGTTTTATACATCATGTGTCCTCAACATAGAACTTGAAGTCTTAGCTAGAGCAATAAGACAACTGAAGGAGATCAAAAAGATACAAATTGGAAAGGGAGAAAGCAAAGAATCTTTATTCACAGATACTATAACAGTTTACATATGGGACCCTAAAAATTGCACCAGAAAATTCTTACAAGTCACAAATATTTTCAAAAAGGTAGATGGAAACAAAATTAACTCAGAAAAATCAGTTGTACTCCTACATATTAATGATAACTGGGTTGAGAAAGATATCAGGGAAACAACACCTTTCACAAAGGCTTCAAATAAACTAGAATATCTTGTGGTAACTCTAAACAAGCAAGTGGAAAAACTTTTATGAAAAATACTTGAAGACACTGAAGAAAGAAATTGAAAAATTGAAAAACTCATGCTCATGGATCAGAAGGACTGATATATTAAGAATGGCTATCCTACGAAAAACAATCTACAGATATACTATAATCACCAAAATTAGATCACAATTTTCATAAATCTAGAAAGGATAAATTTCATACTCATATGGAAACAAAAAATCCAACATAGCTAAAAGAGCCCATGATGATGATGATGATGATGATAACTACTGAATGCATCACTATCCTCAGCCTAAAATTGTGCTACAGAGGAATAGTATTAAAAAAATATGGTACTGGCACAAAATCCAATTGAGCAATCGATTAAATATTAAAAATTTAAATAAAAATGTATTCCATTGTGTAAATGAACCATATTTTTCTGTATCCATTCTTTTGTCATGGGACATCTAGGTTGTTTCCAGCTTCTGGCTATCACAATAAGGCTGCTATGAACATAGTGGAACACGTGCTCCTGTGGCATGAAGGGGCACCTTTTGTGTATATTCCCAAGAGTGTTATAGCTCAACATCAAATGAGAGATGGGGTTACCATCTCACAGTCACACCTCTGACTCATAGCTGTTTCTGTCTGAAAAAAAAAAATACAGGGATGGAAATGGAGAGGAGCCTGAGGAAAAGAAAGTCCAGTGACAGGCCCAAGTGGAATCCAGCTCAAGGGGAGGTCCCAAGGCCTGACACTATTAATGAGGCTATGGAGTGCTCACAAAGAGGGACCTAGCATGACTGCCCCCTGAAAGACCCAACAAGCAGCTCAAAGTATCAGATGAATTTATTTTCACCCAACCAATGATCAGAAGCCGTTGACCCTCATTGTTGAATTAAGGAATGCTAGAAGAAGCTGAGGAGAAGGACGATTCTGTAGGAGGACTAGCAGTCTTAATTAATCTGCATCCCCGAGATCTCTCAAACACTGGACCACCAAACAGACAGCATACACCAGCTGATATTAGGCCCCCAACACATTTCCAGTAGAGGACTTCCAGATCTGTGTTCATTCAGAGATGATGCACCTAACCCTCAAGAGACTGGAGGCCCCAGGGAGTTTAGAATTCAGGTAGGGTGGGAGGTGAGGGCATCCACGTGGAGAAGGGGTGAGGTGGGGTGGAGTTGTGGGATGTGGAGCAGTCAGAGTGTAGATGGGGAGGGTTGAGGTATGGTGTAAAAAAAGAAATACAAATAAAAAAATAAAATAAATAAATAAAGCATTCCACACATTAATGGACATCTGATTTTTGATAAAGGATCCAGAGTACATGCTGGAAAACATGCAGCATCTTCAACAATGTGTATTGGACAAACTGGATGACTGCATATAGAATACTTCATACTTACGGCATTTTTAAAAACTCAACTCCAGATGGGTCAAAGACTTCAACATGAAACTAGATATACTGATATGTATTTTTTAAATAATTCATTATTAATCTTACCTTACTTACCTATAGGGAAAGAAATGGACATGACTTTTTTCCAAGTAACAAAATGATTGAACAGCCTGGGAATATGAGAAACATTTTGTCTATACTCTAGTGAGGATGAATAATAATGGACAAAAAATGGTTATGGAGGAATAGCCTATCATTACTAGAGCCAAGCAGAGAGTGCAGGATTTTTGTTGTTGTTTTCCTAGAAATATATTTTCTCAGTAAGCACCTGTTCAAACCTAACATACTTTCTTTTCTTCCTAAAACTGTCTCTTCATCTCTGATTGGCTGAAAGAAAAAATCATTGCTGTGACTCTCCTGATTAATCTCAACTCTGATTACTCATCCCATCTACTGCAGTTCACAGCTTGCATCATGGCTGTGCTATTTTAGTGTGTTCTCTTGCATTTGATGTTTCTTAACAGCTATAAAATCGTTGACATTTTGCACCAAATTGTTTGCTTTTCGAATCTACATTCTGGATTTTCCACGAGTTAAATCTGCTATCAGAATTTATAAATATGTTCAACAGTTAGATACAAAGTAATATACACTAGTGACATGTACAGGAGAAGTGAAACATAGGCTGCATGAAGAACATGCAACTTTGCCTTTAAGTAAAGCCTTAGTGAAAGGGAGACATAGATGATTGTTTCAATTCCAACATCTTGTTAGAATTGAGTATTTATATGTAAATCTTTAATTTGATGTGCTTCAGACATTGACAGCAAGTTTTTGAATTTGTATATAGTGCATAATATAGACAGAATAAAATATAAACTTTGAAGAGCTTGATAAATTTGGTGTTGGTGTATGGGCATATGTGTGTGTCTGTGAATGTGCGTGTTCCTGTGTGTGTCCATGTGTGTATGTGCATTGTGTATCCTTTACTCTGAGCTACATACAGAATATTGTCAACACTTCAAAAATTTTCCAGCTACCTCTCAAGTCACTATACTATACCTGCTCACTGAGAAAGTGATTACTATTGTTTCTAGTAAATAAATTAATTTTATACAAAAATTATCTAACCGAGTTTTCATCAATTTTGTAATTGAAGTATATAATATTAATGTACATTTTCTCAAGCAAATATTAACAAGATTCCAGTATTTTCACAAGTACTCAGAAAATAGGCATTGCTTTCACATGTGCACACTTATCCTTTTCTACAGCTTGTCCTTTTGTTCTTAGAATGAAGAACAAATAGTAGAAGCATAGTTATAATATTTTGCATCTAACAAAAACTGCATATACAATTCATGTGTACCAGTAATTGGAGAACAGAACAATTTTATTTTAAGACCACTTAAATTATTTCTGGTTACTTTACTTGTATACAATTCAAAAAGTTAAAAAAATCAAACTTATCTTTAAGTTAGAAGTGGTCATTATATTTGTCATTTTTATGTCTTCTTTAGAATCTATTAAAATACTTTTTTGAAATACTATGGCGTGTAAGAAAAAATGGAAACCTTCATTTGTAAACTCTCTGAAGAAAATTATACTTCAGTTCTACCTATTATCCTTAATAAGAGGATATCACATTTTTTAACAAGCTTATGTGACATGCATGAACACTGACAAAGAAAGTGTTTTAAAGTCAATGGTCATGTTCCTTGTAGGTCCCTACAATGAAAAGCTATGCTCTGTTACCTCACTATGAAAATTATTTTATTTATCAGCATTCTATCTTTGGGTTCAGCAAAGTGCTTGGGAAGGCGTCAGGATATATCTTATATGCAGAGCTGGGAAGAGCTCTTGTGCATGCTTCACATCCCTTTGAATATATTAAGAGATTCACATTAATCATCTTGGTTCCTGGATTGTTACAATGAATTGACTTATAAATTGCTATGGATCCAGTTATTCTGTGAAAGCACTTCAGGTAAAAGAAAGTAAACAAAGCAAAGTAGGCAAGAGCAAGTAATTTAGATTTTAATAACATTTATAAAGAGACATAAAGTTTTCAGAAGTATAACAAAAAATGTATTTAAAATTCTCTCATGAATAGAGTTACACTTTCAAAGAGGCCAGGTTTGAAGCAGGATATTTGTTCATTTCTCCTTATAATCTGGTCTTTGAATTGTACTCTGAACTTACATAGCTCCTTTATGAACAATTGTTTTGGGTGGCATGCACTGGAAGATACAAAATTTCAGGCAGTTTTATGATGATAATATTGTATTGATTTTGGAGGTCATTCTTTTTTTTTTCCACTATTTTTAAATTATTTTGATTACATTCTCACCGTTGCTCTTCTTCCAGTCCCCTCTCCCACAGTTCCTCATTCCATTCCTCCTCTCCTTTCCCTCTGAGGTGATGCACCAACCAGGCATTCTCCCTTGCCTCAAGTCTCTAGAGGAATAGGGCTCCTATTCTCCCACTGAGGCCAAACAAAGCAGTCCTCTGCTATATATGTGCCTTGGAGCCTCTCACCAGCCAGTGTATGCTGCCTGGTTTGTGGCTCAGTCTCTGGGAGTAGTCTGGGGTAGTAGAGATTGCTGGTCTGTCTATGGAGTTACCTGCCCTTCTTCTTTAATCTTTCCCCTAACTCATCCATAGGGTCTCAGCCTTCAGTCCTATGGTTGGATGTAACTATCTGTGTCTGTCTCAGTCAGCTGCTCATAGGGTCTCTCAGAGGACAGTGATGCTGTAAGTACATCATGACATCAGTAAGTGTCAGGCCTTGGTGCCTTCCCATTAGAGGGATAGCAAGTTGGGTTGGTCACTGGATCGCCTTTCCTTCAAGTCACTTCTACATTTTTGTCCCTGAAGTCCTTTTAGACAGGAAAAATTCTGGGTCAGTATTTTTTACTGTAGTTTGGCAGTCCTGCCCCTCCCTTGTCTACTGGAGGTGGGCTCTTTGAGCTCCCTTTCCCCATTGTTGGGCATTTTGGATAAAATCACCCCCATTGAGTCCTGAGAGTCTCTTACTTACCAGGTCTCCAGTACTTTTTGTTTTTAGTGTCCTGTCACCTCCCACCCCTGAGGCTGCATATTTCCATTCATTCACCTGGCCTTCCTGTCTCTCCCCTCATACCTAGTCCTAGTCTCCTTTTCCCCTCCTTTTCTACTCTCACATCCAGATTTCCTCCCTCCCCCCCCCCTGCCCTCTGCTTCCCCTGATTATTTTTCCCCCTTGTTCAACTTCTTAAGGTTGTGGGTTGAAGCCTAGTTCTTATGTACTTTTTACCTAATACGCATTTATCATTGAGTGCATACCATTCATGTCCTTTTGGGTCTAAATTACCTTACTCAAGTTAATATTTTCTAGTTCCATCTATTTGCTTGCAAAATTCATGATGCCCTTGTTTCAAATAGCTGAATAGTATTCCATTGTGTACTTGAACCAAATATTTTTATTAGATATTTTCTTCATTTACATTTCAAATGCTATCCCCAAAGCCCCCTATACCCTCCCCCACCCTACTCCGCAACCCACCCACTCCCACTTCCTGGCCCTGGCATTCCCCTGGGGCATATGATTTTCGCAATACGAAGGGCCTCTCCTCCCATTGATGGCCAACTAGGCCATCCTCTGCTACATAAGCAACTAGAGACACAGCTCTGGGGGATACTGGTTAGTTCATATTGTTGTTCCTCCTATAGGGTTGCAGATCCCTTTAGCTTCTTGGGTACTTTCTCTAGCTCATTTATTAGGGGCCCTGTGTTCTATTCAATAGATGACTATGAGCATCCACGTTTGTATTTGCTAGGCATTGACATAGCCTCACAAGAGAGAGCTATGTCAGAGCCCTGTCAGCAAAATCTTTCTGGCATATGCAATAGTGTCTGGGTTTGGTGGTTGTATATGGGATGGATCCCCGGGTGGGGTAGTCTCTGGATGGTCTTTCCTTCCATCTCAGCTTTTTAAATCCATTCTTTATCTGCGGGAAATCTGGGTTGTTTCCAGTTTCTGGATTTTACAAATAAGGCCATTATCAACACAGTGGAGTGAGTGAACACAGTGGAGCAGGTGTCTTGTGGTATGGTTGGACAGCTTTTGAGCCCAAGAGTGGTAAAGCTGTGTCTTTAGGTAGAACTATTTTCAATTTTCTGATAAAACACCACATTGATTTCCAGAGTGGCTGTACGAGCTTGAAATCCCACCAGCAATGGAGGAGTATTTCTCTTTCTCCACATCCTAGCTAGTACTGTCACTTGAGCTTTTGATCTTAGGTATTCCGATTAGTGTTCTTACTGACTTAACTAAAACATAACATAAACATGACATAAAACCATTATTCAATTCTATGCTTCAAGTTTCATCTACTATCAATTTTACATACATAAACTTGCTTTTTAATATACACGTGTAGACAAGAACACATATTCTACTTGTATATATTATTAATTGCAATATTTATAAATTCTGACAATGATGTGTGACACAAATAAAAAAATGTATTTATTTTACATTTCCACTGGGGACCAAAATGTTTAATATCTGAGGTACTGTAACCTTAGCTGATATAGCAACACCATGAAGTGTGGTACATCATTTTTGGTTTTGGAATATATAAATAATCTTCATATAGTCTACTTGTAATTTTACCCCTACAAAGAAAAGTAAAAACAGCAGTAAAAATCAACAGCTAAAAAAATATTTTCTGTGATTACTCTTATGTGATCTTGTTGTTAACTCTGATGTTGAAACATAAATATTTCTTCTAGGGTTTATCATTATTTTATCTTCATATACAAATTAGATGTAACAGATATCTAACATTTTGTTCAGGAAGTTATTTATTTTTCTTGTTTACTTTATGATTAGTCAGTCATATTGCTGAGACTTGTAGCTTCTGATATTCCTAGAAGAGTGGAAAATTGTACACAAATATTGCTAATTGTTACTGAACTGTATAATTGATACTTCTAGTAGAAATTGGTAAGAATTTCTTACAGTTTAAAATAGTCTTTAAGGAAGCAGAAATAGTCACAATTATTAAATGCATTTGAGTTATGTTGAGTTCTACTGAGGACTCCTTCAATTAAAATTTTAATTTAAAGTTTGAAAATAATAAATCTGATTCATCTGTCTAATTAAGTTAGTTTGAAATTAATGTGCTACATAGCAAACCCCACCTCAAAAACAAATTAAAAGTTATTGATTATGAATATAAAATGTCAAATCAAATAAGATAGTAATTTTTTTTTCCTTAGAAATGGTTTCTAAAACTATTAACAACTTCAAGCTGTGTTTCTGTGAAATAAAACTCAAATGTTAATTTATCCATGAAGTAGATTTTTTTCTTCTTTGTTCATATCTATAACAGTAGAGGAATTTAATCCAACAACATGGCTGCTCTGCCAAGGCCCAGAGACCTTCTTGGTTATGTGATCCTGCTAGAATGAACAAATGCTCTGGATTATAGTATGATCTGGTTGAAATACAGACCCAGCCTTAGTATATACCTTTAATCACAATGCATTGAAGATACTAGATTGTAGAAGAAAACAGCTATATTTAAAAGTGGCATCTAACTGAGAGGCCGACAAAGTGACACATTATAGAAAGATTTGACAGAATGAGTCAGAGATAGAATACACCCAACATACAAATGAACTATACAGGAAAGGGGGGGCGCTACTTAAAAGAACAGCACAGTTAAGAGAAACAAATTAAGGATCCACACTGAGAAAGTGCCAGAGAGAGACGAGGCAGTTTTACTGTGGCAGTTTCACAGAGACAGGTTGCAGGTAAAGACAAAACAAGTCAGAGAATGAGAAGGATCCAGAAGATTAAAACAGATTGCCAGAATTAGTTTGAAGCCAAGCAGAGAAGCTGAGAGAAGCCAGATTGAATCAGTTAGCTTGGAGAGGAGTTTGAGCCTGAACAGCTGAGTTTAACTAGCCAAAGTTTGGAAACTTAGAAAAAATGGTGTTTATTCAGCAATAAGTCTCAGACTTCCATTTGGCAAATAAAAGTTAGTTTTACATAATGCAACTCTCTCAGAATAAGGAAGATTCCTCGAAAATAAGTTAAAGATATGAAGGCTAAAATGAAAGGTCAGAAAAATCAGAATCAAGGTTATTAACTGTATAATAAATGTATATTGTTCATATATTTGGTTAGAAAATATACCATTGTCTACGTGGATCGATTGTAAAAATAAATAAATCGGGGATTGAGAGGTGGCTCATTCATTAAGAGCACTGATTGCTCTAGCAGACTAGCTGGAATCAATTCTCAGCACCCATACAGTGGCTCACAATCATCTAAAATGCCAGTCCTGGGGATCCAACAACTTCATCTGACTTCTTTGGCTACCAGACATGCAAATAGTACACAGTCACACATATAAGCAAAATATTCCTAAATATAAAAAAAGAATATATTTTGACAAATATATATTTGAACTTGTACATATGGTATTTTGTGTTAGGATATTTGGAAACAACTTAATCTGCTTGTTTCTATTCTTCTTAATAGAAAAGCTAAATTAGTACTTTATACTCTAAAAGAACAATATTAATGACATTGGTTAAAGGGAATATTTGTTCATAGAATAAACTTAATTTAAAATGAAAATATTGGAATGGAAAGAAGAACCAACTGGGTTGGTAGATCTTGAGTTTGGGATTCTATGCATATAATACAGTGTTTGTTGTTCTTGTAAGACTGAAGTAAAAGATTCTTGAAGGAACAAGAAGTGTTCTCATACAATACTGATCATTTTTCTATGTTTATACAGATTAAACACTTTATATATTAATTTTTGCCAGACTTTTGTAGCAACCTTGTTGTAATACATAATTTATATAAGTAAATATAAAGTTCAATGCCTTTGAATTAAAATTAATAACTATCTCCCTTCTCAGAGTTCTACACTTATGCTGATACAATTTTAAATTTTAATAACATTCGCTGAACCCATTCAACAGATGCAAGGAGATATAACATTTATAAGGTATTTCAACACAATTCTGTAACTATTTTCCATTTTTTGTAGCTCATCTGACATTATGTTAGTTTCTACCTTAATTAGCTAATGGATTCTCTAGAACTTATAAAAAAATAAAAAGAATAAACAGATGAGAGACGCAGAATAAGAAAAGGAAAGAGGGTCATGGAACTTAGAGTAAAGAACATTTTAGGGACGAGTCAATAATTAATAGTGTGAAAAGAGCCTGAAAGCTCAGACAGTGAAAATTGTGACAGATGGGCTGAGACAAGATGCGGGTCACTGATGAGTTTTGATAAAGACATCTTTGTAGAGAATTAAATCATAAAAGATATTTTAAATTGATGATACAAAACCTTGGCATAGCCACTCCAGGTATTTATTTGCTCAAAATAAGCATAAAAGAAAAACAACATAAACAGCGACTCCAACATGAACTGAGTATTTGGCGGTTTCCAGTTCATGGATTTATGACTACTTACTTATACATTATGCGACATGCTATATGAGAAACTTACAGCCGAAGTCTCATTGTGTCCACTATAGAAAGGACATCAGAGCAGCGGTTCGCAGCAGTGCAAATGAATTAGGAATTAGATTACAAACTCAAATATTCTAGATGGTTCAATAAAGAAATAAGAATTTCATTTATAGAACTGTGAGGAACGCACCCTGGAGAGAAATTTACTAGAGAGAGTGCATAAAATTTTAAAATCAGTCTCCAAAGGCCTGTGAGGACAGAAAAGGTGTCAAGAATGGAATAATGATAGAGAGAAAAGAAAGTACATTAAGTTAGTATATTTAAATAAGGGATCATAAAGTTTAGAAGAGTTCCAACCTTAGTGGCTACTCTTCCATAGCACCTCCGTTTTAATCCTTTATGATTACATCCAGAATGACCACAAACACATAGAAAATTTTGTTTGATATATTACATTCATTCTGTAGTATAAATTTATATTGTGTACTAGAAATTTGACCTTGCTGAGGCCAAATTGTCTAATCATCTTCAAATTAAAAAGATATTAAATTTTACCATTCTTTTGTGTGTGGGGTTAGTTAACCTACGTAGTCATGACAAAGTCACAGAAGCTATTTCTAAGGTGACATTTGCCACTGTTTCAGACCCGTACTGTGCATACTGATGATCCAGCTTACTAATTAATTTTTGAGTATTTTTGAAAATTTATTAATACTGTATATTTTGTCATTGCTTAAACTGAAACTTGAAGTATGAGAGACTCAGAATGTAATAGATGTCCTTTAGTGCCTCAGGAAGATTCATTGCACAGCAAATACATAATAAAGAAGGGATATTAACAGTCTAGCAAACATTTGTATTCATTAAGGAGAACTTTCATAATCATACCCAATCAGACCCTGATTACACTGCAATTTAGCAGTACCTGCGCAAGCAGTTTCCTCTGTGTTCGGGGATTATTTGGGATACTCATTAAAATATAAATACGAAAATGGAAAGCTCTTTGAAATTAAGAAGTAGAGATAAAAGAAATTCATTTATGTCTTGTTCAGACTCTTGTGTCTCATAGAAAGGCAAGATTAAAGCACAAGTGTACCTGTCACCCCAAGCAGTTTGAAGTGTTGATTTTAGGATTGAGGCTCTATGTCAGTCTCACACTTATTTTCAAGGATCCTGTGGTATGGCCTCAGGCTTCAAGAGCCAGATATTACCTCTTCATACTCCCAGAGCTCTGTCAACCCACCTTCCCAGAAGTCATCGTCTTTCTCTCTTCCAAATCATGAGCTCATTCAATTCATCTTTTACTTTTTCACCAGCAATGTGCCATCTTCAAGGGGTTACCAATCCCCCATCTCCCTTGTGGAATATCTCCTAATCATATCCCTGTCCTTTGCCTTTAGTTTTCCTATCAATTTATTTTACAGATCATCAATTTTGCTTCATTTGGACATACACACAGGTTTTTTTTCCTATTACATTAGAAATAGCTTAAGGAGAATAATCTTTACCTATCTGTATTGCCTACTACTATTTTACACAATAAATATGAAGTAGAGGATAGAATTATCAAATTAATTATCACCTTGTTATGGACAGACATGTGTGTCAAAATAGGTCATTTTACTACTACTAAAAGTTTGCTCACTTTTATGTTAATAGTTTTTATTTGACTGCAGTCTACCCATAAGGCAAGCAATGTATTGCCTAATTTCCAACAATGGTTATTTTGATGATTTTGTGCCTTGTAGTACTTTATTTTCAATCTTATGCTCCACTTACTTCACTAGCATGCTGAGTGTCTTCCATCTCTACCACCAAGTTCTTACCTCAAGTCATCCAGAATTACTTTTAAATTAAGTATCAACTCATTTAGGTCAAAGGGTTTTCTGGACTGATGAACATGAGTGCTTCGGAGGAGAACAATGTTTTTAAATGTGGCAGGACAAAAGGGGACTACCAATGACTCGAGATGCTTCGAAATTTTCACATTAATCAAACAAATGTGTAAAATTTTATAAATACACACATGAATGCATGTGAACATTCATGCCCCGCCAGTGCACATATACTCACACAAATATGCACACACACATATGAAAACTTATGTCCCTGAGCATATCTAAATAAAATATGTGGATTGTAGCCAAGTCATTGTGGCAAATATTACATATATCTATATCTATCATTTCTATATATCTATATTTAATTTATACCTATATTTAATCTATATGTATATCTGTCTAAACTATACTTCATAATCTATACCTACTTGTAATTATACTTATCTATCTCTGTATTATCTATCTCTATCTCTACATTATTTATCTCTGTCATTATCTCTCTGTTTATCTCTATATTTAATCTATATCTATATTTATATCTATCAATATCTATATATTTGCAATATGTCACTCTTAGAAAAAACTGTATAAAGTAACACTACATTATACACAGTTATTTATATTATTGTCTCAGCCAATTTTATGTAAATCTATAACTATCCAAAATTAAGTTTAAAAGGTTATAATTTTGTGGTTAATATTTAAAATGACTATTTAACTATGGTAGATTTTTTTTTCTTTTTGTTACTGAGAAAATTACTGATAAAGGCACAGAAATAATGAAAGGTATCTTTCAAGTTCTCGGGTGGATGCCCACTACATCCCTGGCTAGCGAGATGGAATCTCAGCTCCAATTCTGTCCTCATTTTTGTCCTTTTATTCATCCCAGGACAAGCATCAGATTACACTGACAGTGAATTCTTCCATTTCATTTAATGCAACCTAGAAAGTTCTTCCCAGTCATGCTAAGAGGCTTGCTTGTCCATGGGATATTATAGAATGTGAGAGAAACGATCAGCATTAACCATAACATCACTATAACAGCTCAACAGCAAATATTGTTTAATTCAAAACACATGAAGACTAATTTTAAATGTCTAAGAACTTTCATGATTGACCCAAGGAAAAACAGTAAAAGCCTATTAGTGATTTTAGTAATTTTGCTTTATAAGATTTGTTTTGATTATTACAAACTCTTTGTTTTTCTGTGTGTATATGGTGTCTCTAACACACTTTGTAGAGTTTAGAGGAGAGTTTAACAAGTCCATTATACCTTCCACCTTTAGAGGAGCGCTAGCATTTAACTTGGATCAGCAGCCTTGCATGGTAAGAGCCATCTTTTGAAGGAATTCACCATCTATTATGTTTAGATATGAGGACAATTTAACTGATGATCTTTGGTCTATAGATAAAAGTATAAGCATCAGTAATACAGTAAGAAGGCGGGTAAGATTAACCACTGTTCTGTGTGCTACAATGACAAGATGAATTACCATTCACGAGAAAAACTATAGGGACAAACCAGTTAAAGTACATGATTTTGAATCTTAATACCATAACCAACTCAATTTAAAAAAATTGGCATCTTTTCTTATATATGCCTCTGTGATTTCCATATGCCTTGTCTATAATACATACATGTAAAAGTATACATGATCGAGGCAGGTACCAATGAATAATACATGTTTCTATAAAAACAGAATTTTCCTGTATACATTTTTTTCATATATTAAGAACTCTAGATGCAGCAACATTACATCAGATCTTTTTCATTATGGGTAAGGAAGCAGAAATAATAGATGACTACCAGACTCAAATATAATAATTTAGTGAGAAAGAAAGAATGATTTCTCAAAAGAGGGCCATTCAGTCATAAAAAGAATGGTAAGCAAACTTGCTGTGATAAGCATGCATGTGTATGTGTGCATGAACATACAAACATATGCCTGCTTTCTGAGTCTCCTATACTCATCTTATTTTTACCACTGTTTCACAGTGACTAGCCTATGGGCCAGAGCAGATGTGTCTTCCCTCTGTTGCTGTTCTCTAAGTGAGTTAGTTCATTTACTCCTGTCACTTTAAATATTCCCTCTACACAGACAGCCAACAATGTCATATCTTTGCATCAGGTTTGCATTTGAACTTTAATTTTACATCTAACTATTTTTCAAGTTTAATAATTCCAAGGCTTATATATAGGTGTCCATCACACTTTTTGTCTCTCAGATCAGGAAAAATTATGTAGTCATCTAGCTGTTCTAATCAGAAAACTTGGCATCATATCTTCCACAGGCCACATCCAATTTTGAAAACAACCTCCTTTAGTTTAATTTTTGAGACATATTTGTTTAGAACACTTTTGTCTCCCTTGTGTCTACAGATAAAAGTTATTATCTTTTTTTTTTTTGAAAGAGTTTGTATCCCTGTGGCATTAGACAAAGTCTAGAAATATCTTTACTATCAAAGTCATAGGTGTTCTAATACCATTCGGTGAGTTCAAATCAGGGGTGCTAACTATAACCAAGAGAGAAATCTCCTGCAAAGCACAGTGCTCAAAATGAAATTTTTATCTACACTGAAAAGTATCTACATATAATAAGATGCTAGCAATTATTATTTTATTTATCTTCTTACGGGTATACGTCTATACATCCTTTGATTCTTCTGTCTGTCCATAACATTCATCTACAAGGACTCTGAAATATGTTTGTCTTAGTCAAGGTTACTATTCCTAAACAAATTTTCATGACTAAGAAGCAAGTTGGGGAGGAAAGGGTTTATTCATCTTACACTTCCACAAAGGAAGTCAGGACAGGAACTCACACAGGGAGGTAGGAGTGGGTGCAGAAGCTGTGGAGGAATGTTACTTACTAGCTTGCTTCTCCTGCCTTTTTCAGTTTGCTTTCTTATAGAACCCAGGACTATCAGCCCAGGGATGGTCCCACCCACAACGGGCTCTCCCACCTTGATCACTAATTGAGAAAAAGCCTTACAGCTGGATCTCACAGAGGCATTTCCTCAACAGAAGCTCCTTTCTCTGTGATTGCTCCAACTTGTGTCAAGATAACACACAAAATGTTTTTGTTTTTTTCAGGTTAAGGGGCTTCTCTGATCATGAGCATTATATGAATGGCAACCATTTTCTTCTTAATTCTTCAAATGTAGAGTTCTTGAAGAGCTTTCCTTCCCCACTCAAACAAAGACATGGAAAGCTTTTGTCATCCTTCTCTGTACCTTAAACTGCTTTATTCTCTCTTTAAATTTTGATCACTTTTCTATCATTTTTCTAACTTTTAAGGCAGAGTTTAATATAATAAAGAACCTTCTTGATGTTCAATGGATATACTTCTCAGCTACTAGAAGTTACTTAGTGCATGAGTCCAAAACCATTGTTGGACTCAAAGTGGATTGAACAAATGCTTCTCAAACAAACTTATAATGCCCAATAAAAATTTATAAAAATTTAATATCTTTAGCTCTCAAGGTAAATGGTAAATGACTGTGAATTCAATGTGGCCAAATGCTCATAGCACCATAGTGTGACCTATCTGCCCTCATCGACTGTACCTCTGAAATGTGTACCTCTAGTTATCCCTATCTCCCTTAAAAATATGTTGATATTTATTTTTCATATGGTACATTAAAAAGATATTTATTTGCTTTTAAAGTTACAATATTATTACAATATAATTTTCAGTTTCATAGATAATACATACAATATATTTTCATTTTTGAATTTTTATTAAGCTTTTATTACTTAAGACAATTTTTAAATTTAAGTATATTTTGATCATATTCTTCTCTTCTCCAAATCATTTAAGATCCTATTTCTTTCTCTCTCAATCTATTCAAAATTAAGTTTTTCTCAACAGACAAAGCCACTTGTCATTGAGTATAGCAGAATATTATTAGAAGTCCTTGAAGAAGTAGTTATGAAATAGATGTCCCATGTGTGGGTAAGCACTTGTAATTACCAGTAGTGACTTGCTGAACTCACTGCTATCTCCTGTAAAAATATGATTTCAGATGAGGACTGGGACTTGCACTTCTGTGTGAGTAAAAGGATGCTCATTGAGAATGCAACTATAAAACTGTGTCTATTTAGCAAAATAGTAGTGTAGTGGGTTAACCCCTAGGGCATAAGAACTCCTAAGTAATGAGCCCTGGACCAGAACTGGAGTTTTGAGTATAGAAATATGTGCTTTTTTATGTGGAGAAAGAATGTACACAGTCAGGAAGTAATGAAAGATATTTGTTACTGGCATAATAGAATTAGTGCCACTGTTGTACACATGAAGAATATCTTACCAGCTCTGTTATTTTTGTAGCTCACAGAGTTCACAGCTGGATGAGACTCCTGTTGACTTTTTTCACCTGCTGTGAACACTAGTCAGTATAGGGAGGAAGCATCCAGGTCAGTACAAGCCTTATCTTTCCACATCTACAGCAGTATCTGGTTATTCCTCTCTCTGGAACCAATCTTGTCCTTTTGCCTCCGCAGTGAGATTCAGGTTTGTGTCTTCATTTTCACTGTGACCACCAGAGGCTTGACTCCTACTAAGAAATGAAACTTCTGCTCCTTCTCTAAAATTGCATTTAGTTTGTTAACTTTGCAATAAAGACCCTCACAAATCTATTAGATGACAATCTTCTCATGAAACTTAAAACCTCTCATTGTATGTAATGGCAAATTTGTAACTGGCATATACTTTTATATGCTGATATGTTTTCAATGTGATCTATAATATTATTTTAGAATTAACCTTGGTGACTAAGTTTAAAATAATAGAACTTGTGTCCATCAATGTCAAACAAAACCTGGGTTATGAAGGAATGAAGAAAAAATGGCATTAAAGAGGACATATATTGTAAACTTAATATTGTGACATATGGCAATGCTACAATGTATTTGTCTATGTTTTTATATATAGTACATTCATGATAGAGATTATAAGAATGTGGGCAAGCACCAATTCCTTAAACTATTTAATGATACTCTGTTATGCTTGTAACCAGAGGCAAGTTGTCCTCTGAGAGACTCCACCTAGCCTCAGACAGATACAGACACCCACAGCCAAACAGTATATGAAGCTTTAGACTCTGATGGAAAAATAGGAAAATAATGTTGGGCATGAAGGAGATAGAAACTCCACAGGAACACCAACAGAGTCAACTAACTTGGACCCTTGGGGCTATCAGAGCATGAACTACTAACCATAGAACCTACACAGGCTGGACCTAGGGTTCCCTGCTCATATATAGCTGATGTGCAGCTTGGTATTAAGGTGAGTACTGAACATCTGAACAGGGGCTGTCCCAAAGCTGTTGCCTGAAAGTGGGATATGTTCTTCTAGCTGTGCTGGCTTGTCTAGCCTCAATGGGAGGAGAAGTATCTAGCCTTCTAAAGAAGGCTACAAGTGCCTGGCTTTAAGTGCCAGGCTGGGTGAATGGCAGGTATGTAGCACCCGCTCAGAGGAGAAGTGGAAATAGGGTTAGTGTAAGATTGTGTGTGTGTGGGGGTGGGTGGGTGTGACCTAAAGAGGGGCAGGCAATGGGGTGAAAGTGAATTAAATTTAAAAACGAAAAAAAAAAACCAGATTGTTTGTTTAAATTGCAGTTGGAATGTTTTACAAAGTTCTTTGAAAATTAAAGTCTACCACTTTAGAGATATTTCTACAGTTGGTGGGAACAGCCAAACAGTGTCTGATTTGACTTAATGCTCATTTCAGGAATTGAAAACGATATTTAGCACTGCTTTGGTGATTATGAATCTGAGATTACAGTTAAAAAAAGCAATACTGACTAAAAAATATCATGAAAATGAATCACAATGATATTGTGTTATACTCATAGATCATTGACTTTTTAACCCTTATTAGAGAAGCTTCATTCTGCAGAACATAGTACCAAGGGCAGAAACCAATAACCAGACTTTAGGCAGAGAGAGAGAGAGAGACCTTGTCTCAATCAAATTTTTTTTTTAATTTTTAATATTTTTATTACATATTTTCCTCAATTACATTTCCAATGCTATCCCAAAAGTCCCCCATAGCGCCACACACTTCCCTACTCACCCATTCCCATTCTTTTGGCCCTGGCATTCCCCTATATTGGGGCATATAAAGTTTGTAAGTCCAATGGGCCTCTCTTTCCAGTGATGGCCGACTAGGCCATCTTTCCATACATATGCAGCTAGAGACAAGAGCTCCGGGGTACTGGTTAGTACATCATGTTGTTCCAACAATAGGGTTGCAGATCCCTTTAGCTCCTTGGGTACTTTCTCTAGCTTCTCCATTGGGAGCCCTGTGATACATCCAATAGCTGACTGTGAGCATCCACTCCTGTGTTTGCTAGGCCCCGGCATCGTCTCACAAGAGACAGCTATATTTGGGTCCTTTCAGCAAAATCTTGCTAGTGTATGCAATGGTGTCAGAGTTTAGAAGCTGCTTATGGGATGGATCCCTGGATACGGCAGTCTCTAAATGGTCCATCCTTTCATCACAGCTACGAACTTTATCTCTGTAACTCCTTCCCTGGGTGTTTTGATCCCAATTCTAAGAAGGGGCACAGTGTCCACATTTTGGTCTTCATTCTTCTTGAGTTTCATGCGTTTATCAAATTGTATCTTATATCTTGGGTATCCTAAGTTTTGGGCTAATATCCACTTATCAGTGCATACATATTGTGTGAGTTCTTTTGTGATTGTGTTACCTCACTCAAGATGATGTCCTCCAGGTCCATCCATTTGGCTAGGAATTTCATAAATTCATTCTTTTTAATAGCTGAGTAGTACTCCATTGTGTAAATGTACCATAATTTCTGTATCCATTCCTCTGTTGAGGGACATCTGGGTTCTTTCCAGCTTCTGGCTATTATAAATAGGGCTGCTATGAACATAGTGGAGCATGTGTCCTTTTTACTGGTTGGGACATCTTCTGGATATATGCCCAGGAGAGGTATTGCTGGATCCTCCGGTAGTACTATGTCCAATTTTCTGAGGAACCGCCAGACTGATTTCCAGAGTGGTTGTACAAGCTTGCAATCCCACCAACAATGGAGGAGTGTTCCTCTTTCTCCACATCCTCGCCAGCATCTGCTGTCACCTGAATTTTTGATCTTAGCCATTCTGACTGGTGTGAGGTGGAATCTCAGGGTTGTTTTGATTTGCATTTCCCTGATGATTAAGGATGTTGAACATTTTTTCAGGTGCTTCTCTGCCATTCGGTATTCCTCAGGTGAGAATTCTTTGTTCAGTTCTGAGCCCCATTTTTTAATGGGGTTATTTGACTTTCTGGAGTCCACCTTCTTGAGTTCTTATATATATTGGAAATTAGTCCCTTATCTGATTTAGGATAGGTGAAGATCCTTTTCCAATCTGTTGGTGGTTTTTTTGTCATATTGATGGTGTCTTTTGCCTTGCAGAAGCTTTGCAGTTTCATGAGGTCCCACTTGTCAATTCTCGATCTTACAGCACAAGCCATTGCTGTTCTATTCAAGAATTTTTCCCCTGTGCCCATATCTTCAAGGCTTTTCCCCACTTTCTCCTCTATAAGTTTCAGTGTCTCTGGTTTTATGTGAAGTTCCTTGATCCACTTAGACTTGACCTTAGTACAAGGAGATAGGAATGGATCATTTCACATTCTTCTACATGTTAACAACCAGTTGTGCCAGCACCATTTGTTGAAAATGCTGTCTTTCTTCCACTGGATGTTTTTAGCTCCCTTGTCGAAGATCAAGTGACCATAGGTGTGTGGGTTCCACCAGAGAACTCCTAAACCTGATAAACAGCTTTGTGAAGTAGCTGGATATAAAATTAACTCAAACAAATCAATGGCCTTTCTCTACACAAAGAATAAACAGGCTGAGAAAGAAATTAGGGAAACAACACCCTTCTCAATAGTCACAAATAATATAAAATATCTTGGCGTGACTCTAACTAAGGAAGTGAAAGATCTGTATAATAAAAACTTCAAGTCTCTGAAGAAAGAAATTAGAGAAGATCTCAGAAGATGGAAAGATCTCCCATGCTCATGGATTGGCAGGATCAACATTGTAAAAATGGCTATCTTGCCAAAAGCAATCTACAGATTCAATGCAATCCCCATCAAAATTCCAACTGAATTCTTCAACGAATTAGAAAGTGCAATCTGCAAATTCATCTGGAATAACAAAAAACCTAGGATAGCAAAAACTCTTCTCAAGGATAAAGAACCTCTGGTGGAATCACCATGCAGGACCTAAAGCTTTACTACAGAGCAATTGTGATAAAAACTGCATGGTACTGGTATAGTGACAGACAAATAGACCAATGGAATAGAATCAATCAAATTCTTTACCACAGAGTCACAGAGGTCAGGGCATCATCCCATTGAAGAGGGGGCAGAAAGAGTATAAGTGTAAGACTATGAAGTGAAGGACATCAGGAGATTAAGTCTTAATTAAACTGAACAAAGCTCATAAGAACTCAGAGAAAGTGAAAGAACAATACAGGGCATGCACAGGTCTGCTCTTCTTTGTATGTAGTGTAGCTTCCAGTTTAGTATTTTTATAGAAACTGAAGTGTGTGAACAAATGGGTCTTTGACTCTGTGACTCCCTTGGAGCCTTTTTCCTTTTGTTGTAGTGTACAACTTTGATGTGATAGTTTTTGTTTTATCTTATTATATTTATCTTGTTTAGAAATAAGGGCCATCATTCTTGACCAGATTAACAATAGTGGGTATATGCAATCCCATTTCCCATGATGCAGATTTCCTGAACTATAAAGTACATATTATCTTAGCATAAATGCTCTACAATAGGACTAGCCAAATAGATAAATGATTGCTTCTTCATATTTCCTTTTTTAATCTGCTTCTATATTCTTAGTACATTGAGCTTCAATAATTCTAACTACCAGACCCAGGATAGCATATATCTTTGTACTTTTTCTTCCTGGTATTCAGAATACACTATAATTTTACATCCCCAAATTTCCTATACAATGCAAGTTAAAGTATGTATATTTTTAACTTCACTATTTTTCAATATTTTCTTCTTTAAATATTCATTTACTGCCATCTTTATTTTTTCAATTACCTGGAATACTAACCCAGCTATTCTATATATTGTCAAAGTATTTAGAAAATAAGCAAGTAAATAAATAAAATATATTTATTGATAAGTTTGTACCAAAATTATATACTTTCTTAAATATTTGTAAAATTCATTAATATTTTAAAAATGAATCATTTTTATAAAAGAACATTAAATATAAAACTTTGGAAATCCTATATGATATTTAAAATATTGATTTTTTAACTCCAAAATATAACAAAGGGAGAAACTTTGAAGTTCAAACACTAATGTAAAGAAAGAGCAGTAAAAACCAATTTATACAGATGTTGTACTTAGATAATTTTATACTCCTTCTTTCCTATTGTATAGTCATATAAGAGGATTTTAGATTATTCTGCCTTCGAGAGATTTACAGCAGGAATTTAATAAAGCACTCAGCAGAATTTCAGACACAAACTAGGTATGAAAGGGAAAGATTACATCAGAGAAAGACAGACTTAATTACACTGTAGATAACAAGTGGGCTCTTTAGAGGTGTGTAGTAGAGCAATAGATGAGAAATAACTGTCCAGTCAAGCTAAACAAAAGCCATCAACCTGCTGCCTTGAAGAAGCACTGGAGGGGGCTCAGGAGGAGGGATGGGCTGATTCCATAATCCATAATAAGTAAGATGTTTTCTTTAACCCAGAGAGATGCAGATGAATAGGAAACCAATATGGAAAGTAAAGCAATTGCAAGTAATGAGGAAGCTGAAAGCAAATATACTTCAAAATATTCACCTAATTTATATTGTTGAGCAGCATAAATACACCAGCTGAGATGCCAAGATTAAATGGACACTTGAGGAAACAATTTTTCTTAAAGTACAATTTTCTCATAATGTCATAGTAACTTTGTATCATTGTTAAAATAAATGACTAGTGTTTTCATTTGGTGGAAACTACTCTGCACAAAATGACCAATCCCTAAATGTATGCATGTTTTTCAGATGAAAACAGTAATTCAATGATGCTGTTTATATTTTTTCTGTGAACATTGTATTATATGCTCATCTCAATATTGTTTTGCTTCAATTTGTTTAAAAGGTCAATTATATTATATTATTGTTCTATGGAATAATCTATATATCAAGACTTCAAATTTATTTAAAAAGTAATAGTAGTCTATTTAAAATAATTTATTTTGTTTATTCTAATTAAACCATTATGTGCTACACTGAGAATTTAATTTGGAATTAAGTTAGAATATTTTCAATCTGACACATTGGAGACTAACAAAATATACATTTAAAGATATTCTTCAATATCTATGTAAGTATATTCATATTTTAAAAATAATGTGGATGTGTTACTTTATATCTTCATATAATGAAATGTATTGAATTCTAATGCATCATATATAGTGCAATTTGGTTTAATAATATGCATACATACATACACTTATATGAATGCAATAATAATTTTTTGAGAAAGAAGGCCATGAATTTGATGGAGATTAGAGAGGGACAGAGAGATGAAAGGGTTTGGAGGGAGGAAAGAAAAGTCAAAAGAGTTGTAATCATACTCTAATCTCAAAAATAAAATAAAAATATTTATTTTATAAATAATATGTTTATTCCTTTACTGCTTCCTCTATTTATTCAATATACATTGATAATATTCATCCACTACTACCTCCTTCCAGCTCTACCCGTTCTACCACTTCATCTCCCTCCAAATTGTGTACCCTCCTTTCTGATATTGATAATCTGTTGTATCTGATTAGTGCTGTGAATAGAAGAGGCCCCATGTACCTGGGTAGGAGCAAACCTATCTTTGTCCAGGAAAGTGGTTCTTCATTACTCTTCAGCCACTGATGCCCTGACAATAGCTACTATGAAAAGCAGGGAGGCTGGATTTCAGACAGGCTTCATCTTATACACATCTTATGCAGGTAAGCCCAGATGCTGTGTCTTGATGCATGTACCAGTCATACCCTCTCTAGAACTGTCACTTAGCAGCTCTACTCCACATCTGCTCCTTGTTAGAAAATATCATCAAAGATAGAGCAGGGAGGAGGAAAATATTTAACCCACAGTGCATATTATGAATACCTTTGCTTCTCTTTCTGCATATACTTCTTTGAGAAATGGAATGGTTGTATCCAATTATATTTCAATGTTTAATGGAATAATACCTGTTGCTATATTTACCTTGAGCAAGTCTATTGTCATATATCTTTAATTTATCTGCAACTTCCTTACTACCACAGTGAGGTAACTCAGACCCAGAAGGACATGCATGGTATGCACTCTCTGATAAGTGTATATTATCAAAAAATATACAAAATACCCATGATATATCCCACAGATCATAAGAAGTTAAACAAGAAGGAAGGACCAAGTGAGGATGCTTCAATCTTGCCTAGAAGGAGGAACAAAATAGTCATGGGAGACAGAGAGAGGGAGGAAAGTGTTTCAGTAGGAAAAGGGGAGGAGAGCACAAAAGCAAGCCAGAATCAGGTATGAGAGGAGCCAGCAGAGAAGCCCAGAGGGTTAGGAGAATTAGTGGAAATAATGCAGCTGCCAGGGGTGGGGGGTTGGGAGGAACATCTAGAAAGTCACAGAGACCCATGATTGGGGTGGCTCCCAGGTCTCAGTGTGGGTAACCTTATCTGAAATGGCGAACAGTGGGGAGTCCGAAGCTATAGACCACCTCCAGTTGTTAGAAAGGGCCTCCACTGGAGGAGTGGGAACACCAACCCACTTTCAAAAATTTTGACCAAAAAATTGTTCTAGTCTAATAGAAATGCAGGGGCAAAAAAATGAGAAGAGCCCAAAAGAAATGGTTGATCAGTGACTTGCCCAGTTTGGAATCTATCCAATGGACGGCACCAAACCCTGACACTATTACTGATGCTGTTTTGCTGGCAGACAGGAGCCCTACCATGGCTGTCTTTTGAGAGGTTACACCAGCAGCTAACTTGAGACAGATGCAGAAACTTACAGCCAACAACTGGACAGAGGTTGGCAACTCCTATGGAAGAATTAGAGGAAGGATTGAAGGAACTGAAGGGGATGGGCAACCGCATAGGAAGGCTGACAGTGTCAAGTAACCTGGAGTCCTCAGAGTTCCCAGGGACAAAGCCACCAAACAAAGAGCATACTTGGGCTGGTCCTAGGCCCCAGAATATGGCATATATGTAGCAGAGGACTGCCTTGTCTGGTCTTAGTTGGATCAGATTAGCCTAATCCTGATGCCCCATGGAACAGATACAAAGGTAGGGGGGAACCCTCACAGAAGCGAAGTGGAGAAGTGGAGGAGAGATAGGGGAAGAATTCTGGTGGGTTGTGACCAGAAAGAAGGGCAACATTTGGTATGTGAATCAATAAAATATTTTTTATTAGTAAAACAAATTTTAAGACAGAGTAGACTCAATTGAAACCAGAAAAATGTGTTTATTTTTTAATTATTTGATTAAAAACATTTTCTTGACTGATGATTTTGATGTTTAGAATGTATAGAATGTTACAAAGAAAGACATTCATTTAAGCTCTTGTTATTTTCTTGATATTTTTATTTCAATTATTTATTTGGTAGGGGAGCAAGCACACACATACCACAGTATTTACATGGAAGTCAGAGGACAGCTGACAGCAGTGACTTCTTGCCTTCTGCCATGTAGTTCCTGGAGATGGATGGGGTCCTCAGGTTTGGCACCAAGTTAACTGAGCCATCCCGCAGTCAGACAATTTTGTTTTGTTTTGTTTTCTGTTTTCACTATTCTTCAACGATAAAGAAACTTTCCTAAGGACCGTGAAGTATATGCCTAACAGTATTTACCTTCTTAGAAACTCAATTTACTCTGCTACCTATAACTCACTTTATTTTATATGACATAATGCACTTCCTATGTATTATTATTATTGTAGTAAAGATTTAACCAGCAATCTCACAACCAGTTTTATGTTTGTCTAGAAACAGAAACCATTATAACCTCTTGTAATACCATCAATGTTTTATATAAATAAATATATTTCTCAGTATTCTAGTTATTCTTTCATTTTATTAAACATAATACTTGTACACTGACTTTGTTTTATGTTTCTAATGTTTTAATATTTAAAAGCTTGACTTTGAACTATTTACTGAGTTTATCCAAAACATTTAATAACTAAATTATTTTGTTGGCATTTTGCAAAAAGAAACAAACACGATTTTCACTTTCATTATTTTGACTCCGATTGACTACTCAAACAGATTTACTTAAAATATGATATAATTATTATAAGGTTCATGTTACATCTTAAAAATACCTTTTTTGTAAGTAGATATGTCTTAGTATCAATCAGTTTTAATGGCCATATTATTTACCTCTTTATAGCTTTAATAATTTTTATTGTGTATATTTTCAAATACTTTTTGAGATGTTATTGTAATTAGATAATTTCAGCCTTTTCTTTTCTCCCTCCCTCCCACATGTTCGTCCATTTTTATCCCCCTCCAATTCATGACTTCTTTGTTTTTGATGTTGTTACTTCTATGTATGTGTGTTTTCCTTAAACGGCGAATGATGAGTTTCTGTTCTGAATTGTCTGTAGTTCAGTTACAACATGTTTGCACTATTCTTATACCTTTGTATGTTTTCTCTGTAGCTTCCTCCTCTTTAAGTTCACGTTAGGGAAGAAAGCACTGACACAGAGGTATTCTCCAGGGAGATTGCCTGGCTGGCTGATGCCTGTTGTTTATCTGTTGAAATATCTACAATTTCACAGAACATTGAGATCAGACAAGGTCATTCTGTCCCCATGATGGAGCAGGATAAAACAGAACACTGCACAGAGCCATCCACAGGCAAAACAAGAACACCATGTGTTCCAGAAAAATGATCACACTACACATCCCCATCAGTAAATGTGAGTGACTGTAGTTTATTTACCAAATACAAAGGAACACATTCCATTTTCCCACTTCTGTAAAACTAATTTTCTAATTATAACTACACATTTTCACGTCTCTCAGACAAAACTAAACCTCAGCCTCCAGAACCTCTGCCAGTTTACTTAATTCAAAGACAAATTAAATTACAAATACCTTTCGACAATTCTTTACATCTATTCAACTTGTGTTTTGCCGCTTGCTTTATTACATAAACATAACATGTATGAATTACTGGTGATCTTTGATGTGAGTTGGAATGTGCAAACTTCTTCTAAGTCTTTACTTTTTAATTTTTTTCGAAGTATATTTTTTTATTAATTGGTTATTTTATTTATTTACATTTCATATGTTATTCCACTTCCCAGTTTCTGCTCCTCAATTCCCCATCACATCCCCCTACTCTTTATCTCTAACAGGTTGCTCCCATACCCATGCCCACTCCTGCCTCACCATTCTGGCACCCAACTACACTGGGTCATGGAACCTCCACAGGACCAAGGGTCCCCCTCCCATTAATTACAGATAAAAAACAAACAAACAAACAAAAATCAAAACAAACAAAAATACCAAACCTCTGTTACATATGCAGCTGGATCCATGGACCTGTCCATGTATGCTTTTTGGTTGGTCGTCCCTGGGAGCTCTGAGGGGTCAAATTTTTAAATAACTATAGAAACACTGTTTATGTTTTTTGCTCCCTTCAAATCTAAAATTTATCTTCTTGTGCTATGTTGTTTTATCTTATTTAACCACACAAACTTAGCATAAACTTATATTTTGAAAATTGAGTTGTCATAAGGTACTCTACAGCTTAGTTAATGAAAATTCTACTGACAACCAGGTTTTATAAAGAAATCTTTTAGGAGGATTGTTAAATATTTGAATACCCTTTAATAACTCTGAAGCCTAGATAGTGCAAGTGAAAAAGAGTTTGCTGCTGTTTTGGTAACATTTTTGATTCTTGACATGAAAGTATGTAGTGGATAAGAATATGAATAGTTTTCCCTTAAATTTTCTGATTTACATGTCAGAAAACAGAATAATGCTTGAGAGAAATGCCTCTTTTTTGATGCCTGGTGAATGGACTTTGAAATATAAAACATTTTCTTTGAATAAAAAGTTTCTGCTTTGACCAGAGTCTCAGGCTTCTTTTTATAAAGTTGAACTTCTGTAAACGTATTTTTTCATAATTCCTCAAGTCTTTCTGTGGATGTGTATTCTGAGTCTGTGTCCACTCCTTCCTGCACCTGTCGAAAATACTCGACTGATGAATTCCAAATCTTGCTAATCCAGGCAAGTAGTTGCTGCTGCCCCTGTAATACCTGGGAAGTTACAACCTTTAATTTTTTTTTTCAAATTGAAGAAAGACAATTTTGTCCAAAATTTTTATGTTTACATAGTTGCTTTATGTATCCAGAAGGAACTGAAGGGAACGTCTCTGAAGCATTCACTAACCAAGTGAAAAGACCAAACTGAAAACTTTTTCTTCAGCTTCCTTTAGTGAAATATTTTAATAGTTTTATACTTTCGTTATTTACATGATATTGCTCTCATATATCTGTCATAGTAATTTAAACCCTTTTTATTCTCTGAACTGTTTAAAGAAGAAACATTGGTTTAAAATACTAGTATACTCATGTTTTACCATGGCATATTCTTACCAAGGCCTGCCTTTTATAGGTTCTTAAAATTTTGATAAAGAGTTATGTTTACCGGTTAATATATATCCCCTTGCAGCTTTCAGTAAATTCCATAATCCATACTGTTTAACATCAGTAAATTAACTACTTATAATGAAGAATGTTCTGGGATAATGTAAAAGAAAAAAAAAAAACATATTCTGACTGCTACTTGTTTGATGGGTGCCTTATATATGTTATTTCATCTCCCTGATCTACAGTTTTATTTTGTATATGTATACATAAAACCTTCACCTTTTATGTATATATAAAACTTGTGTGAATTATGAAACACTGTAATAATACAGAGATGGGTTAGATAACATCAGTGATAACCAATGATAGGTACTGATTTTCTAAGTCTCAGAAACACTTGGGTATTATGTGAATAGGAAATAAGTGCCTCAGAAGAGCCACTGCAAGAGAAATAAAAAAAAGTAAAAAACAAACAAACAAACAAACAAACACCCCAAATGGGACATCAGGTAGGGCAGATATAATTTATATAATTTCTCAGCCAAGAAAAACAATTGTTTCTCTTTCTGTAAAATGTCTGTGTCTTATAGAGCAATATTCATGTAAGTCTGTATATACAGACATAATTACGTATGCATTTATGTTCATTGGGATGGTGTTGAGACTATATGTTCAATAAAAATTAAATGAAACAAGTACTTTTTGAATTCAATAAATTATAAGAACCCAAATGTGATATACATTTATAATACCAATAATCAAATAATTGTGTTTATCTTTCCTTCTCCTGAAATCTACACTGCTAGAAAAGTGAAATGAACCATGTTCACAGCCATGGATGTGGTATCCATGGCTGTGAAAAGCACTCAGGATTCTGGTTACTGTTATTCAATTCTCAGTGTTCTCACTACTTGCTTTATTACATTATTTTTCACTTTTCCTCTTTATTACACACATATATTTATGTATGTACATATGTGTATGTGTACATGTGTGTATGTGTTTGTGTGTGTGTTGTGTCTGTGTGTTGGCGTACCTGTGCTGTGGAAAAGTGGTGGAGCTTATAGGAGAAGTTGCAAGCGCCAGTTCTTTATTTCTTTCCTCCTGTCTTTTGTTGTTGTTGTTGTTATTTATTTATTTATTTCCCTCTAGATTTTATTCCCCTCCCAGTCCACCCTCTGACTGTTCCACATTCCATACCTCCTTTCCACACCCTTGTCTCCACGAGGATGTCCCCAACCCCCATCCCCGACACCCCACACAAACAGACCTCTAAACTCCCTAAGAGCCTCCAGTCTCTTGAGGATTAGGTGCATCTTCTCTGACTGAACCCAAACCCAGTAGTCCTCGACTGTATATGTGTTGGATGCTTCATATCAGCTGGTTTATGCTGTCTGGTTTATGGTCCAGTGTTTGAGAGAGCTCAGGGGTCCAGGTTAATTGAGACTCCTGATCTGCCTACAGGGTTGCCCTCCTCCTCAGCTTCTTTCAGCCCTTCTCTAAATCAACCACAGGGATCAGCAGCTTCTGTCCAGTGGTTGGGTGCAAATATCTGCATCTGACTCTTTCAGCTGTTTGTTGGGTCTTCCAAAGTGCAGTCATCTAGGTTCCTTTTTGTGAGTGCTCCATAGTCTCAATAATAGAGGCCTTGGGACCTCCCCTTGAAAAAGATTCTACTTTGGGCCTGTTGCTGGACTTTCTTTTCCTCAGGCTTCTCTCCATTTCCATCCCAGAAGTTCTTTCAGACAGGAATAATTATGGGTCAGAGTTGTGACTGTGGGATGGCAAAACCCTTCCTCACTTGTCTTCCTGCTGGAGGTGGGTTCTATATATTCACTCTCCTTACTGTTGCAGACTTCATCTAAGGTCCCTCTCTTTGAGTCCTGAGAGTCTCTCGTGCATTCTGGAGAGTCATGGGTTCCTTTGATCAACCTGAGGTCCTGAATCTTACAAGGAAGTGCATTTACACAGTGATCTATCTCACTGGCCCAAAATGTAAAGTAAAGTATTATTTTGTTATTGCATAATTATGAAAGTGAAAAATACATAATACCAGGAAATTTTTATCTAAACTCTACTCTGTACTTTTATATTTCATGTTTCATATATTTTATAATTGTTACCAGAATTAGAATATAATTTCATTTAAAAATATTGTTGTCAATGATTCAACGGTATGTGATTTTTTTCAGAGTTGTACACTGGACCATGAGATGCAAGAATAATTATTTGGTGACTTGGTATCAATGGCCTATCAGGAATGTAACCCAAGAATATGGAATGTATGGAATGTTAAGTATAAATCTTGAAACTGGGAAAAATAATGGAGAAGATTATGAGATTTTTCTCTTAGCTTCATCTTTTAATATAAAGTTGTAAACTGTATCCATATCTATTACTTTGATTTAATTAAGAAATATGTATAGGAGATATTTATTTATAGTGTTTCTGATGTGTTTCTATCTGTCCTAATCGGGGTTTCCACAATTATGAATGGTCACCATGACCAAAAACATGGTATGTCTTTTAAAGGAAGCGTTTAGTTAGAGCTGGCTTAAAGTTTCAGTTGTTTAGTCTGTTATTGTCATGATGGGAAGCATGACAGCATGAAGGAGACATGGTGCTGGAGAAGCCAATAATACTAGATTTTGATCCACTAGAAGGAAAGATAGTATGGGCCACATTGGGTGGAGCTTGAACACAAGAAATGTCAATGACCCCTGTTGCAATGACATACTTCCCCCGACAAGGCAACACCTTCTAACAGTGCTACTCCTTATGGGCCAACCATGCACACACATGTGGTCTATGGGAGCCATATCTATTGAAACTGCCACACTAGCCATGTGTGTGGATACATTATTAATACAAAATATCTGCAATAGACAAAAACATTAATATAACCTGTTAAAGGATGTGAAAATAAAAATGATGATTTCGTACTAAAGGAGATATTTTAATTTAAATTAAAGATTGTAAAACACAAATATTCAAAAGCTGTAAAAGATGTATATATGCATTATGTTTTCGCAACTTTGGCGGGCTAGCTCTAGAATATTAGAAAGTTAGATCTCAATATTGATTTATTAGAAAACAAAAAAAATTGTACTACAAATATTAGTATATGGCTTTCCAGCACAATAAAAATTTAAAAAAAGATAAGGAAGGCATTATCTTATAATATTATTAATATTATAATATTGATGATATATTTGTCAGTGAAGAGTGGCTTTTCTTTCCTCTTCTCAAAGAATTGAGCCTCTCACACCCTACTACATCACCATTAGTTTTCCTTATTAAGCACTACAATCTTCATTTGCCTTGGATTCATCTTGGATCCTAGTTTCTAATTCCTCTTTTTTTATTATTCTATACTGTAATAATATACATTCTGCAATAAACAAATTACAAAGTATTCAAGATGAAGTTATAAGTAGAAATTGGTATTTTGATTTTTGGGAAGAGCTGACTCTGGATGATAGCACCTTGAAATACTGGTATAATTTTAATCTAAAAGTGATTCAAATGAAGAAAATCAAACTATACCATGTGGGGCCATTTGGCAACTGCCACATTAGAGTTCCAGTTAAAGATAAATATATTGAACATTCTTATTCATATCCTGCTAGGCCTGCCAGCATTCAATATTTATCCAGAAGGCCTAGTGAGCAACACTAGAACATACTGAATAGTGATAAGTGTGGGATAATCAATAAATGCTAGGAAATTGTCTTTCCAGCCTAGGAGTTTGAATATGTCTTATAATATAGAAATATCTTACTGATTTGGTCAGAAAGGCTTTATTCTTTCCTTTGTCTTTTCTTAGTCTGTGGTTATAGTTATTATAAATGCAGAATTTTAAAGAAAAATTCTAACATGTGAAACTATAGTACTCTTTGTTGCAAAAGTACAAAATTTGAGAGCTCAACACTGCCATTTCCTCATCTTTTGCATTCAGTGGAAGCAGACACAGATGCTGGGACAGCTGGTTTCACTGACAATAAGTCTTTATTGCTTGCAGGAGTGTGCCCTGAATGCCTGGGCCTATGCCTTCTGAGAATTCTGACCATCTGCCCTTTAGAAAAGCTTTTACCCGAAGTACATTAGATTATCTTGTTGAAGTTCATCACACACCCAAACTGGGCTCCAGGCATTGTTGAAATCTTGATATAAACAATACCCAGATAAAATGGCTTCCTAGACTGTATATACTCTGCCTCTGTTACAGAAATACAATCCTCCTAGAAACAGTTTGCCCCTGGAGAAAAATAATGCATTTGAATTGTTCAGAGTGCCTGTTCCATTCGCAACATTTTTCTAAAATATGTGAATACTAATCATAGGAAAATTCTCTTACAGGCAGGATCATTATGGTTCATTTCCTATTGTCTTGGTTTGAAGGAATTTATTTTGCTTTCAGAGTGAAATTAGATTTCTAACAGCCTGTGAGCCATGAAGAGAGTTCAATTGGTTGTCAAATGTGATAGCCAGTGAAAATACATGATCATATATCTAGAAAGAAGTCCTATATGTCATAGTGGATAATGTATACATTTCTTTATATCATTTTTGAGGGGGTGGTTTTTGAAATTTGCATATAACACTCTTAATTCCAATTGACAATGAAGTTGTTTCCTATGTAGGATATGTTAAACAGACACAAAGACCCATCCCATGACTTTTTTTTTTTTTCTCACAGAAAAGCAGATTGGGTAGTTTGGGATGCCCAGAGTATGTGTCAAGCCACTCACTCAGAAATAATAAAGGAAAATGAACAATGTGCTCCTAGACATTGAGAGATTTACCATGGGCATGGATGGAAAGAAAATCATTCCAAGGATCGTAGTGTCTCAGCCACAGTGGAAGCAATGTGTTTGCAACAATAGAGAAGGGGTGTCCAGAAATAATCTGCCTATTGCATTGGCATATAACTAAGTCCTAATTTTACAGTGAAGTTAGCATCAAAATAAATTGTTCTATGCTTATGGAATGGTTGACCTTATGCTGCCCTCACTGTGACTAACCTAAGCCCAGACAGAGTAACGGATTTTGCAAAACAGTTTATAATCTCCAGAGGAGGAGAGTGCATGGCTTTTAAATAATAAAAACTGGATGATACTTTTCAGACTCTAACAGAATAAATACAGCTTCTGGTAGGTAGGACATCTTATAGTTTTAGGACATCCAGTCTCTCCCCTTTCTTATTAATCATTTTATTCTATCCCCCTTCCTGGTTTCCCCTACACAAACTCCCCTCCCTATGTCCCCTCTTCCCTTTGCCTCTATGAGGGTGCTCCTCCACCCACACAAACACTCCTGCCTCACCACTCTCGCATCCCCCTCGCTGGGGCATCAAGCCTCCACAGGAATAACTGCCTCCCCTTTCATTCTCTGCTACATAGATAGCTGGAACCATGGATCCCTCCATGTATATGATTTGGTTGATGGTTTAATCCCTGGGATCTCTGGGTGGTCAAGTTAGTTGATATTGGTCTTCATATGGAGTTGCAATCCCCTTCAGCTCCTTCAGACCTTTCCCTAACACTTCCATTGGGGTCCCCTGACTCAGTCAAATGGTTGGCTGTGAGTATATGCATCTGTATTGGTCAGGTGCTGGCAGAGCCTTTCAGAGGACAGCCATGCCAGTCTCCTGTCAGCAAGTGCTTCTTGGCATCAGCAATAGTGTCTGCAGATGGAATGGATCCCTAGATGGGGGCAGTGTCTGGATGGCTTTTCCTTCAGTCTCTGTTCTACTTTTTTTTTTTTTTTTTTTTTTTTTTTGTCTCTGTCTTTCCTTTCAGACAGGAATAATTCTGGATTGAAAATTTTGACTTCAGTAAGTGGCCTCATCCCTCAACTGGGAGCATGCCTGTCTACTGGAGGTGGTCTCTACAGGTTCTATCTCCTCTTTGTTGGATATTTTGGCTAACATCATCCCTGTTTGATCCTTATAGCCCCTAGCTTCCCTGGTGTTTGGGAATTTCTCCTGTCTACCCTCAGTTCCCCATTCCCATCTGCTACATACTTCTATTCAATTTCCTGACACTCTGTACTTGTCTCCTGTCCCTTCCAATACCTGATCCTTCCCCCCTTTTTTTCTTCCTTCCTCTCTTCCTCCCAAGCCCCTCCCTTCTTCTACCTCCTGTGATTACTTTGCTCTCCTTCTATGTAGGATTGAAGCATCCACACTTTGGTCTTCCTTCTTAAACTCCATATGGTTTGTGGGTTGTATCATAGGAATTCTGAGCTTTTGGATTCATATCTACTTATCAGTGAGTAAATGTCATGTGTGTTCTTTGTGTCTCGGTTATCTCACTCAGGATGATATTTTTTAGTTCTATCCATCTTCCAGTAAATTTTATACAGTCATTGTTTTTAGTAGCTGAGTAGTACTCCATTGTGTAAATGTACCACATTGTTTTTGTAACCATTTTTCTGTTGAGAGACATCTGGATTATTTCCAGCTTCTATCTATTATAAATAAGCTGCTATAAACCTAGTAGAGCATATGTCTTTGTTAAATGTTGGAATATCTTTGGTATATTTCCAGTAGTGGTATCTCTGGGTATTCAGGTAGAACTATTTTCAGTTTTCTGAAGAACCTCCAGATTGTTTCTCTTATTTTTCTATTTGTTTTCTTAAGTTTAGATATAGTCCCTCTCCTATTCTTGTTATAATAGATATAATTTTGTTAACCTATAATAACAGTAATAAGAGTAAAAAAAAATCACAGACACAGATCTTTGCTTCAACAGTAAGTACATTCCTACTATATGCTAACTGCTTTTCCTACATATTTCTTCCAATTAAAAGAAAAACATGATTTTCACAGTGCCCCCCTTTTTTTTCAATTAGGAAGCCTTTTACTTGAATTATTCCAAAAGATGTAATATAATACATATTAACTAATAAAACTTATTTTTATTCTTTCTTAATAAACTATGTACATCTTCAAATGGTCACTCCTCATCATTGTTGTGGTAAAATAGTTACTGCTCACAAATAGATAAAGAGCTTAATGTCATGTTTTTCAGTGATGTGGTCTCTAAATTAATATGTGTTTATTGCAGACTTTGTACAAGGGATTTTAAGAAATAAGTAAAATAACCCAGATTTATAAATTCAATAATTTTAATTTAAATGTTTATTTTACATTACAGTTATATAATCGATGAATAATTAGTATATCATTTTAGGAATAACTCTATAAAATAAGTCTTCTCTCATAGGACAAGACATATCTATACTTATAGACGTTTCAACTAAAAATGTTGGAGGTGGTGGTAGTAGTTCATAACAGCTAAGGTCATTCATATTTGTGAAATTTCTAACTACATATATTACATGGTATAAAGAGAAATATATATATATATTTTCTGCTTTTGACAACTTGTTGGACAAATTAAGAAATATATTTTAAAGTTTTATTTTTGCCAAAATTATATATTCAAGAAATTGTCAAAGTGTTGCTATACATTCCTTGATTTCATATTTTTTAAACCATTATTTAAGATAGAAGTTACCATTTTAAGATTAAACATTCATAAAAACTTGGCATCTAAGGCACTTCTCATTTGTTTAGCATTTTCTTTAGGAGCTGATATGAAATGTATGCTTGTATTCTGCTAATATTTCAGGATTGTATCTCTACTCATTACTGGACTGTCAATATGATGTGGAACTTTGATCAGGTGATTAGTCTGTGTAATAAAATACTCATAAGTATAATCAGCATCTTTATAGAATCAACCATTTTCCTAACCATATACCTATGTGAAAGAGGAACCTAATATGATGTTACTCTCATCTGAGATTTTCATAATACACTGACCAACTATGAGAAACAAATTGATGCCATTAATATGAGCTGATTAGAACAGACCCTTAGACCAAAGGTGGAATTAGCGTCTGACATTTGCACAAGCAATAAAATACAAGATTGAATACAGTGCAGGTGCAGGAAGGAAAGCTTAAAATTACTAATTTTATAGTGGACCATTTTAAAGGATAAATGAAAATAACTTTGACTCAAGAGATGCAGTGAGATACTCACTTAGGAAGGACAATTTGTCTCAATTCTTTGGTTGATGCTTCTGTTATATTAAATAGAAGCACTGTAAAGTCAACTTTATGAAAAGTTCAGTCATAGATACTGAAAAATAAAGACAACTGAGACCATAATTTTAAAAATAATAAGATATGTAATTATCTAAAATTTAATGAGGCCAGGGATGGAAAATTATGGGGGTTGCTTAAATCAAAACTAAGGATGCTTGAAGAAGCTTTAGCTTGTAAAAGAAAGCTCATTAGTATTAATCTAAAATTAGTTTTAAAAGGAGAGTTTGATCTAAGATACCATACATGAGTGAATAATGCTGATCCCAGATGATATGGATTTCTAAATTAAAATCTCAAAGCTAGTAATGGGTTACCCCCTACAATCTATTGTTAAGGGAGGGCACAGAAACAACCAAAAAAATGCAGGCAATTTTCATTTCTCTAAGTTTCCCACAGTTAAATGATAAAACTTTACTCATGACGACAGCACAGACTTTATTTGGAGAACATATAGACTTTTGTCAGGAGCTTACCAGGTAGTCTTTTCTCTGCTGGTTTGCTTTCCTATGCTTGATGGTGCTGCTCAGAGTGTTGTGAGAGAAAATACACCACTAAATACTACCATGCTGTTCTACAGAAGGTAAGAAGTTTGAACTATCGAAATAATGTAAAGACTTTTAAAAATTTATTTGGAAATGCACATGTAAATATAGGTCCCACTGAGCTTCTCTTTCCAGAAAATGGAGACTGTCACAGAAAACCACAATGGGACACAACACAGAGATGAATATATATTTGGGAACCCAACTCCAGTGTGTACCAATATCACAGTAATTGAATTTAACACTCAGGGAATATCACGGAAAGCTTTTAAGGAAAAGAATATCAAGAAGACTTCCCATGGAACAGCATATTCTAGAAATGGTTTTATAACTGTCAATACTGGAATGCTGCAACAGTGTTAATACTAATAGACATGCCAACAGAAATGGGGGAAATTTATTAGGTCCCAATTCTAGTCAAAGAACTAAAGTAAACTCATGACCACTAGAAAATGAGTCTAAGTCTATCCCAGAGATATCATCTTTATAAGCTATCCAAACAGAGCTTGGCCTTAAAATCAAATACACATTGTCTACAAAATGGATTTTGTATGTTGTATATATGTGTGTGTATATACACACATATATGTAACAATAATGATTCAAGTTAGAAGGAACTAACAACTTAAATTTTATGGGGCATGGAGAAAGGTATGAGAGAGGTAAGAGAGATTATCTTATTTCATTATAAAATTCTTAATAGATAAAAGTTGAAATTATATGTCTTCCAAATGAATGTTGATATCACACCACAGTAAATTTGAAAATAGTAAGTCAATGTGTTGAGAGCTGGGTGTGGTGGTGCATGCCTTTAATCCCAGCACTTGGGAGACAGAGGCAGGCAGATTTTTGACTGGTCTACAGAGTGAGTTCCAGGATAGCCAAGGCTATGCAGAGAAACCCTGTCTTGAAAAACAAACAAACAAACAAAAAAAAGTCAATGTATTGAAGATTTTATACATAGATATTTACTATATATTGAGGATTATGTATTATTATACATATTATATATTTATAATTATATATTATATATGGATTATATAGTGAGTATCACATATATAGGTTTATATACAAGCAAATGTATATGTCTTTGTGTTTGCAAACATATTTAAAAACATTTAACCTGTGTATGTATGCATTTGTGTTTCAGTAAAATAGTAACAATTACAATTGCAGTAGAAGATCTCATCCAGACTATTTAAGAGATTTTATAGAATTTGTACATGGATGAATGATTGTCAAAAATGCTGCAGATACATTATCCTATGTCTCATCTTTTTAATAAATCACATCCCTGCTCACTTTTCAAATGCAAATTTTTTGTCTAAACTATGATGTCATCATACATGATGAATGACTCCCATTGCAACATGCTCAATAGGAATGTGTTATAATTCTAAGATGCCTTTGAATGAAAAGTAAAACTTCAAGGTTCTTTGCAAAACACATATCTAGTTTGCAATTGATAATTCCTAAGGAAAAAGAACAGCTTATGTCTATTGCATGTAAAAATATTGAGGAAAATGGTTACTTTGTCACATTTGCTGGCTATTGAATGTTACCAATTTGCACTGAGTTTCTACTTTGCTGCATCTTTTCTGTTTGCTACAATTCTCTCAGTAAAATAAGCACATCACAGTTGTATTTTCTATTAGGATAGTTTCACTTCACAGGTGATTTACATTATTTATCTTAATATTTGAGATTATATTTCAATTATATTTCTAACATCCTTTTCTTGGCTTCAAAATCTCCGAAGTACTCTATCCTGCTGCCTTTCAAATTTGTAGCCTTTCCCCAACTCTATTAAATACCATATTCTTAATTTGACCATTATGTTTAATAACTTGAGCATTTTTATTATTACAATGTTAAAACTATTATATATTATACTTTCATATACTCATATAAATACATGATATAGTAGGTGTACCTGCTGAGTAGTGGCTTAGTTGCATTACTGAACTTTTTAATTTAAAATTGAAAGTATTATGTATATGTTATACAGTATAACTTAGAAAATGTCTTTGAATATTTAGGTCTTCAAACAAATTAAAAGGATTAATTTGAAAATCTATTTACTAATGTTGCTGTGTCTGAAAATTACAGAGAAGATAAGAAACCATAACTAAAACCTATATTTTAACTTTGTCTCTATTTTCATTTGAGTTACCATCTCAGCACATGTATATATCTTACTGCAAGTAATAAAAAGAACTAGTTGACCTTTGTATAGTTAATGAATGTCCATGCTGAGTGTTACAATAAGAGTTTGAAGGCATTATTAAAAACATTTACTCTTCTTTCCTCCTGAAGCAGGACCTACTACCTAAGATACTTGAAAATAAACATAAGTTAATAGTAGTTTCAGCCATATTTGAATCATATCATATTAGTTTTGCATTTCTGTGCTGATAAATCAATGGCTAAAAACACTTATCCTTTGGACTAAGATCTACCTGTCTCCTATACCTGATCCCTCATCTTATGTGAATACTTCATTTCTGTGCCATTTTTGATGATAGAAAGTGCACACATCCTTTTGCATTGTAGAACCTTTTTATTTAGTTTTCAATGTACAGCATCTCAATTCTGACTTCTATTATCACATGACTTAATTCCTGCATCTCAAATATGAGTGCATCATGACTCGGTGACCTCAGAATTAATTAGTATGCCTGACATTAAAAATAAATTCAATTTTCAATGCATGGATAAAAAGCAGTTCATTAAAAACATTGTATAGAAAATAGATAATGAAGTGGGAACATTCTCTCTCTCTCTCTCTCTCTCTCTCTCTCTCTCTCTCTCTCTCTCTCTCTCTCTCTCCCACACTCACACACACACACACACTCACATACACCACTTTGCACATAATTTAAAAACAAATGTAAAACCACTTGACCCTTCATTTCTTCTACAGTTTCCCCACACCTACTGAACTGATTGTTTATAATTCTTTTTTTTAAAGTATTAGATATTTTCTTTCTTTACTTTTCAAATGTTATCCCCTTTCCTAGTTTTCCCTCTGAAAAATCCCTATTCCCTCTCCTGCCCCTCCCGCACCCAAAACCACCCACACTTGCTGCCTGGCCCTGACATTCCTGTATACTGGGGCATAGAGCCTTCACAAGTCCCAGGGCCTCTCCTCCTATTGATTACCTACTAGGCCATTCTCTGCTACATATGCAGCAAGAGCCAGGAGTCCCACCATGTGTTTTCTTTGATTGGTGGTTTAGTCCCAGGGAGCTTTGGGGGTACTGGTTAGTTCATATTGTTGTTTCTCCTATGGGGCTGCAAACCCCTTCAGCTCCTTGGGTACTTTCTCTAGCTCCTTCACTGGGGACCCTCTACTCCATGCAATGGATAGCTGTGAGCATCCACTTCTGTATTTGTCAAGCACTTGCAGAGCCTCTCAGGAGACAGCTTTATCAGGCTAGCTCTTGTTGGCATTTACAATAGTATCTGGGTTTGGTGGTTGTTTATATTGTGGGGCAGTCTCTGGATGGTCATTCCTTCAGTGTCTGCTCTGAACTTTGATTTTGTAACTCCTTCCATGGGTATTTTATCCCCCTTTCTAAGAAGAATCAAAGTATTCTCACTTTGATCTTCAATATTCTGGAGTTTCAGGTGTTTTGCAAATTTTATCTTGGGTATTCTGAGCTTCTGGGCTAATATCCACTTATCAGTGAGTGCATATCATGTGTGTTCTTTTGTGATTAGGTTACCTCACTCAAGATGATATCCTCCAGATCCAACCATTTGCCTAAGAATTTCATAAATTCATTGTTTTAATATCTGAGTAGTTCTCCATTGTATAAATTATCATAATTTCTGTATCCATTCTTCTGTTGAGGAACATCTGGGTTCTTTCCAGCTTCTGGCTATTATAAATAAGGCTTCTATGAACATAGTAGAGCATGTGTCCTTATTACAAGCTGTAACACCTTCTGGGTATATGCCCAAGAGAGGTATTGCTGGATCCTCTGGTAGTACTATGTCCAATTTTCTGAGGAACCGCCAAACTGATTTCCAAAGTGATTGTACCAGCTTGCAATTCCACCAGCAATGGAGAAGTTTTCCTCTTTCTCCACATCCTTGCCAGCATGTACTGTCACCTGAGTTTTTTATCTTAACCATTCTGACTGGAATGAGGTGGAATCTCAGGGTTGTTTTGATTTGCATTTCCCTGATGATTTAGGGTGTTGAACATTTTTTTAGGTGATTCTCAGCCATTTGGTATTCCTCAGTTGAGAATTCTTTGTTTAGCTCCGCACCCCATTTTTAATAGGGTTATTTGGCTTTCTGGAGTCTAAATTCTTCAGTTCTTTGTATATATTGGATATTAGCCACCAATCAGATTTAGGATTGGTAAAGATCTTTTCCCAATCTGTCTGTTCTCATTTTTGCCTTGTTGACAGTGTTCTTTGCCTTACAGAAGCTTTGCAATTTTATGAGGTCCCATTTGTCAATTCTTGATCTTACAACACAAGCCTTTGGTGTTTTGTTCATGAATTTTTCCACTGTGCTGGAATCTTTGAGACTCTTAATTTTCAGTGTCTCTCTTTTTATGTGGAGGCCCTTGATGTCAGGGACTCACTGATTACAGCTGTCAGTCTTACTCTTTGGTAAACAGGATAGATTTCTCCAACCAAGGCATGTGCCCTCATTTCTGTGCTAAGGCTGCACTTTCATGAGTAACGAACCTCTGTGGATTACAACAACTGTTTACAGAGACACAATTACTCTCTCTGAAGAAAACTTGATTCCTCTATGAAGTAAACTAGAAAAGTGCAGTGTTCTACCATGGAGAAAATATTTCTTTTCTTTTCTTATTTCTTTTTTTGGATAGTTTCTTTATTTACATTTTAAATGTTATTCCCTTTCATGGTTTCCTCTGCCCGCCCCCAGAACCATCCCTCTTCCCCTACTTCTATAAGGGTGTTCTAGCCACCTACTCCCACCTCACGGCCCTGGCATTCCTATAAGAGTCTTAACAGGAACAAGGGCCTCTCCTCCCCTTAGTGTCTGACAAGGCCATCCTCTTCTACACAAGCGACTAGAGCCATGGGCCCCTCCATGAGTAAGTACTCTTTGTTTGGTGTGGTGGTTTAGTTCCAGAGAGCTCTGCTGTGTCTGGTTAGTTGATACTGTTGTTCTTCCTATGATGTTACAAACACCTTAAGCTCCTTCAGTCCATTCTCTAACTCCACCATTTGGGACCCCGTGATCAGTTCAATGGTTGGCTGAGAGCATCTGCCTCTGTATATGTCTGTGAATTGTATCTTGGTTATTCCAAGCTTTGGGGGTAATATCTACTTACCAGTGACTGCATATCATGTGTGATCTTTTGTGATTGGGTTACCTCACTCAGGATAATATTTTCTAGATCCGTCCATTTGCCTAAGAATTTCATGAATTCATTGTTTTTAATAACTGAGTAGTACTTCATTGTGTAATGTACCACATTCACAACTGAATTGTCAAGATATTAGATGAACTTCTCCACATCTCCTTTACACTTTCATTCATTTATCCTTCTTTTGAGACTAATAGGACAGAATGAGACACTGTTTCAAGAGGAGACCTTACTAAATATTTACTCTGGGAGCCTCAAAACCATCATTGATTCATCCATATTGCTTCTCATAATTTTCATAAACTTTCTGCTTCTGGGTGGTGGTAGATATGATGCAGACAGTTCTAATTGTTTGAAATCTATTATCTTATAAAAATGAACTCAGTATTATTTGGAAAATGTTGGTGCCTGTATGATAATAAAGTATCAGGAAGAGTGATGTGGGTAGAAAATCTGGAATGCCAAGTCATACTCAGAATATCAGAGTAATTAACTATTCTACTGTGGACAAGCTTACTGAATCTCTGAGGTTTAATATCATCCACCAGCAACCCTAGGTTGATCTTTGCTGGTGCAAGCAGCACTTCCCTGTGAGGCACTAATGCTAGAACCCATTAGAGCAGTCTGTTCCAAAAGAACCTAAAGTTTGAGCGCAATGTACCAGGAAATCCTTTCTATTTATCTCTAGCCCCCTGGGTGTTATGACCAACATACATCTTGGAATTAAACCAGAGTGCAAAAATAAATTTGTAAAATTAAATTATCAGTGAGAGTCAAATAGCATACTTTTCATTTTGATATTAATTATAAATTTTAATATAATTATATTTTCCAGTGAGACCCTTAACATTCAGAATATATTAAATTAAAAGTTTTTGTACATGTTTTTAAATTTTATTTTAAGTAGATATGAAAGGCTATTCTAGAAAAATATGCATATATATATATATACTTTAAATATTTTCAATGAATTTTTATTTAGATAAATATTCCAAGAATTTTATTTTTCACTTAGCTAATATATAATTTTAAGTACTCAATCTCAGTTTAGATTCCTATATTCAGCAACATATGCCTATTTTAAATTTTATCATTTAAAAGAATATTTTCCTCACTGTGTCAGATATTTCTATGATCTGTATATTACCAAATGGATAGATACTTGTATCAAAGAGAGTGCATTTCAAGCAAAGAGTTGATTTGTTAAATAAATTTCTTCTGTGCAGCCTTAGATGTCTCTGAGTAATAGCAACAGCTCTGGCGATCTATGTTTATTTTTAGCTATTAGTCTGAAATCAGACCGGAGATTAAAACAAGTATTACAAGCAAATATTCTTACAATATAATCACCATGGCTTAGCATTTGGTGACTTTCTGTAGTCAGTAATGTGGTGCTATATGTTACATTAAGAATGTGAGTTTCAGTTTGTTACACTCAGCATGTAGGGCACACTATCTTACATTCACCATATGCTGTCATACTGCTAGAGTTTGATTTGGCATAAACAAAAATCAAACAATGTAAAGGATATGTGTTGACTAGATGCAGTAGCATGTCCTTGTGTTCTTATGAGCTGGGTGGCTGATGCAGCAGGAGCATGAGTTTAAGGTTAGGGTCAGTGTCCAGTGACTGCAGCCTGAACACTATTCATTTGTCTTAAAATGCAAAACTGATCTGATCATTTTCTACCTATGTTCAATGCAAATTTGCAGCATTAAGGAAAGTGCAAATTATTCTGAAGCAGTGGCAAAAAAAAAAAAAAAAAAAAACAAAGAGAATGCTAATATCTGAAAGTGTCAGTTGTTACTGAGAAGTATAAACTGTCCCCTTGGTGCTATACCAGTTACATTGTCACCATGGTGCCTATAGGAGCCTTGCAAATGACCTACAAAAACAAAATAAATAAAAAATAAAAAACCAGAAGATATGAGACTCAAAACTAGTAGAGGAGCTATTGAGGAAGAAGAAACAGATCTGGCAAAGAGGAAGGGAGATAAAAGAGGGTCATGCAGAGAAGATGTTTACAATACAGTAAAGATGTGAGGAAAATATCAAATCTTAACTGATAATCACACAGAGTGTATTAAGGTCAATGGAGTGGTGAGGTGCATCTAAGTCTTTTCAATAATGTGATGGTGACTGTCTTCAGTTAGCTCTACTGTCACAATCAAACTGTAATAGTGTGTTCTGGGCCTTATTAAAAGTCAGACACTATTTATAAATGTACAACACTTTCTGTATCCATTCCTCTGAGGAAGGACATCTGTGTTCTTTCCAGCTTCCAGGCTATTATAAATAAGACTTCCCTGAACATAGAGGAGCATGTGTCCTTGTTATATATTGGAGCATCTTTTGGGTCTATGCTCAAGAGTGGTATAACTGAGTCCTCATGTAACACAATGTCCAATTTTCTGAGGAACTGCCAGACGGGCTTCCAAAGTGGTTTTACCAACTTGAAATCCCATCAACAATGGTAGAGTATTCATTCCTCTTTCTCCAATCCGTGCCAGCATCTGCTGTTACCTGAGTATTTGATCTTATCCATTCTGACTGGTGTGAGATGGAATCTCACAGTTGTTTTGATTTGCATTACCCTGATGACTAAGGATCTTGTACATTTCTTTATGTGCTTCTTGGCCCTTCAATATTCCTCAGTTGAGAATTCTTTGTTTAGTTCTGTACGCCATTTTAAAATAAGGTTATTTGGTAATCTGTGATCTAACTACTTGAGTTCTTTGTATATGTGGGATATTAGCCCACTATTGGATGTAGGATGGGTAAAGATCGTTTGCCATGTTGTGGGATCTTTTGCTGTTTTGTCCTGTTGACAGTGTCCTTTGCCTTACAGAAACTTTGCAATTTTATGAGGTCCCATTTGTCTATTGTTGATCTTAGAGCAGAAGCCATTGGTGTTCTGTTTGGGAAAAATTTTCCTATGGCCATATGTTTGAGGCTTTTCCCCACTTTCTCTTCTATTAGATTCTGTGTATCTGGTTTTATGTAGATTTCCTTGTTCCACATGGACTTGAAATTTGTACAGGGAGATAAGAATAGATTGATGTACATTCTTCTACATGCTGACCTCCAGTTGAACCAGCATGACTTGTTGAAAATTGTCTTTTTTCCACTGGATGGTTTTAGCTTCTTTATCAAAGATCAAGTGACCTTAAGTGTGTGGGTTCATATCTGGGTCTTCATTTCTGTTCCTTTGATTGACTTGCCTGTGTCTGTACCAAAACCATGCAGTTTTTATCACTATTGCTCTGTAATACAGCTTGAGGTCAGGGCCGGTAATTTCCCCAGAATTTCTTTTATTGTTGAAAATAGTTTTCACTATCCTGGGAATTTTGTCATTCAGAATGAATTTTTAAATTGCTCTTTCTAACTCTATGAAGTTGGAATTTTGATGAGGATTGCATTGAATCTGTAGATTGGTTTTGGCAAGATGGTCATTTTTACTGTATTAATCCTTCCAACCTATGAGCATGGGTGATCTTTCCATCTTTGGAGATCTTCTTCAATTTCTTTCTTTAGGCACTTGAAGTTCTAGTCATACAGATCTTTCACTTCCTTCATTAGAGTCACACCAAGGTATTTTATATTATTTGTGACTATTGTGAAGGGTATTGTTTCCCTAATTTATTTCTCAGCCTGTTTATACTTTGGGTAGAGGAAGGCTACTGATTGGTTTGGGTTACTTTTTTTCTAGCCAATTTACTCAGCTATTAAAAACATCAAGTTCATGAAATTGTTAGGCAAGTGGATGGAACTAGATAATATCATCCTAAGTGAGGAAACCCAGTCTCAAAGGAACACAAATGGTACTCACTCATTGATAAGTGTATATATACCCAAAAGCTAGGAATACCCAATGTACAATTCACAGACCATATGAAGCACAAAAGATGGAAGACCAAACTGTGATTGCTTCAGTCCTTCTTAGAAATGGGGAACAAAATACTGGATGGATCACAGGGCTCCCAATGGAGAAGCTAGAGAAAGTACCCAAGGAGCTAAAGGGATCTGCAACCCTACTGTTGGAACAACATGATGTACTAACCAGAACCCCGGAGCTCTTGTCTCTAGCTGCATATGTATCGAAAGATGGCCTAGTCGGCCATCAACGGAAAGAGAGGCCCATTGGACTTGCAAACTTTATATGCCCCAATATAGGGGAATGCCAGGGCCAAAAGAATGGGAATGGGTGGGTAGGGAAGTGGGGGGCGCTATGGGGGACTTTTGGGATAGCATTGGAAATGTAATTGAGGAAAATATGTAATAAAAATATTAAAAATCAAAAAAAAAAACAAAAAAAAAACCAAAAAAACAAACAAAAAAAAAGATATGGGGAAGTCATCTCTTGAGAGGAGTTTTGGAGAAAGAGTAAGGCTTGGTGGAGAAAAGTGTTCAAAGACAGAGCAAGCACTCGAAGGCTTAGATAAGAAAACCATCACAAAACAGAGCCCTCTGTTCCCATACACTCCCCTTTAAGAGGGCTATGAGTCCTCCTTTGAGTCTTAGGGGGCCTGAGGGTTGCTTTCTCAGAAGAACACAGCAGAAATAATGCTGAGCCAGGCTTCCCATACAGACTTAAAAGGCCAGTGCATTCATTCCACTTCGTGTCTCTTGGAATATTTACTTTTAGCGCAGCAACTGTGCTAAGCCCCTGGAGGTCTATAAAGAGGCAAACAGAGAGAAACCAAGACCCTCGCTCCCTAGAATCCTGGGCGAACTTTCTGCTTGTCTCCACCACAGTGCCAGCCAAGTGGACAAGCAGACTTGGAAGTGAGTCCTCGCTTCAGACCTCCACCAGCATCACACAGAGCCAAGATGCACACTGTCTCTGCTGGAGCCCTGTCCAAATGAAATGTTGCTTTCATCTGAAGTCACTAAGTTTTGCATCAAGAATCTTAAGTCAATAAATACCTGAAACATGGCTGCGAGGAAGAGGACAGACTCAGCGTGGCTCCCAGACCTGATTTAGTCATCGGAGGGAAATTCCTTTCTTGAAAATCAGAGATGTAGATAGACAGAGGCAGTGAACTCAGCACAAGACCTACTGAGTTGGTGGTCTTTTCCATGCAGATAGCTTTTGCTATGGAACGTACTGGGAGAGAACGCAGAGAGGCAAGGAGGCAGAGATGACAGGATACAATGTAAGTGATTATTCATGGAGAGAGAAAGCAGGACCATGGATTTCCCCCAAACAAATATGTGTGGGGGATACACACAGAAAAGAGAGAAGAGGGTGAGCAATCTGCAAAGGGCAGAGGGAAAGATCATGAAGAATAAAAGAAGTCAGCTCAGGAGAGTGAGGAAGAGCTGGTTTGGATTAATTTGACTGATTTTTTGTTACTGGTGTGCTTGTTTGTTTTGTGTACCCATGCTGCACCCATTTCCCCACCCCTGACAAGTGTGATGATGTGCACACAGTGGCCAGAGGACAACTTGAAGGACTTGGTTCTGTTGGTCCATCATGTGGTTCCCAGAGATTGAACTCAAGTCAGGCTCGGTGGCAAGTGCCTTTACCTGCTGAGCTACCACTCTGGTTTCTGTTCATTTGTTGGTTTGCTTGTTTGTTTGTTTCACAAGGCTGGTCTTGAACTCACGGAGATCCACCTGTCTCTACCTCCCAAGTGCTGAGACTAAAGGTGTGAGCCACCACTGCCTGGCTTTACCTCTGTTCTTGATGAGTACCATTTCTAACCACAAAGAAGAGGCTGCAGGAAACAGCCCACGTGGGGATGGAGAGATGGCTCAGCGGTTAAGAGCAATGACTGTTCTTCCAGAGATCCTGAGTTCAGTTACCAGAAACCATATGATGGCTCACAACCATCTGTCATGAAATCTGATGCCCTCTTCTGGTGTGTCTGAGAGCAGCAATGGTGTACTGACATACACAGGATAAATAAAATCTTGAGAGAGAGACAGGGAGAGGGAGAAGGAAAGGGGGAGGGGGAGGGGGGGAGAGGGGGAGAGAGAGAATAAATTCACTCACATCAATGCCTGACACTAGACTTTGCCAAGAGGGAGGTTTCTGTCAGAAAAAAAAAAAAAAATACTCATGGGAGGTAGAGATTGGAAGGGAAATGGGAGAAAGATTGAAAGGGGAAGGTAAATGGGGGAGGGGGGAATCAGGTATGGGAGGACACAGGGATGAAACTAGAGGGTCAGGAATTTGAAACAGAGGTTTATAGCAATGGGGGATTGGGAACTGGAAGTAGTCACCAGCCAGGAAAGCAAGATGCTCCCAGAAAGCAACAGGGATGAGATTAGTTGAAATGCCCAACAAAGAGGAGGGAGAACCTGTAGAGACCATAGCTAGAGGTTAGGCAAGGTCTCCAGTGAGGAAATGGGGCCACCCACTCCTCTCCAAAATTTTAACCTAGAATTTCTCTTGTGTAAAGAAATATAGGGACAAAGTGTGGAGCAGAGACTGAAGGAAAGGCTATCCAGGGAATTCCCCACTTTGGGATCCGTCCCATATACAGTCACTAAACCCAGACACAATTGTGGATGCCAAGAAGTGCATGCAGAGAAAAGCCAGATATAGCTGTCACCTGAGAGACTCTGCCAGAGCCTGATAAATACAGAGGAGGATGTTCACAGCCAACCATTGTTCTGAGCATGGGGATCCTAATGGAGGAGTTAGAGAAAGGACTGAAGGAGCTGAAGGGGTTTGTAACCCAATAGGAATAACAACAGTATCAACCAACCTGACACCCCCACCACCACCAGAGCTCCCAGGGAGTAAACCACCAACCAAAGGAGGAACACATGGCTCCAGCTGCATATGTAGCAAAGGATGGCCTTGTCAGACATCAAAGGGAGGTGAGGCCTTTGAACCTGTTTAGACTAGATTCCCCAGTTTAGGGGAATGCAAGGGTGGTTAGGTGGGAGTGGGTTGGTGGGAAGGGGGGCACCCTCATAGAAGCAGGGAGAGGGGCATAGGGTGGGGATTTCCAGAGGGGAAACTCGGAAAGGGGATAACATTTAAAATGTAGGTACATAAAATATCAAAAAAAAAAAAAAAGTCAAACACTATATATCAGGGAAATGTTAGAAGGAGAAATAGAAATGTTTGTAATCAGAATGAATGTTTGATTAGAAAGCAACATTGAAGTCAGTTCAATTCAAGATTGTTGTCATACCAAGGAAGTAAGCTCTGAATGATATGTAAACTCCAGATTATAACATTATGAGTATAAAGCTGAAATCCTCTCCCTCCATGCATTCTTTTCCTCTCTCCCTCCTGCTTTCCCTCCTGTATCTGTCCCTTCTTCATGACTTTCTACATGAAACACTCCATTGAAGATTGCTGATTATGTAATATAACATTGTCATCTCCAAATCATCATTTATTTGTAGTTAATAACAAATGCCTTAGATTATATTGTTAGATTCTATACTTAATTTTTCCCTTTTTATTAGACATTTTCTTCATTGACATTTCAAACTATCCCCAAAGCCCCCTATATCCTCCCCTGCCCTGCTCCCCAACCCACCCACTCCCACTTCTTGGCCCTGGCATTCCCCTGTACTGGGGCATATAAAGTTTGCAATACCAAGGGGCCTCTCTTCCCAATGATGGCCAACTAAGCCATCCTCTGCTACATATGCAGCTAGAGACACAGCACTGGGGGCTACTGTTTAATTCTATATTTATTGTTAATTACTAAAGTTTGAGCTTTGTAATTATCTTTGTTTCCTTTCTATTTATAAACTCATCAATATTTTTGAAGGAAAAGAATAGAATTTGATTTATAATCTGTGTCCCAGAGGAAGAATGCAAAGTAAGGGTTTCATTGAGATGGTAGTTTGAAGATAATTCTGACAATTATCCCATGGATATTAACAAATACAATTGTGTTTTATACTTTATTATTTAACTATGAAATGAAGGGGATATTTTGTATTATAAAACATTTTATGTTTATATTTTACACTGATATTTAATAGGGTATCAAGTTATTAGGCTGTATTTATTCCTTTCAAAATATGCAATTAGTTTTAAGTTAAATTGAAAAAAAAATGACAAAGCTTTTCACAGGCATAAAAATGTGTTTTCTAAAGATAAAATTTTAAAAGAATACAAAGATTTCATGATGTTAGTTCTTAATACCTCCTTGATGCATTACCACAATAAATATAAGCATATTTCCCCTTTGCCCTCTAATTACATTATTTGTCACCATCCTTTCAGTTTGGGAAAGAAATAGACAATATCAGTAAAAGATAAATCTAAACATGTAATTATGAAGTGGTATATAAAACAATGCCTGTTATAGACACTGAAACATATTTGCAGTCTTCTAAAAAAGGCTTGCCTTGAAATATGTGAATAGACTAGAGCCCAAATGTTTTGTTTCAAGATCGATATCCATGTTTCCCTTTTGGTAATCTTCAGAGTACCTTCTTGCAGTAAAGAGACTAGAACTCAGGGATAGATCCTTACAGGCTCTGCTTCTCTTTGTGCAATGAGTTCTGTGAGTGTTGTCCTTGTCAAAAGGCCACTAAGGTCAGTTTACAGAGAGCAGCTTTTCTCTAAACAACAGCATGAGCTGTTTGTGGATTTCCTTTGGACCACCTTTGCCCAAAACACAATTGCGTGAAACCCAGTCCTTCCACTGGAAACCTTTCCTGGATACAAAAGTTGGTCAGCTGAGACTCTGTATTCCCCATTACTAGGAGTCCATATAAGGATCACCTTTATATCATCAAGGAGATTTCCACTGTACTTTTTCCACACCCATCCTCAAATGCTCCTCATCCCTGCTGTTTCACCCTACTCTTTATCCCTCTACCCCATCCTCTCATCAGTGTATTTCCAGACCCTGCTATTGTTCCTATTTATCTCCAGTCTGCCCATACAAGCTATTTTATTTTCCCCTCTGAGGGAGATCCATGGATTCCCAACTAGACTCTTTACCTTACCTCTCTGGATCTACTGTTGAGAGCTTGGTTATCATTAACTTAATGGCTGGTATTCACCTATAATTAAATATATAGAATCTTTATCTTCCTCGGTCTGGATGACCTCAGGATGACCTCATTTGGAGTTTTTTTTTTTTTCTTCTTCTTCTTCTACCCATTTGCCTGCAAACTTCATGATGTCATTAAAACAAACAAACAAACAAACAAACAAAAACAACAACAACAACAACAAACCCTACAAGTAAGTACCACTTTGTTTTGAAATAGCCACATTTAACCATTCATCTGTTGAGGAACATCTAGGTTGTTTTAAGTTTTTGCTAAGTGTAAATAAAGCCACAGTGGTCATGGGTGAGCAAGTATCTCTGTGGTGTGGCAGGATTGAGCTGCCTTTGAAGAGATGCCTGAGTCTGGAATATCTGGTACTGAGGTAGATCTAGGTCCAGCTTTTTCAGAATCATCACATTGATTTCCATAGCGGCTGTAGGGGTGTACACTCCCACCAGTGATGGAAGAGTATTTCCCTTGCTCCATGCCTTCACCAGCATGAGCTGCCACTTATGTTACTGATCTTAGCCATTTTGGTAAGCATAAGATAGAGTCTCAAAGTAGTATTGATTTGCATTTTCCTGAGGGCTAAGGATGTTGAGGATTTTTTAATTGTTTCTCAGTTTTTTCTGAATTCTCAGAATTAAGAATTCTCTGTTTATATCTAAATTGTTGGGTTTTGTTTCTTTTTTTAATAAGTTGATAATTGTCCTTTCAAAAACCTGTGTTTGAGTTTTTATGAGGATTTTATCGAGTCTGTAGATTGCTTTTTGGTAGGATGATCATATTTACTACGTTATCTTCCCTACCCAGGACCATGGGAGTTCCTTCCATCTTCTGATATCTTCTTCAATCTCTTTCTTCAATACTTGAAAGTTTTTTATTATAAAGTTCTTTCAGTTGCTTGGTTAGAGTTACCCTCAAGATATTTTATATTATTTGAGGCTATTGTGAAAAGCATTGCTTCCCAGATTTCTTCTGTAGTCAATTGTTCATTTGCATATGGAAGGACTACTAATTTTTTGTTTGCCAGGTAATTCAGCCATTTTACTGAAAGCGATGATCATCTGTCTGAGTTCTTTTATAGGGGCTAGCTACAATTTAATTCATGCTAGAGATTACATTTACTGATTTTCATTATTGAGTAATCACTGCATCTCTGGAATGAAGCCTATTTGATTTTCATGATTTTCTTGATTTGTTTCTACTTTTTCTTTTTCCTAGAAAGGTGATATACTTTTATTTGTAAATCCATCTTTGGGATAGCATAATCCATCCAGAGCAAGCTCTTCTTTAGAATTTGATTTTAATACTTCTATTATTACTGAGATTATCACCATTCATGACTGAGCAGATCAACATGGCCCTTTTTACTTTCTATTTTTTTAAATTTGTATTTTTTATTAGATATTTTCTTCACTTATATTTCAAATGCCATCCCCTTTCCAGGTTTCCTCTCCAAAAGTCCCCTATACCCTCCCTGGTCCCCTGCTCACTAACCCACCCACTCCTGATCCTGGCCCTGGCATTCCCCTATACTGGGGCATATAATCTTTATAAGACCAAGGGCCTCTCCTCCCATTGATGGCCTATTAGACCATCCTCTGCTACATATGCAGCTAGAGACATGAGCTCAGGGGGAACTGGTTAGTTCATAATGTTATTCCTCCTATAGGGCTGCAGAACCAGCTCCTTGGTTACTTTCTCTAGCTCCTTTATTGGGGACTGTGTGTTCCATATAATAGATGGCTATGAGCATCCACTTCTGTATTTGCCAAGCACTGGCATAGTCTCACAGGAGACAGCTATATCAGGGCCCTGTCAGCAAAATCTTGTTGGTATATGCAATAGTGTCTAGGTTTGGTGGTTGTTTATGGGATGGATCCCTGGATGGGGCAGTTTCTGGATAGTCCTTACTTCAGTCCCAACTCTGATCTTTGTCTCTGTAACTCCTTCCATGGATATTCTTTTCCACCTTCTAAGAAGGGAGAAAGTATCCACACTTTGGCCATCCTTCTTCTTGAGTTTCATGTGTTTTGCAAATTGTATCTTGGGTATTCTAAAGGGTTACCTCATTCAGGATGATATCCTCAAGATCCATCCATTTGCCTTAGAATTTCGTAAATTCATTTTTTAATAGCTAAGAAGTATACCATTGTGTAAATTTTCTGTATTCATTCCTCTGTTGAGGGACATCTGGGTTCATTTCAGCTTCTGACTATTATAAATAAGGCTGCTATGAACATAGTGGAGTATGTGTCCTTATCCCAATTTGTTTTTGTTTTTGTTTTTTGAGACGGTTTCTCTGTATAGCCCTGGCTGTTTTGGAACTCACTATGTAGACCAGACTGGCCTTGAACTCAGAAATCTGCCTGCCTCTTCCTCCCAAGTGCTGGGATTAAAGGTGTGTGCCACCATGCCCATCCCCTTATTCAAATTTATAACATCTTCTGGGTATATGCCCAGGAGTGGTATTGCTGGATCTTCTAGTAGTACTATGTCCAATTTTCTGAAGAACTGTCAAATGATTTCCAAAGGTGTTTAACCAGGATGTAATCCCAACAGCAATGGAGGAGTGTTTCTCTTTCTCCACATCCTTGCCACCATCTGCCATCACCTGAATTTTTGATGTTAGCCATTCTGACTGGTGTGAGGTGGAACCCTGAGGGGTTGTTTTGATTTGCATTTCCTCATATTTAAGGATGTTGAAAACTTTTTCAGGTGCTTCTCAGACATTCAGTATTCCTCAGTTGAGAATTCTTTGTTTAGCTCTGTACCCAACGGTTTACTAGAGTTATTTGGTTTTCTGGAGTCTACTTCTTAAGTTCTTTATGTATATTGAATACTAGTCTCCTGTCGAATTTAGGACTGGTAATAATCCTTTCCCAATCTGTTGGTGGCCTTTTTGGATTATTGACAGTGTCTTTTGCCTTACAGAAGCTTTGCAATTTTATGAGGTCCCATTTGTCGATTCTTGATCTTACAGCACAAGCCATTGTTGTTTTGTTCAGGAATTTTTAGCCTGTGCTCTTCCACATTTTCTCCTCTATAAGTATCTGTATCTCTGGTTTTATGTGGTGTTCCTCCATCCACATAGATTTGAGATTTGTACAATGAGATAAGAATGGATCAATTCGCATTCTTCTATATGATAACCAACAGTTGACTCAGCACCACAGCACCATTTGTTGAAAACACTGTCTTTTTTTCCACTGGAAGGTACTAGTTCCTTTATCAATGATCAAGTGATCATAGGCATATGCAGTTTTTTTTTTTTTTTTAATCACCATTGCTCTATATGTAGTACAGCTTGAGGTCATGAATGGTGATTCCACCAGAGTTTCTTTTATTGTTGAGAATGGTTTTTGCTCTTCTAGGCTTTTTGTTATTCCAGATGAATTCGCAAATTGCCTTTTCTAACTCCGTGAAGAATTGAGTTGGAATTCTCATGGAGATTGCATTGAATCTGTAGATTGCTTTTGGCAAGATACCCATTTATACTATATTAATCCTACCAATCCATGAGCATGGGAGATCTTTTGATATTCTGAGATCTTCTTTGATTTCTTTCTTCAGTTACTTGAAATTCTTATTATACAGACCTTTCACTTCCTTAGTTAGAGTTACACCAAGATATTTTATATTATTTGTGATTACTGTGAAGGATATTGTTTCCCTAATATTTTTTATTAGCCTGTTTATCCTTTATGTACAAAAAGGTCACTGATTTCTTTGAGTTAATTTTATATGCAGGTACTGCACTATCTGTTTATCAGGTTTAGGAGTTCTCTGGTGGAAGTTTTAGGGTCACCTATATATACTATCATATCATCTGCAAATAGTGATATTTTGGCTTCTTCCTTTAAATTTGTATCCCCTTGATCTCCTTTATTACTCTCGCTAGGATTTCAAGTACTATATTGAATAGGTAAGGAGAAAGTGAACAGCCTTGTCTAGTCCCTGATTTTAGTGGGATTGCTTCAAGTTTCTCTCCATTTAGTTTGATGTTGGCTACTGGTTTGCTGTATATTGCTTTTATTATGCTTAGGTATGGGTCTTGAATTCCTGATCTTTCCAAGACTTTTATCATGAATGGGTGTTGGATTTTGTCAAATCATTCTTGGCATCTAATGAGATGATCATGTGGTTTTTTCTTTAAGTTTGTTTATATAGTGGATTTCATTGATGGATTTCTATACATTAAACCATCCCTGCATCCCTTAGATGAAGCCAACTTGATCATGATGGATGATCATTTTGATGTGTTATTGATTTTGGTTTGCAAGAATTTTACTGAGTATTTTTGCATCGTTATAATAAGGGAAATGGGTCTGAAGTTTTATTTCTTTGTTGAGTCATTGTGTGGTTTAGGTATCAGAGTAATTGTGGCTTCATAGAATGAATTGGATAGAGAACCTTCTGTTTCTATTTTGTGTAAAGAACTCTGAACTAAATCCATCTGGTCCTTGTTTTTTTTTTTTTTTTTTTTTTTTTTTTGTTTGGGAGACTATTAATGATTGATTCTATTTCTTTAGGCATATGGGACTATTTAGATCATTAATCTGATCCTGATTTAACTTTGGTACCTGGTATCTGTCTAGGAAATTGACCATTTCTTCTAGGTTTTCCGGTTTTGTTGAGTATAGCCTTTTATAGTAGGATTTAAGGATGTTTTAGATATCCTCGGGTTCTGTACTTATGCCAACTTTTCATTTCTGATTTTGTTAATTATAATACTGTCCCTGTGCCCTCTAGTTAGTCTGGCTAAGAGTTTATCTATCTATTGATATTTTCAAAGAACCGGCTCCTGGTTTGATTGATTTTTTTTTTTTTTATGTAGTTCTTTTTATTTCCACTTGGTTGATTTCAGCCCTGAGTTTGATTATTTCCCTCCATCTACTCCTCTAGGGTGAATTTTCTTCATTTTGTTCTAGAGCTTGTAATTGTGCTGTCAAGCTGCTAGTATATGCTTTTTACAGTTTCTTTTTGGCTGCACTCAGAGCTATGAGTTTTCCTCTTAGGATTGCTTTCATTGTGCCCCATAAGTTTGGGTATGTTGTGGCTTCAATTTCAATAAACTCTAAAAAGTCTTTAATTTCTTTCTTTCTTTCTTTCTTTCTTTCTTTCTTTCTTTCTTTCTTTCTTTCTTTCTTTCTTTCTTTTCTTCCTTTCCTTTCCTTTCCTTTCCTTTCCTTTCCTTTCCTTTCCTTTCCTTTCCTTTCCTTTCCTTTCCTTTCCTTTCCTTTCCTTTCCTTTCCTTTCCTTTCCTTTCCTTTCCTTTCCTTTCCTTTCCTTTCCTTTCCTTTCCTTTTGTGGGACACCTGACTCGCCAGCAAGAAAGACACCACAATAGGATCCTTCTGCACACGTTTATTGGGAGAGCATTGACTGTGTAGGCGAAAGACCCCGAGCCCTGGGCCTCTCACTCTTATATACTATCAGTTCCCATCCACTCACAGCAGGCCACATCACCTCACCAGGTAAGCAGCTTCGGCTAATCAGGGCAGCAGGGGCATATCTCCACCAAAATGGCTTCACCAGTAACCTGGTACACCTGCGCAGCTCTCATGATGTTTGTGGCTTATATTCAGATGTATGAGGAAGTCAGGTGCAAGTCATAAGACTTAGCTGCAGTCCCTGGCGCCTTCTTGGGACTGCTGCCACACCTGCTCCCCACATCCTTTCCTTTCCTTTCCTTTCCTTTCCTTTCCTTTCCTTTCCTTTCCTTTCCTTTCCTTTCCTTTTCCTTTCCTTTTCCTTTCCTTTCCTTTCCTTTCCTTTCCTTTCCTTTCCTTTCCTTTCCTTTCCTTTCCTTTCCTTTCCTTTCCTTTCCTTTCCTTTCCTTTTTCTTTTCTTTTCTTTTCTTTTCTTTCTTCCTTGACTAAATTTTCATTGAGTAGAGTGTTCTTCAGCTTCCACATGTAGGTTGACTTTCTATTATTCATGGTGTTATTAAAGATCAGCTTTAGTCCGTGGTGATCTGATAGGATGCATGGGATTATTTCAATATTTTTTATCTGTTGAGGCCTGTTTTGTGACCAATTATATGGTCAGTTTTGGAGAAGGAACCATAGGTGCTGAGAAGAAGGTGTATCATTTGTTTTAGTATAAAATGTTCTGTTGATACCTGTTAAATCAGTTTGTTTCATAACTTCTGTTAGTTTCACTGTGTCTGTTTAGTTTCTGTTTCCAGGATCTGTCCATTGATGAGAGTGGGGTGTTGGAGTCCCCCACTATTATTGTGTGCTGTGCAATGTGTGCTTTGAGGTTTACTAAAGTCTCTTTAATGAATGTGGATGCCCTTGAATTTGGAGCATACATGTTCAGAATTGAGAGTTCATCTTGGTAGATTTAACTTTGATGTATATGAAGTGTCTCTCTTTGACTTTTTGATAACTTTGGGTTGTAAGTCGATTTTATTCAATATTAGAATGGCTATTCCAACTTGTTTCTTGGAACCATTTGCTTGGAAAATTATTTTCCAGCCTTTTACTCTGAGGTAGTGTCTGTCTTTGTCCCTTAGGTGGGCTTCCTGTATGCAGCAAAATGTTGGGTCCTCTTTACATAGCCAGTCTGTTAGTCTAGGTCTTTTTATTGAGGAATTGAGTCCATTGATATTAAGAGATATTAAGGAAACTTAATTGTTGCTTCCACTTATTTTCATTGTTAGAGTGGGATTATGTTCTTGTGGCTGTCTTCTTTTTGGTTTGTTGAAGGATTACTTTCTTGCTTTTCTAGGGTGTAGTTTCCCTCCTTGTTTTGGAGTTTTCCCTTTATTATCCTTTGAAGGGCTGGATTCATGGAGAGATATTGTGTGAATTTAGTTTTGTCATGGAATACTTTAGTTCTTCCATCTATGGTAATTGAGAGTTTTGCTGAGTATAGTAGCCTGGGCTGGCATTTGTGTTCTCTTAGGGTCTGCATTATATCTGTCCAGTATCTTCTGGCTTTCATATTCTCTGGTGAAAAGTCTGATGTAATTCTAGTAGGTCTGCTATTTATATGTTACTTGACTTTTTTCTCTTTCTGCTTTTAATATTCTATGTTTATTTAGTGCATTTGTTGTTCTGATTATTATGTATTGGGAGGAATTTCTTTTCTAGTTCAGTCTATTTGGTGTTTGTAGGCTTCTTGTATGTACAGGGGCATGTCTTTCTTTAGGTTAGGAAAGTTTTCTTCTGTAATTGTGTTGAAGATATTTACTAGCCCTTTAAGTTGAAGATCTTCACTCTCATCTATACCTATTATTCTTAGGTTTGTACTTCTCATTGTGTCCTTGGATTTCCTGGATGTTTTGACTTAGGATCTTTTTGCATTTTGCATTTTCTTTGATTGTTGTGGTCATGTTTTCTATGGAAACTTCTGCACCTGAGATTCTCTTTTCCATCTTTTGTATTCTGTTGATGATGCTTGCAAGCATCTATGGCTCCTGATGTCTTTCCTAGAATTTCTTTCTCCAGAGTTATCTCCCTTTGGGTTTTCTTTATTGTTTCTACTTCCATTTTTTGATCTTGGATTGTTTTGTTCAATTCGGTTGTTTTCCTGTAATTCTTTAATGGATTTTTTGGCTTCCTGTTTAAGGACTTCTATCTGTTTATCTGTGTTCTCTTGTATTTCTTTTTCTTTTTTCTTTCTTTCTTTCTTTCTTTTTTTCTTTTTCTTCTTTCTTCTTCTTCTTCTTCTTCTTCTTCTTCTTCTTCTTCTTCTTCTTCTTCTTCTTCTTCTCCTTCTCCTTCTCCTTCTCCTTCTCCTTCTCCTTCTCCTTCTCCTTCTCCTTCTCCTTCTCCTTCTCCTTCTCCTTCTCCTTCTCCTTCTCCTTCTCCTTCTCCTTCTCCTTCTCCTTCTCCTTCTCCTTCTCCTTCTCCTTCTCCTTCTCCTTCTCCTTCTCCTTCTCCTTCTCCTTCTTCTTCTTCTTCTTCTTCTTCTTCTTTTTTTTTTTTTGGTTTTATCAAGACAGAATTTCTCTGTATAGCCCTGGCTGTCCTGGAACTCTCTCTCTGTAGACCAGCTTGGCCTCGAATTCAGAAATCCACCTGCCTCTGCTTCCTAAGTGCTGGAATTAAAGTATGGAATGCCACCACACTCTGCTTTTCTGTATTTCTTTAAGGGAGTTATTAATGTCCTTCTTAAAATCCTCTACTAGCATCATGAGATATGATTTTAATTTTGAATCTTGATATTCTGGTGTGTTGGGGTAACCAGGACACACTGTGGTGGGAGTACTGAGTTCTGCTGTTGCTGAGTGGTCTTGGTTTCTGTTGGTAAGATTCTTATATTTGCCTTTTGCCATCCGGTAATCTCTGGTGTTAGATATTCTAGCTGTCTCTGACTAGAACTTGTTCCTCCTGTGAGTCTGCTAGCCTCTGTCAGCACTTCCAGGAGACCAGCTTTCCCCTAGTTCCAGGAGTCAGAGCACTCTCTGGAGGCCAACTCTCCTCTGGTAGGGAAGGTGCACAGAGGACTGAGGATCATGGCTGCCTCCTGGGTAAGAATGAAGGCCAGAAGCGACCCTGTCTGATTTGTTTCTTCTTCAAATTGAAATTTGGTGTCCTACAGGTAGGGTGCTTGTCACAAGCAGTTGTCAAATTAAAATGTCATTTTACTTAAATATTGCAACTATGGTTCCTTTTAGTCCTTTATAGAGTACATTTAACTACCTGCACAGTCAGTTCAATTTTCATGTGTCATAGTGGATTTTTACTGAAACTTTCTAGCTTCTTTTTATATTTTCTTCTGGCCTTTAATGCAGTAAATGTACATGTCTTTACTTTGATGTTTAAGTAAAAAATAATAATAATAAAAACTAAAAGATTTCTGCGAAACTATTCCCTTTTGTATTACAATTCTATGCTTATCAAAATAATGATTAATTCACAGCCTCTGTGTTGAATAGAGGTTATTCTGATAAACCAAAGTAAATTTGGTGGCAGATTGAGGATTCAAAAGGGATTCTCTTTTTCCTAATGACACTGGGTGGCCTTGAATATTATTAATCACATTTGGTTCCTTCAGGTGCAATCAAGAAAATGATGAAAAGTCCTGAACACAAGCTTGAATAATTTATTTCACCACTCATTGAAGTTGCTCTGTTGTTCCATGAAATTTCAAGATTCTAAGAGAGAGAGAGAGAGAAAGAGAGAGAGAGAGACCATAAAAGATTAATGTCCCATAAAATCTTCAGTATTCTGCTGTATGTGAGGTTACATGAAATTTACTTACAACTGTATTTTAACAATTATGATTAAATGAAAATTGGTACCTTAGGCTTTTTGGTTTAAATAGCTATTAGTTCATGGTTTGTTATATTATTGCAGAGTATAATTGTCACACACATGTATATCAATATATATCAGCATATATATATATATATATATATATATATATATATATATATATTCTGCAAGTATAATCAAGGTCCTTTAGAAATCCATGGTAGGATAATTACTAATAAAATATAATTAGATGACAACAATAATGAGAAATATCACCACCCAAAGTGCAAGTTCAATAATTTCCAGGAAAAGTTGATTTGGGACTCTACTAAGTGAAACAAATCACCATGTGTGAATTCATGTGCGACTCCTGCACTCCACAAAGGACAAATTCTACTGTGCTCTCTCAAGCTGGAACTAACATTAAAATATGAGCTCTTTCGGACTGATTTTCCCAGATTTCATCACCATTCATTCATCTTTTCAAACCCTCGAATGAGGGATATTTATTTTCTTCCTGGCTTATTTCTACTACCATACACTTTATAAGTTTCCTTTCAGTCCTGAATAACATCTATTCTCTCATGCAGTTTCGCTAGCCTTTTCTATTCTTAAAGTATAACCAAAGATATGAAAAAACAGTAAATCATTTTACTACTGATCAACCAAACAAAACTTTCTTCACTATATGTTTCCTATTCATTGCTGTATTTTCCCATTTGTGAAATGGAGAAATGAATTCTTGCACTGAAAACTTTATGTTTTGTGATTACCAGAAGACATGACTAAGAGAAAGCAAACTTAATTAGCTTAAGGAAGTAACCTGTTTCATATCTGAATTAAAATTATTTTTCATCCTGGTGGTGGAATCCCAGCACTTGGGAAGCAGAGGCAGGTGGATTTCTGAGTTTGAGTACAGACTGGTCTACAAAGTGAGTTCCAGGACAGCCAGAGCTACACAGAGATACCCTGTCTCAAACACACACACACACACACACACACACATATATATAAATATATATATATATATATATATATATATATATATATATTTCACATTAGTGCAACAAAACATTTATTTAGTTCTGCTTATAGTAAATTACTCATGGTATAGGCTAACAGTAATCCCCTGCTAGATGGAAAGTGGTAACTTCTCCATATGTTCCTCAGGCCCTGTCTTCTCCCAGGTTAAACATCAAGTTATTTTCCATTCTACCGTTTTTGCACTGTCTGTGTGAGCTCTAAACACCAAATGCTCTCTATACTGCCACCTTCTACTTGGTAATATTGCTTTAAAAGTCAACAGCGTTGAACTTTATTAGAGTCCATGACCCTGGAAAGCAGTGGTGATTAAAGAGATGCCATTCTATCTCTGACCTCGCCAGTGATTTTCGACAAGGCTTGAAGATTCTCTCCATCCATACAAGTGACAGTCAGACTCCTATCCTCCAAATGCCATTTTTTACATTCCAAATGATTAGTTGAACTTTTTGCAACTGCTGACAAAATTGTAAAAATAATAACCTTGACCAAATTGTAATTAAGATTTCTAGTCTCACTCTCCAGATCCATGCCTTTTGACCCTTAGCTTGCCTCAGCATGGAACCTCTTCTTAATACCTGCTCATGAGAAACTGCTCAGGACAATATGTTTTCTGGTTGACTTTCAGATGAAGGTCTGGGTTTTTGCACAATTGATTTTTTTCTGAATGTGTTTATAACTTTCACAAAATAAATGTATTCTTTACCCTGAACATTAAGATGATTTCAAAATATATAATATGACTATTCTCTCAATTGCTAAATTATTTTCTCCTTATTATAACAATTCTTTAAATTTAAGTGTCCCAATACTTCAGTGTCAATGTATTTTGTGTGACAAACTTAGGCATTTATTTCTAGTTTTTATGACTACTTAACCTCATTTCTACAATTTCCTCTTCACTGTTATCATTTCATGTTCCTTTCTTATCTTTTTAATTTAATCCTATTTAACACATTCTTGTTGAGGGTAATTCTGCTGATTCACTTTCAGGTAGTTTTCTGTTGGTGGGTGCTATATGTTGGGCACTCAGTCCTTTTTTATATTTTGTGTTATCTTTTATATTTTTAAAATTATTTTTAATGCACACCTTGTGTGTTTATATGGTTAGTAATTTTTTTTTTAATTTATGTCACTAATTTATCTGAAAGAGTTCTGGGATTCATAACTAGTATCAACTTTTTTTTGGTTTTGTTTGTTTGTTTTGTTTTTTGTTCTTTGTTTTTTTTTTTATTATCTCATATTTCATTGTTTGATGTTTTGGCTTTGTAATTTTAATTATTTTTCTATAATACTACACTGTAATTGAAGTCTACACTATTTTTACCAAGTAATTGAGGAATAGGGGAGATTATATTCCTTTTTCATTAGTTGTACAGTAACTTAAGTCTGTAGAGGAATTTAATCTAGCAACAAGACTGCTTTAGCAAGGAATTACATCCAAAGATATTCTAAGTATATGAGATCTGGACAGAATTCAGACATGTCCTCAATTACAGTATAATCTGGCTGAAAGTTAGATGTGCCCTTAGTACTCTCCTTTCATCCTAAAAAGAAAAAAAAAATGATATCAAATTGAGTGGCATAAAAAGGATCAAATCTGAAAAAGGTTTGACAAGATGAGTCAGAGAGGGGGTACACCCAATTCTCGGGAGACCAGTACAAGAAAGAAAAACTAATGAAGAACAGCACAGGGAGAGCAGTGCATTGAGCACAGTGCAGTGGGGTTGAGTTCTTTTTATTATTATTATTATTAGATATTTTCTTCATTTACATGTCAAATGCTATTTTATTTACCAGTTTCCTCTCTGAAAGCCCCCTATACCTTCCTCCTGTCCTGCTCACCAACCAACACACTCCTGCTTCCTGTCCCTGGCATTCCCATGTACTGGGGCATATAATCTTTGCAAGACCAAGGGCCTTGATTCTCTGCTACATATGCAACTAGAGACACAAGCTCTGGGGGGGGGGGGGAGGTACTGGTTAGTTCATATTTTTGTTCCTCCTATAGTGTTGCAGATCCCTTCAGATCCTTGGGTACTTTCTCTAGCTCCTCCATTGGGGGCACTGTGTTCTATCCAATATATGACTGTGAGCATCGACTTCTGTATTTGCCAGGCACTGGCATAGCCTGACAAGTGATAGATATATCAGGGTCCTGTCAGCAAAATCTTGCTGGTATATGCAATACTGTCTGGGTTTATTTGTGGAATGAATCCCTGGGTGGGACAGTCTGGGGATGGTCCTTCCTTCAGTATCAGCTCTGAACTTTGTATCTGTAACTCCTTCCATGGGTATTTTGTTCCCCATTCTAAGAAGGAACAAAGTATCCACACTTTGGTTTTTCTTCTTCTTAAGTGTCTTGTGTTTTTCAAATTGTATCTATAGCCAGAAGCTGGAAAGAACCCAGATATCCCTCAACAGAGGAATGGATACAGAAAATGTGATACATTTACACAATTGAGTACTACTCAGCTATTAAAAACAATGAATTTATGAAATTCTTAGGCAAATGGATGGATCTGGAGGATATCATTCAGAGTGAGGTAACCCAATCACAAAAAAAAAAAAAAAACACTCATGGTATGCACTCACTGATAAGTGGATATTATCCCAGAAACTTAGGATACTCAAGATACAATTTGGAGTTGAATTCTTTGGTGAGTTCATGCTGCTCACTGCAAGCCAGCAGAGGCAGGCAAAGTCAGAGAATAAAAAGGAGTCAGAAGATGAGAAAAAAAAACAAGATTTTTTTTTTTGAGGTCAAAAACAGCAATTCAGTAAAAACCCAAGAAAAGACAGTTTGAATCAGTCAGTTTGGAGAGGAATTCAAGCTGTAACAGCTGAGTTGACATAGCCAGCCAGAGTTCAGAAAGAGCTAGAAAGGGTGAGCTTATTCAGCAGTAAGTCTCTGAGAGGACAAAACCATCTGGCAAAGAAAAGGCACTTTTATGTGGTTCTTTCTGTAACAAGTGCATTGTATTATCCAATACAAAATGTATAATAAGTACAAACATGTAGTTTTTAGCAAAAATAATTAATTACTGTACTTTATTAATCCAGTGTCATGAAGAGAAGAAAATGGAGATACTTGGCTATGTTCTTCAGTAATGTTAAACTTGAATAAGGTAAATATTGGATATCTATTCACCATTATACCTCTGAAATCTCAAAACCTCATGTGATGGATTGGGTTGAATAATACAAATCCAGTAAACTAATAAAATACTCATAAAAGTATGCATATAGCCAAAGGAAATAGTAGACTGTATTCATTACTTTTGCATCAGTATTACCAGAATATCAGAGAATATATCAAAACTATGGGTTATTCGGTCCCATGGTTTTAGAGGTGCATTTATACTTTGTCCAGGAACACAAAACAGAGCAGAGGTGTTCATGTCATGCCAGTCAGGAAACAGAAGAAACCAACACAAGATATGGCCACACTTCTATTCACAGAACTATATATCAACTAGAGGTCCTATTGGGAGTTCTAAGCCAGTCCATATCACATGTCTACATATCTTTACTATGTTTTCAAGAAAGATATAAATGATAAAATGAAACAGAGGAGAGAGGGATACTGTGAATGATAAAGATGCAGAGAGAGAGAGAGAGAGAGAGAGAGAGAGAGAGAGAGAGAGAGAGAGAGAGAGAGAGAGAGAGAGAGGAGAAGGAGAAAGGAGAGAAACATAGTGAGAACAAGTCACTAATTACATCATCTCTGGACACACCTTCACAGAAAGACTCACTAATCTTTCTCTGTTCTTTAAGTCAAACACAAATTTAGACATTACAGATGATTTTAAAATAAAATTTAAATTCAATTAATAAAGATGGATTAAATAGAGAAGTTGGAGAATTATTTCACTGTAAATGTTATTGATTAAAGAAAATATTAGTATATGGATCCTAAAATGAGAAGCCAAAAAATTGAAGAACAGGGTATTATAAGACTAAATGATCCTTACCAGGACCCATTTATTCATTAGAAGGTGAGCATGGTAACTGTACAGAATTGAAACTACAGTAGTTTCATTGACCTAAGAGATAGGTTTGGATTAAACCAATAACCAGCACATCAGCATAGCATATTTCTACTTAATTTCTACTAAAGAAGATTTTTCTTCTTAATAGCAGACTAAGCACACCTCATGAGAATTATATTCTTACTGAGATGAAGAAAATACTACTACAATAATAATAATAAATAATAATAATAAAAATACAAACGATGAAACCTAACTTGATAGACTACAATGAAACCAACAGTATTTTTAAAATGTCAAGATTATTAAATCACAGGGCAGACCACTCCCAAAATGACCTCTGCCCAGCATCGCTGAGCATGAGTGGGGTATAGCATGTCTGAGGCCATTTCTGACATAACCTCAGACACCCAGAAGTTCCAGGCAGAATTAAAATATTCAAGTATTGCTGTGGAGATGGAAGAGGAGAAGGTTATGTGCCCAATGAAGAGAGTCAGAACTAAAGACTCAAGGATAGTGAAGAACAGATTGACATGGGTAGCCACTGATTCTACCTAAGACCATGGTGAGGTCTTGGCCTGTACTGCCACCAAAGTGTCCTTGGATGTCTTAATATGTTATTGCCATGAAAAAACACCATTACCATGGCAACTCTCAGAAAGGAAAACATTTAATTGGAGCTACAGTTTCAGAGATGTAATACATTATCATCATGGAAGGAAGCATGGCATCCTGTGAGCAGCTATGGTGATGCAGGAGTTCTACAAATAAGTGATCTACGTTCTAAAACAAAAGCAATCTGGAGAATACCACATGTAGACAGCAAAGAAAAGAGTTGAGTTCTACACTGGGCAGGATTTAAGCCTAAGAGAAATCAAAGCCCACACCATCATGACATATCCCCTCCACCGCGGACACATCTACTTTATCAAGGACACATATCCTAGTATTGTCATTTCCTGTGGGCTAAACATTCTAACACATGAGTCTATGTGGGCCAAACCTATTCAAACCACGACAGTGGCTCTGCAGTGGCAGGGATCTGTTGCCACCAAAGCACAGTCAGATGTCCCTGTTCTTTGCTGCTGCATGGGGCCATATTGGTTTCTGAGGGTGAGCAGGGATTACAAAAGAGCTGAGGGTGAGTGGGGTGAGCTGGCCCTGCCACTTTGGGGATGTGAGTGAAGGAGAGACACCCTCCACATACGTCACCCCTCAACACTTGTGCCGAGTGAAAAAGCTGGCCCTCTGGGTCATGAGAGCAGGAACGCTGGTCCTGCCCTTCACCAACTCCAGAACTTGGGTGAGCAGACCCTGTACATGCCTGGGCAGCACAATAGAGATAACCCTAGGGGTGAGGACATGGGTGAGCTGGCCCATAACTTTTCTACTATTAGATGGCTTGGACAAAGAATATATACCCTCCCCCTTTCATTGGTCCTGTTCCTCACAGGCTTCAACACTTGGGAGAGTGACCCCTGAAACTAGCCTGGGGAGCACAATAAATGGAATGGGCACCTGACTGTGGTTGTGGGGATGTAGGTGAGCCAGCACTGAGGGCAGGAGAGCAGCAAAGCTGTATCAGAGCCACACTGGATGCAGCACTCTGGAAAGCAGAGTCTGTACCTCTTTTTGGCAGCACAACAGGCCCTAATTACGGAGGTGCAAGTGAGTCAGCCGCAAAGGCATCTGAGTGGGAGAACTGGCTCTAGCCATTGGCAGCTGTGGCCTTGGATGAGTGAGCCAGGGTAGTGCTGGCAAATGTATCCTGATGGTGTGAATGCAGGAAATCTGGCAGGTTCTTCAGCTCAGATACTACCACCCAGGTACAAGGCTGTGAGTTGCCCCTCCCCAATATCTTAGTGAACTGCTGGAGCTCTTGAAGGGGTCAGGCCCTTCGAATGCAAAGCGGCTGGACTCCATGTCACAAGGAAACAGCATGATAGTCAAGAGGAGTTCTAGTAATAATTCATTATTGAAAATGTAACAGAAGTCAGAGGCCTGGACTCATTCCAGAGAACATTTGCAAGCAAAGTGTGGAGAAAAAAGAAAAAGAAAAGAGAAAAAAGGCATCCTTTGAGACACACTGGGACACACTGGGACACACTATGGTTTCCCCAGTGAGACTAATTTTTCTTTTGGGTTGGAGAATCCAAGGGCAGGCAGAGGGTGGACATGGGAGAATGGGATTGGGTTGCATGATGAGAAATTCACAAAGAATCAATAAAAAGTTAAATTTAAAAAGTTCATTAAATAAGAAAAGTGAAGATGCCTCAATCCCACTCAGAAAGCAGTCACAGGGGGCAGAGGAAGTGAGGCACCTGGGGACAGGGAGGGGAAGGGCAGGACGTGATCAGTTAGTGTGCGGGTGGGGTGGGGGGGGATGGGGCAGAACTGAAGAAGCCCTGAGGGCCAGCAAAAAGAATGGGAATTAGCAACCTCAGGAGGCAGGACATGGGCAGACCCTCTAGAATGTTCCAGAGACCTGAGAGGTGAGAGACTTTCAGGACTCAAAGAGAGGAACCTTGGATAAAATGCTCTACAGTGGGGAGGGGCAACTTGCAGAGTCTACCTGACTTCAAGTGGATGGATGGGATTGTCATCCCAAAGTCAAAAGCTCTGTCTGACCCATAATTGTTTCTGTCTGAAGGAACTGCAGGGACAAAAAGTGGAGAAGAGCATGAGAGAAAGGAGGTCGAGTGACCGGTTCAAATTGGGATTCAGTTCAAGGGGAGGCTCCAAGGCCTCCCTGTTACTGATGGTGGGCTTGCAGACAGGAGCCTAGCAAGGCAGCCCTCTGAGAGGCCTTAAAAAGCAGCTGAAAAAGTCAGATGCCAATACAAGTACTCAACCAATCAAGGAAACCAGGAGTTTTGTGGTTGAATTAGGGAAAAGGTGGAAGAAACTGAGGAGGGTGGCCCCATGGCAAGACCCCCAGTTTCAACTAACATGGACCCCCGAGATCTCTCAGTAAACTACCAACCAGGTAGCATACACCAGCTGATATGAGGCACCTGACCATATACAGCAAGGGACTGACAGTCTGGCCTCAGTGAGAGAAGTTTCCCCTAACCCTCAAGAGACTAGAAGCCACAGGGAGTGGGGAGGACTGGTGATGTGGGGTTAGCGGTGTGGGGACATCCACTTGGAGATGGAGGGAGAGAGGGGTGGGATATGGGATGGGGGCATGACCAGGGGGGAGAACAGGAGGGGGATGAAGTCTGGACTGTAAAAATGAATTAAAGAATATGAATAAATTATTTTTTCAAAAAAATAACAAAATGGTTTACATTTTTCTAATTTAAAGTTCAGAAGAATCTTTTGATAGTGTGTGTGCCTATGAGAAAGAAGAGTTTGTTCCAAAGGGAGTTTAAACATTTAGAAATAAACTATCATGACCTAGAACTGACACACATCCTATAGAAAGGTCAGTACTTTTATATTTTTAAAAGTATAGATATAAAGGTAAATCAAAAACAAAACTGACAAGATTAATAAATACAGCATGGGTTTAAATGTATAACAAGTTTGAGATATGGTGACACCTGGACAGAATAAAGCCAATACCACAGCAGTTGTTTTTTTTTTTCTTTCACTAGGCTGTTCTCTTCACAGTACTTTTCTCTGGCAAATGTTCCTGTTAGCTTTGGTTCCTCCCTTTCCTTCGGGGATACATTTTTTTATTTGTAGCTCATGGGTGATTTTTTTTTCTTATACTATATTATTCACAATATCCATGTTTTGGCTCCTTGAGAAAATTATCCTCACATTATCTGATGTGGGAAGACTCTTTCATTTTCTTCATTTTGTAAGCACATGTTCTCTGATTCCTAGCCTTCAGGTCTGTCTCTTTGTCACAGCTATTCGTAATTGTTTTCATATATATAGTGAGGCTGTGCAGTTGATTTACCCAGATTCAGAGGCTGATTTCAGCCTGAACTCTCTCTGTGACAAAGACTGAGTCTCTATAATCTTCAGACTTCTCACAGGTTAAATGAGGATAGAGATAATTATCCCATAAAACCAGTAGCATGGAGGATCACTCACGGATGACAAAGAAGGATGAGATTGGAGAAGGTGAGTCGTAAGTTCTTGCACAGAAAGGTGATGTATGTTAGAGTAGAAGAAAAGCTATCAAGTTAAGAGGATTATTTGAAGTCTATTGTCTAGCTGTTAAAAATAAAACAGTGTGATAAGAACTACGGAGAACAGTAGGAGGCTATTTGTGTTCATCACTTAACATTAATCCAGATGACAAATAATTATAGATCCACATCTCAGTGTTAGGCAATTATACAGAGAATCGGTGAATAACTTCTTCAATAGGGTAAAAGCCATGGACCCTAGTAACTTAAGCAATAATGCTTGTCTGGAAAATAATTGCTGCATGTTCACATGGAAAATGAATGATCAGAGAATCAGGAGATAGGAAAGAATTTTAATCTGTGAGGACAGAGGACGCTGAGTGACAGTAACAGCAGAGTAAAATTTAGGAATGCACTATGGCAGGAAAATAGAGGAGCAACTTTAGGAAGTAATTGTGCTTTAAGTGCGTTCTAAATGCAGGCTTCAGTTGTGTATAGTAAGAATCTACCCCAAGGCTCAAAATTGTTAAATAAATATTAAATGTATAAGAAATGTCTATTCACTTCTTTCCCCATATTTATAGATTAGATTATATTTTGTCACTTTCAATCTCTTTAGCAAGATGAATTTCATACTTTACATATGTAAATATATATATGCATAAATTTATTTGCAGGTGTAATATTTATACATGTGCATATGCACATATGCATATGCACATATGCATATGCACATATGCATATGCACATATGCATATGCACAAGTTGGTGGAAAGGGTTAATATTTGTATGTGTACATGGGGAAGCCACAGATCAATTTTTTGATATTGTTCCCTTCTTTTTTACATTTCAAAGGTTGTCCCCTTTCCTGGTTTCCCCTCTGCAACTTCCTATTCTATCCCCTTCCTCCCTGCCTCTATGAGGGTGCTCCCCTGACTCACCTACACACTCTCACCTGATGGCCATAGCATCTCCTTATCCTGTGGCATGGAGTATAAAAAACAATAAAGATATTGTTCTTTAGTTGACATCAACTATTTTTTTGATACCTCATCTTTCATTGGCTTGAAAGTCATCATGAAGGTTAACTAATTTTATTTGACCATGTCACTAGCAGACAATTCTAGAGAACAATGTTCTATTAGGACAGCTTATATGGGGATTTATCCTATATACTACAGTTATTTGCTCTTAATTGAAGATCAATTACATGGGCTCAGCAGTCCCACGGATCAGCTGATTTTCTGTCTCCCTAGTTTTGGGATTAGATTACAAATTACTCCTTTCCTTTACAAAAATTGTGGAGGATCAAAATTTATACATCACTTCATTTGATGGTATCTACTTTAGCCCTATTTCTTAGTTCTTATGATTTTTTATATCAAAGTATTTAAATTTCTAGTTTCATAATTCATTGAGGATATATTTTGCAAATTACAAACAACTGTATCAAGATATACGTACATGTCTATATGAGATTTGTGATGTATACATATAAATATATATCATTGTGTAGACATGCCATGCATATACATATACAATTTTGAATCTATTATTTTTATTTGGAATTCTTCTGATTCATTGTTTAGGCAGAATTTGCTATTGTTGCAACAAAGTAATTTTAATGCAACCACCTTTTATCTTTCTTATACCCAATATTCATCACAGATCAACAGTGAGTTCTATACATTTTATTCAATTCTGCAGTTGATCCTGACAATTTGAGATTGATTAAGACAGCACCGAGTAATAAAATACTCTTATCTGCTTTGTCCAAAAGACTGTCTTCTAGTGACATGTAATTATTTGATTTAGATAATTTAAAAATAAATAATACTCTAAATATAGCTCCTGAGTCATTCAGGAACACTTCAGATATTTCATACCTCATGTTGTCAGTGAGCATTTCATTCCAGAAAATTAATTTGATTTGACCGTGTCACTAGCAGACAATTCTAGAGAACCATGTTCTATTAGGACGGCTGATATGGGGACTTATCCTATATACTATATCCTGAGCTTTTGTTCCCGCCAGCAGAAACACACTCAGGACAACCGGAATTTTCTGCAGCAAAGCTTTATTGCTTACTTCTCAGGAAGACCCCGACCCCAGAAAATGGAGTCGCTTATATAGCCCTCAGCCATGACGTTTCAGCACCTGATGTGGCGTGACAGCTCCTGATTCATTGCTCGCCCATCACCCCACTATTACACCCTGAGAATGGGCAGTGACTAGGAGTGAGTTCACGCTCGCACTTGCGCACACGGCTTGTTTACTAGTTAGTCACAGCTGAGGCCAGCGCCATCTTATAATGGCTACTGCTCGCTGCACGCACAGCTCTCCACAGTGATTGCTCGTGGCACGGCTCTCCACAATACTACAGTTATTTGCTCTTAATTAAAGATCAACTGCAGTTGACCTGAACTAGTGGATAGATCATGCTAAATTCAGATTAATTAACAAAGAACTCCCTATCTGGTAACCATTTTATTTTAAATGGAAATAATAAAATATTCTATAGAAATTTTTAAAAATTCAAGAATTCTCTACATTAGTGGGTATAATTTGAGGGTTATAGTCATTTTTTTCTTGTTTCATCCCTGTGTGGACAAACATGGAAATAAAGGAGGATTATTGCTTGGGCTTATGGTTTAAAAGTATAGTCCACCCTGGAAGTGAAGAGAGAAAAGTATCAGTTGATGCAGCTGGTCACATTACATCCACAGAGAAGACATAGAGATGTGACGAACATTCAGACCTCTCTCACTTTCTGTCCAGGCCAGGATCCCAGCCTATAGAATATACTTACAGTGAACCCAAGTGTTTTCCACTGTATTCTCCCCTTACTGGGACACTTACTTTGATATGCAGTTCCAAATTTTTAGCCCTCACTTTGCATTTTGTAATATATCTTGTTCTAAAACAAATGACTTTATCTTTTGTTCATTTGGAATCATATGAAGAAGATTCTGACAAGTTATATCACTATCTTTATTTTACACTAAAATGATTATTAATAAAATGATTCAGAGTATTCCCTTAGAAGTATCTACAAATACCCAAATCTGAAATATTCTGAAAAATGTTGTCACACTGAAAACATGACTTGGAATTTCTAGTGGTTTTAAAGATTCCATAGTGTGACCATAGAGAAACTAAGAATATGCCTTTAAGAAGCATTGTGACAATTTAACAGGGTCATATTAATGTTGAACTGAAAACAAATGAAGATATCTGATAAATATATTCTGGGTATAAGCCAAAAACCACTCAAACTTATGTTAATATTGTTGAATTTTGATCTCTAAAAAATGATTCTATATAAAGTGGACAGAAATAATAAGAGCCAAGGAAATGTGATTTTCATTATCTATATAAGAGGATAAAATTCAAAACTCAACAACCTTCATTTTTTTAAGTGTTAAGAACTTATCTGAGTTTGATACTATTTCTAGATCTTTTATGAGGATTTGTTAAATAAGTTGTACTGATTATTATAGACAGGATAAAGATGAAGGGGAATACGGTCTATCATGATGCTGCATAACACAATCTTTTATTTTGCTATGGATTTAGGGATGGTTTCTATTTTCAAAGTTGCTCATATTTCATAATTTATAAGAGAATGAAGTTTAAAAGTATAAGAAAAATAGAAACCATAGTTCTGTTCCCAAAACACCATAGGTTCATGGCAGCAGACAGAATCATTAACACACATTTAAATACTTTAATGGCAAATTAACTCTCTTTGGACTGACTGCTGGGGAAGGTATCTTAGAAAGGAGACAAAACCGGTTTAATATAGCGACTTCTAATACAAATTTTCCATTAGCTATCATAATAATGATAGCTCAGAAAAGATCCACTGCCATTTGCTATAAAATGAGTTATGGAAAAAGTGTTGGGTATCAATTTTACACTCCAGCTCAGTATTAGAGCTGATAATAATAGACTTCCTGTGCAGAACTAGGACAGAGGTGGGTAGAGAGCGTGTGGGCTGGATAACAGGACAACAAGCCAAAGCTTTCAAAGGCACAGTGGTTTTATACTCCGCAGTGTTTTTCTGACTTCAGGAAGTTATTCCTACTGGGAAGTAATCCTAATATTTGAATTTCAACGTCATATTTTCATTTATCTGTTGGATAATTGCAAATTTTCTTTGCTCTTTAGATCTTCATACATTAGGCAATACTGTGTGTTTAGAGGTTTAGAGTATACTACAAGAAAACTTTATTAATGTCCCAGTCAAAACTATTTTACTAAAGTAGATAGTGAAGATAAAATCAACACTACCATAATTACACACCTATAATTGTGACAGAAAGGGCAAAAGCCTTCAAGCTTAGACCATTTGTGACAGTGATATTAGAGAACCTATGGGTTTATTTACTAGTCACTAAAAGAGGATAAAATCTTGATATTTGAAGAATTTATCTTTCCCAAATCCATACCTTCTTTCCTTCCTTTCAGGAGACCCATAGAATGAAGTTCAAAATCTCACTATTATAAAAATCCCTTCTCAGCAGTAGAGACTGGAGAGAAAGAATCCTTTGCTATGCATATATTCGTTAGAGAAGAGATGGGTCTCTTTGAGCATGAAGTGGTGTGTTGGACCAACAATGTGAAACTTTTACTTTTATGCTTGAATTAAAATATTGCTCTGGGCTTTTACCCCACTCAACAAAGCACCGATTTTTATTTGGTATCATTTTTATTGCTGCTTTGCAAGCTCTATTTTATTCTCGAATAAGGAAGTCATGCTGTGAAGTAAAAGCACTGCTCACTTTAAAGTACCTAAAGCCTTTGGAAAATGACTTTAAACCTCGTTCTGCATCATCTGACATGGTGGTGGAATTTATATAATTGTCAAAGTCACAGATTTCACCTCAAACTCCAAGTAAATCAAGACTGGTCCAGAAATAACACAATATTTTCCAAGTATAGTGTGCATTGTTATATAATACTTCCGTTCTTATAAGAACATTCATGGTAAGAAAACTCAATTGATTTTTTTTTTTGGAAAAGCACCAGGATATTCCTTAGTGAAGCAGCTCATGTCCTTAGGTTCTAGATTTAATAGGAATCAAGTTTGATCTATGATTTTAAGGATCCAGAAGATCTTTCAGCCAGCAAGGATACTGCATTTAAGAGTACTGCATTTACAGGAGTATTTGAAAACAGAATTAGCATCTACTAGTTTTAGCATTCTTTTTACCTTTTCGACTGTCAAAACAGTAACATTTAGAAGCACTTACCATTAGGTAGAGAACATACACAAGATCCTTAGAAGCAGAATTCCTTTTATTCAAAGGTAATTCCAAACATGTTATCTTAATTCTGGTAGTGTGCGTGCTTGATATGTGACCTAACTAATATTCCATCGACTGGATATCCCACATTTTTTTTAACTATTCCTGTGTTGAGGGACATCTATCTAGATTATTCCCAATTACCATCCATTATTAATAGAACAGAACTAAACTTGTTTGAACAAATATCTCTATTTTAGGATAAAGCATCCATTGTGTATATGCCCATAACTAGTACAGCTAGAACTTGAGGTAGATCTATTTCCACATTTCCAGAGGAAACCCGTCTCTGATTTCTGTAGTACATATTAAAAAAAAAAAAAATTCAGTCCCTCCAGCAATAGATGGATGCTCCCTTTATTCTACATTGTTACTGGCATCAAGTATCACTTGTTTTGTTGATTTTAGACATTCTGATGTGTGTAAGACAACAATCTCAAAGTAGTTTTGATTTGTATCTCTCCTATGATTAAGGATGTTGAACATTTCTTTAAACGATTCTCAATCATTTGAATTTATTCTTTTGAAATTCTCTACTAAGATGAGTACTCATTTTTTAATTGGATTATTTGTTTTCATGATCTATAAAGTGTTCTTGATATGAGGCCTCTATCAGAAACATAGTAGATTAAACAAATAAAAACAAACAAACAAGGTTTTCAAGTCTCTGGGCTTTTGTTTTGTTTGAATATTATTTCCCTTTGGCATGGAGAAGCTTTTCAGTTTTCTGCATCACACACACACACACACACACACACACACACACATACACACACAGAGTATGTATGTATGTACATACGTATGTACATATTTTAAACTCCAGCTTTTATTCCCTTCCTGGTCCACCATCCGACTGTTCCACATCCCATACCTCCTTCCATGCCCCTGTCTCCAAGAGGATGTTCCCACCCCACCCCCAAACCACCAGAACTTCATGTTCTCTAGGGCCACCAGTTTCTTGACGGTAAAGTTCATCTTCTCTGACTAAACCCAGACCCAGAAGTCCTCTACTGAAAAGTATGTTGAGAGCCTCATATCAGCTGCTGTATGCTGCCTGGTTGGTGGCCCAGTGTTTGAGAGATCTTGGGGGTCCAGGTTAATTGAGACTGCTGGTCCTCCTACAGGATCGCCTCCATCCTCAGCTTCTAGCTTTTCCCTAATTCAACCACAGAGGTCAGCAGCTTCTGTCCATTGGTTTGGTGCAAATATCTGCATCTGATTCTGTCAGTTGCTTTTTGGGTCTTTCAGAGGGTAGTCATGATAGATCCCTTTCTGTGAGCACTCCATAGGCTCAGTAATAGAGTCAGGCCTTGCGCTCTCCCCTTAAGTTGGACTCCACTTTGGACCTGAAACTTCTTTTCCTCAGGTTCCTCTCCTTTTACATACCAGAAGTTCTTTCAGACAAGAACAATTATGGGTCAGAGTTTGACTGGGATGACAACCCCATCCTTCACTTGATGTCTTGTCTTTCTTCTGGAGGTGGCCTCCACAAGTTCCCTCTTCCTACTGTTGGACGCTTCATCTAAGGTTCCTCCCTTTGAGTCCTGAGCATCTCTTACCTGATTATTTTATATCTTGAGAGACTATGTTGAAAATGTTTTTTACTCAAATTCTATCTTAGTACATGTATCATTTGCATGCAGGAGGGCTACTAATTTTGTAAGTTAATTTTATATCTACCTTCTTTACTGAAGTTTTTTTCAGCTGTAGATTTTTCCAGGTAGAATTTTTGGAATTTTTTATGTATACTAGTATTTCACCTGGAAATAATGGTATTTTTACTTCTTCATTTCTATTTTGCATTCTCTTGATCCCCTTCAGTTGTGTTTTTGTTCAAGCTAAGATTTCAAATACCAAGTTGATTAGGTATGGAAAGAGTGAGATAGCCTTATTCTGCTCCTGATTTTCATGGAATTGATTTGAGTTTCTCTCCATTTATGGTATCAGTTGAACATGGACTTGCTCTGGGTTGCCTTTGGTATTATCCCTAATATCTTCAGAAATTTTATCTTGGAAGAATGTTAGATTTCTTTTCAAAGAATAGTTTGTGATATACAGTAATAAATTGGATACTCTCTCTGATACATTATCAAATCCAATTTTATCATCATGAAACTAAGTTAGTTTCATTTTCTATTATGAAATGTGGAAAGGCCAATTTTTTACATTAATTACCTATCAATCACATTTCTCAATTTATAATGATAGATCACTCCAGATTTTAGTTCACCACACTAAATTATTAAATGCTGTATAATTTACATCTTTGATGTCATGAAGTTGGTAATATAATTAAATAAGATATTATTCATAATAATATTTTAACATAACCTTTGAAAATTTTGTGTTTGTACACAATCTGTCTATTTCAATCCATCCAACTCACTCCACTCCAGTTCTCTGGTATCTTGTATCTTCGCCACAGTTTTATATCCTTTTTAAGATGCATTGAAAACATTCTTTTTCATGCTTGACAAATAAAGCAAAAAGTACATTCAATGAAAATGTTCAAAATGATGATTTTTCTTTCATCCAGGATTGTTACTGTCCAGAATATAGACATTGTTTTGTTTAATAACACCAGTAACAAACTCAGTTTTAACTGCTACTTCTGGTTTGGCTTTTGTCTGACAAATAAAGACTTTCTAGCAGCAGTTTGACAAATGGAAAAAGAATAGTTTAAAGAGAAGTGGGTTCTTATTGCAAAAAAAAAATTGGTTATTGCTGAACATATATAATAAAAGAAACACATATTTCAAGGAATTAAGCTTTAAATCCATACATGATCTAGTTTAAATTTAAATCTAATAATGTAACTATTCAAACAAGCATCATTACTGTAGAAATTATCATATCACTTTTCATTCCTTATTCTTTTTCTCATTTTCATTGATGCATATGGATTCTTCTTAGTATTTGGTTATGATATTTCAAACAAGTGCTTTGTTTGTTCCATCTGATTTATTATTACCTCTTTCGACCCATATATTCTTTCTCTTAGTTTATTTTTATTTATTTATTCAATTATTGGGGTTTATTATAGTGGCATACCATAATTACAGAGCTTGTAAAGTGAGATTGCAGTTGGAGCCAAAATCCTAAGAATGTCCCAGTTGAGCTAGCCTGGAATACAAGTTAAACCACAAGTAAGACACCCATTCTCTTTCTTGTAAACAAATAAGTCACCATCACCAGGTGGAAGATAAATGTTGATTTCATATATATATATATATATATATATATATAACCTCCACATGTTTGTCATGTCTTATGCATGTGTGCATGCACATACAATACATGCACACATACATGTACATATAAACATTTATACATGTACATTCATTATTTTTAAAAGCAACATAGTAAGAGCTTAAAGCATCAGTTTATTTAATTCACACTGCCTATTTTAATGTATGTTTTTGAAATACTTTTTCCTGTCTTGACATCTCCATGAAGCTAAATCATTTTCCCATAGGCGCCTGCAAATGAAGTAAGTAAACAGAGATGGGCAGATTCTGTCAGACTCACATTTGATCCTGCCTTCAGATGTCTCAGTCAGTTCACTAACTAGGAATTGACTAGTTGTTTTTTGAGGCAAATAAAAAGATTTGGGCATTGTGTCATCCTATAGATTAGATGCAGTTTGCCCATGCAGCAACTCAAAGATACAATATAATCAATATAAGGCCCAACTAGATGAACATGTTATCCAATTCAGTTTTGTCACAAGTTTTAATACTTAAGCAAATAACAATGACCGAGGAATGGCATCTCCAAAGAGCACTACATAAAAATGAATATTGAAGGCTATATGGTCAGTAACTTATTACAGTGGTAATGATAAATGGGATAACATAATCAAGACTTGACATGCTTAAGTGTAAATAGTGAATTATTATTTAATGGAGGAACAGCATACTCTTACTCTTTCAGATGTACCCTGGAACCTTGGGGTCTGTATAACATTTGAAGCATCAAGATCCACAGTGGTGTTTGGATAGATAACTAAAGAATATTTTAATTATTTAGGAAAATGTTAGTTATCCAGGAACTAAACTGAAACAAATAACGTATGAGTAGTCAGTAGATGACTCAGAAGAGAGAATCAGGAAGAATCTAGTCAAGATTTTCTGGATATTGATGTCACAAACCACTTTGTAAACATTATAGTATTCTTGAGGGTTACATTTTGTGCCACATTCATAATTTATAATAGACTAATATTATGCCAATGCATGTATCATACCTACTATATCATATCTATGGTGTTTCGTCATAGATAGCAGTGGTCTAAATATCATCTGAATTGTACGATTGAGATTGGGATAAACTCATGACAAATTAAGTAAAATTTGTCATATTCACCTTAAGTCATGTTGTCATACATTGTAACAAATAACATATTATAAAATTTATTGACTTAGTTTGAGGATTTTGCTGCCACACAGTTCTAACTACATGTCCTACCCTATTCACTAGGTGCTTGATATTGTCCAAGGTCGATAGTTCTCTTTCATACCAGTTTCTTTTCTAGATGATAATAAAAATGCCTATCCCTAAGGTCCCTCTGAATTTAAATGAAGTTGCAAGTAAAAAGGGCAAATCAGTCAATAGGCTTTATTTGCTATGGATGCAAAAGTGTACTAAGAGTGTACCTTGTAGAGAGGTAAATGATACAAAACTATATAGAACCAATTATGCTAATGCCTGCCCCTGATGTCTGTAGATAATCCTTAAGTAAGTAAGTCACACGCTGGTAAAACAAAATGTGACTTCAGCACTAGTCCACTTCCATGATATGTACATTTTGATAAAAGTAGAGCACAGTTTTTAAGATGAATGTAAAGAATTATAGTGGACAACACTTTTTTTTTTCTCTAATTTCTTTCTTTCTTTCTTTCTTTCTTTCTTTCTTTCTTTCTTTCTTTCTTTCTTTCTTTCTTTCTTTCTTTCTTTCTTCCTTCCTTCCTTCCTTCCTTCCTTCCTTCCTTCCTTCCTTCCTTCCTTCCTTCCTCTCTCTCTCTCTCTCTCTCTCTCTCTCTCTCTCTCTCTCTCTTTCTTTCTTTCTTTCTTAATTAGGTATTTTCATCATTTACATTTCAAATGCTATCCAAAAGTCCCCCAGACTCCTCCCTCCCCTACCCACCCACTCCCACGTCTTGGCCCTGGTGTTCCCATGTACTGGGACATATAAAGTTTGCAAGACCAAGGGGCCTCTCTTCCCAATGATGGCCAACTAGGCCATCTTCTGATACATATGCAGCTAGAGACATGAGCTCCGGGGGTACTGGTTAGTTTATATTGTTATTCCACCTATAGTGTTGCAGACCCCTTTAGCTCCTTGGGTAATTTCTCTAGCTCCTCCATTGGGGGCCCTGTGATCCATTTAATAGCTGACTGTGAGCATCCACTTCTGTGTTTGCCAGGCTCCTGCATAGCCTCACAAGAGATAGATATATCAGGGTTCTTTCAGCAAAATCTTGCTAGTGTATGCAATGGTGTCAGTGTTTGGAGACTGATTATGGGATGGATCCCCAGGTATGGCAGTCTCTAGATGGTCCATCCTTTCGTCTCAGCTCCAAACTTTGTCTCTGTAACTCCTTCCATGGGTGTTTTGTTAACTGCAATGAAATCTGCTAATGAACTAATAATTAAAAATACTTATTTTAGAAAATTAAGAACAATAAAATAGGACCATTACAAACAAAGCTGAAACTTAAGTAATCACTGCAGGCCTACACATCAACTCTTACAAGTTTCAGTTTTGTAGATTAAAATAAACTTTTTCCTGAGTACACAATGGAATACTTGCATTCTAGAAAATTCCATTCTTAAGCTGCTATGATAGGATGATATATATGATATATGTGATATATATGATATATATATATATATGTATTTTTTAAAAGACTTTTTGTAAAGTGTATTATGTCAATTCAGATTTAAATGAGTTCAGTTAGTTCACCAAATATTCAAATGAACCAATGTTATGGTTTTCTTCTGGGGGTTGGTATAGAGGTAAACTGCGAACTAAAATTTAGATAAATACAATTTTGAAGACAAAATGTGTCGGAATGTGTGTAATTAAGTGAAACTGGACATGTTTTGGGAACAGTATATGTCCATAGTGTAAAAAAAAAATCAAATTGCCATACAAATATATGTAGTCTTTATTTCTACCATAGCATCATTAATATAAAATATGAAAAAGAAGTTATGAACTTGTTTGTGTGGCTATTTGGTGTGTGAATGTTTTAAGAGATACAACAGATAGAGTGAAGAAGTATATTCCAGAGCTTCACCATTTAAAGTTTCAACAAATCAAGCTGACCTAACAATGACAGTGACAGTGAAGGGGATGAGACGGAGCATATTTGAGATAGAATTACATCTTTCAAGTGTATGGATGGTTGATAAAGTGAAAATTACAAGTGGCATGAAAGGCTAGTGTTTGATTAATAACGGGAAGCAATAGAATTTTGGAACAAAAACATCTTCAGAGTTTGTTGGCAAAGGCCCTATTGCAATTCACTGAAGAGCACCTGAGATGTGAATAAGCCAAAGCAGAAGCAGTGTGGCCCTCTTGAGTTATACTATTAACATGTTGTCTGACAAACAAAGAATTAGGATGATAACAGAGTGCTACAAATTCAGCACAAGGATTTTTCTAGATGGCAGCCATGAGCATGATAGGATATGATGTCTGTACCTAAAAAATGCAGAACAGTTCAGGCTGTACAGGATGATGGTTCTGGGACTGGATCATGGCCAGTGTTGGTAGGGCAATGAGCTAGGAAACTATGACCTCATACAGGAATATTTTAATGCATGATGACAAGAGATATAAATACATGTTTATATATTTTCTCTGTCTTTTTGATATCTTAGTCAAAAGAAGAAAGAATTTAGCCAGAGCATTGAAGAAAATAAAACATATGGAATATATAAAGAACAGAAATAGAAACAAAGTACACACACACACACCACACACCCAATATACTGAGTAGGAAAGACATATACGATTGCCCATACACCTGCGTTAGGTCTGGCACTTAGTTTACAGGGTTCAGATACAACTAGTGTGTCATACTATGCAATTTCTAAGCAAAGAAGTTCATATTTATGTAAACAAATTTACTTTTCAAATAGCCTGTATTATATAGCATCTACTTACAAGTCTTCAGAAAGCAAAAGCATAAAATTCAAACCATTTGTGCTTCAGAGTGGGCAGTAAAAATATATATATGCATATCACATAACAACTGATCATGGGGGAGATGGATGAGCACCTGATTGAATGACTAACAAAAGGAATCCTGGCTAACTGCACTAATTGGACAGTAGAGAACTTCTGTTTTTTACTTGCTGTAACAAACTTATTTTTGTTGTTGTTGTTGTTGTTTTATTGCTTGTTTCCATAAAAAGTCATTCCAGTTAATATGATATTTGTAGTCCTGCTAGCATATACAAATTTTTAAACATAATGAGAGTCTTTGAGCACATGAATTTTATGAGAACATGAGCAGTGAGTGTAAGAAAGTAGATAAAAACAGGATTATGAAAACAATGTTGGAAGAACAAAGCTGAAGATAGGTACCTGTCAATATATAGACAGAAAGTTAAGGGCAATGGGTTGACATTATCAATGATTTATGAACAATTAGTTGTAAAATACAGAATGACAGTAGAGGTGAAATGGTTCAGGAGTAGCCTGAATCCAGCAAGCATTTAGACTACCTTCTTTCTTTCCTACACAAAGGTGTAGGTGGCTAGTCTGGATCATAGTGAAATAGGACTATACTATTGTAATGTCTGGTTTGATTCTTTGGAAATTGTTGCTTTTTATTATAGAGGGAAGTTCTTTTTAACTCTTATAAAGGACAAAGCTAAGATCCTGAATCCAAGAGTATAATGAAACTCTTTGGCCAAATAAATAGTATTCTGCTATTCTGCTTTACTGAGTTCTTATTTTCCTTTTTTTTTCTTTTTCTTTTTCTTTTTCTTTTTTTTTTCTTGTAGAGAAAAAGTCAGATTGAGGGCTAGGAAATGGGCAACAAAAATGATCAGCGTACAGCCTTGTATGTCAAACCCTACATGACTTGGAAGATATAAAAATAATTTAAAGGATTATTTAATGACAATTTAAATTTATATTATTATTTTAAATGACACATTTTTGGTGATAGGTGGTTTTCCAAAGATTAATATTTACTGGCTTTTTAGAGTACATTATTGTTCTCCAGGAGCACAGAGGACCATGCTGTATGTGACTTACATAGATAGAACACCTGAGCAATAAATGCGGAGTTAGAACTTTCAATTAATCTAGGAATTTTTATGACCTTGGAACTTTGATATTTCAATTACTACATTCTTTGCTCTATCTGACTCTTTTGATGTTCACTTTGAAAAATATAGAATGAACCTTAAACTTGAGAAAACTTGGTGAATTTACAAACTACAGAAAGCTAGACATGAACAAAACCTTCATTTGGTTCAAGGTCTCCTTGACTTGAAATTCTACTTAGCTGGTTACTAAAGTCAAGCATTTAAGGATCATTAAGGCCATAACGAAATTAATCCATCTTTCATAGGAATTAATTGAAATAATATTACATGATATTATGTACAATCAAGCTTTTGTTTCTGGAGGTGAATGACCAAATACAAGTTCAGTTAGTTGCCGTCTGTTGACTAGGCTTGAGTGTCTAACAACTGAGAAACTACACGTATACAGGTAGTTTATTTCTCAGTTTTAGCTATACTTAAAATGGAACTCAGGGGTGTTTTGGTTAAGCAAGGACTCTAAAAATGAGCCAACTTCTAGTCTTGTGATTTTTTTTTTTGTGTAATATATAAAGTCCTGCACCATGATCAATGAAATGTGTGTCTCCCATTTTCTATGTGATTAACTGATATATATATATATATACTTCCCCACTAGAAAGAGTTAACCATTGAAAAGGCCCCTTTCCTTGATGCTGATGCACCACGTGACCTGATGATGTGACCTGCATGGGATAATGAGGACCAACTTTACTGTTTCTTTTTACTGCTCCCCACAGTGAGACTGGATGTTATGCTGGTACAGCAGTCTTTAACATCAGTAATGTACATCCAGTTAAGCAAAGATCAAGGGGACAAAAGTTTTCATTTCAAATTATTATTTTAACAACTATCCACTAAGTGTACATAGGATGACAGATACTATTTAATGGATAGAGAGACAACACTGAGTAAAAAAGATATAAACTATTTCTTCTTAGAATTTGAATACCTGTATTTTTTTTTCCCATCTGCAGCACACATATCAAAGAATGCCGGTATGATGGCAAGAACAATGTCTTTGCCATAAATCACTTTTCTCTATCAGGGTTGTGATTCCTAGCTGTGTAATGAGAAAACAGAAACAAAGAGTTACTTACAACCTGCATGCATAATTTTAGTAAACTCCTAAGAATCTGCTTATCATGGCATATATTTATTAAGCTAATACAGGGGTGTGTTATGAATGGGCATAATTGCTGATGTCATTATGTAGCCTTTTGTCACAGAAAAGTGGTCACTTCTCAGGAGAAATGTTTGCAATGTCCACTTACTTAATTTTGAAGGCCTATGATATATGACTGCCGTAGGACTCCCACAGGGCTAATACTCTAGAAATAGAAAAATAGATTTTTCTGTAATTATAAGCCTTTCATAATAAATAAGGTCTTACAAAGTGTTATTTAAAATGCACAGAACATCTTATTGGTAGAGAGAAAGCAAGCTAGTGTGAAAAGGCCACCTGATAATGAGCCAGGGGTCTGAGCTTTATTTACAGGTACATAATTTCAAAGCATGTGATACTGTGAATTCACCTTTCCAATGTCCTCATCTGTAAATGAGAGCAGAGTTTTCATATGTACAGATTAAAGTCCATCTGAGTCTCTATTGACAAAAATGTAAAATTTATCTGAAAACTGCTTTCAGGTACTAGAGTGCTTGGCACCCAGCAGGTATTCAATAAATACATGCTGACTGAATAGAAATGTTATTATCAGTTTTGCATTTGAGACTGAGCTGTTTTAATTCATTGTAGGTACAGTGATTGAGTATCTGAATGTAGCAAAGTCACTCATTTATCTTTGACAGGTAATCAGATTTCACTTCCCTGCTTAACTATGTATCATGTGAGGAGCTAAATTTATTATAGGAGATGTAGAGCAGTTTGCAAAGCCATTTATTTACAAGAGTGACCTACCAGCAGTGGATATCAGCTGAAGCTACATACCGAACAGAAAAAAAGGTGGTAGATAGAAACGCATGTGACCATCATGCTCAGCATCGAATATCTGACTCTTTCCATTAATGTTTTGAAATATTTTGAAAGTGAAAATAAAATAAAAACAACTGAAAATACACAAACGATTTTATGGAAATAAAATAAATAATTGAATCACATGTGACTCAACAGTAAAATCCATAAAAAGAGCATTTATTCATGTACTGATTGCTGAACTATTTTTAACCCTATCACTAGAGAAAGAATATTGATTGTATTCATGCATGCAAAACAGAAATAAGAAATCAAGTTGTCTGATCAGCAATTGGAGTTTCATTATAATTATCTTCCTCATAAACGTTTTCTATATCTTTCAGAGATTAATGAGACACGACTTCTGCTCCTAAGATTCTCAGGCAATAGTCTGAAGGCAAAGAAATATAATTACTATCAAATATCCTCAATCCCGAAATATTCCCCACTTCTGGAATTTATGCACAGTGTGCTATTAATGAAAGAAATAGCTTTGCTTTTGTGAATAATGCTTATTTGAAACATCAAAAAATTAACATGAAGCATCTAACACGATTTTTAAAAATCTTCTTCAGTAAGTCATTAGATACCAGATAACCCATTGTAGGCTGACTTTAGAAACTGTGTTGAATCAGACAGGAGCCTCTTCAAGCATCAACTAGATTTTGACAGTTCTTTCTATTTGTATTCATCTATTTTAGCAGATGATTGCTGTGTTACCCTGGGTAATGTTCATCCATCATGCCTTTTATCAAGTGAAAATATAAGATGATTATTTTATAGAAAATACTTATAAATGATAAAGAAGAATAAGGATAAAAATACAGTGAGAATTATTAATTCTGAGTGGCAGAATCTAGAGTAATATTATGAAGAGAACTATCTTTACTGGTAAAGAGTATTTGAGAATTATTCAGAGACCTTGTCAGAGAACTAGAGTTTAAGTGGGATGATCAGTTAAGCTATGGTGGGAAGTGCAAAGGTTCACGACACATTGAGGCTGGTTTGAATAATAAGGTAGATAATAAGATATAGATCTAGAATGGTTCAAAAGGGCTGTGTTTTAGATGGAAGTCCATGAAAACAGTATTTAAACAGAAATGTGCTTTAAAAGACATGAAGTATTTCTGCTGTTACTTGAAAGCTGATTTGTAGATCATAATCTATATATTTTACAGAATATACATTTCATCAGTGAAATAGAAAAAGAAAGTGAGAGTCAATTTGTTCAAAACCTTTTTAGCAATGTCAGAAAGCAAGCATTTTTATAGATACTGAATCCAGTGATAAAAGGTGCTGTTTGTATTTTACATTTACTTCTCAAAATCATTCTTCTGTTAATTTATTTTATTGGCATTTACATAGAGTACTGGCTCATGTTAGATTTTCAGGGACAGTTTCTTCTCATCCTTTTGAGTCATAAATAACTCGTTAAAGATTGGCGTGATGCGGTAGCAACTTATGATGAATGAGGTTTTTGGGAATGACAAGCAGAATAGAGCCTAGTAAATGTCCCTGAAAGGCTAGGATGGGTTCTCAATTATTTATTTGCCAAAAGGAACTAGCAGGCTTTGTGTAGCACCCACTGCTTCTTTAAGGTTATCAACCTCCTCCATTGCTGCTGCTGCAGTCACTCCCTGGAGGTTGTGTTCATTGACAACATTGCCCAAGGTGCCTTCCACTGAGAGTGACAACCTCAGCAGCCACACTATGGAAATGTTGCCAAGAGCAGGTTTGATTTTTTTCAGTGTTCTTCAGCTAACTGCATGCCTCATCATTAGCTTCTCCTCTTTCCTGACATCTATGATGTCAGTTTCTCTTGTTCATAAGCATTATCTAATATATTCCTACTTTCATCTTTGTAGCTTTTTAAACAATGTCATCAGTTTGCTGTTAGGTATGGTTCTTCTTGCTGAGATCAAATTCTTCATAACGAAAGACATGTCGACTTTGGCTCACAGTTTCAGGGTTAAATGCACCATAGTGGGGACAATGAGAGTGACAGAGAGTGAGGAAGTCCTTGATCTTGCATCTGCTCTCAGAAAACAGAGATGGATACAGATGCACAGCTCAATATTTTGCTTTTACTTGGTTCAGAACCACAGCCAATGGATGGTGCCATATTCAGTGCATGTCTTCCTGCCTTGGAAAAAAATCATTATGCAAAACCTCTCATTGATTAACACTGAGGTGTGTTTTTATGATTATTATAAATGCATTCAGATTGTAATGAAGATAGATGTTATCTCCTCGCCAAATTCAACCTTGTCAACAGCTGGCTAGAAATTTGGTTGTTATCATGTTTCTTTTTCAGCAGTTCTTCTTTTGAAACATACATACATACACACACACACACACACACACACACACACACACACACACACAGGTTAGTCTAGAAATCAAGTCAATCCTCTTGCCTCAGCCTTCCATGAACTGCAAGCACACACTTGAACCACCACACCCAGTTCTGTATTTTATTTTGTGGTTATTTTAAAGAAATGGGCAGCATTTCCATGTGTCTGAAGTTGTACACCTTTGAAATAATTAAAATGAATGCATAAGAAGAAAAGATGTTTGCTATGTATGATTTTTATCGTTTTGGAAGTTCATCCAATCTATTGAAACACCACATCCTGGTTGTAGTTTGGCTTAAGTTACACAATTAAATTTCTTCCACGCTACAATAAAATAGCCGGAAGAAGCAATTTAAAGCATGGTAGGTGAACCTTTGCTCACAATGAAAGGTGTACATTTTATCATAACAGAGAAGGCATGGCAGCCAGGCTCATGATATCAGTCAGAAAGGAGCTTCTGGTATGACTTCTTACATCTATGTCTTCCCGGCAGAAAATAGAGAACATAGGCAAGAGACCCTTGGTACTGCCGTCATTCAGTTCCCATTCATGCTGTCATGTTGGTAAGCCTTTATGATTTAGCCCCTGAAAACCTTTCTTTTGGGCTAAGAATCTCCTAATTAGACTTTGTCATTAAATATCTCCTGATGGTCAAATAATGTAAGAATACTTTTTCTCTCATCCTTGCTCTTTGCAACTCCAAATGAAAAGGTAAAATTTGCTTTTGAATTTTTTGTCAAGTTCTTCAAGAATTTTTCCCTGACAGTGTAGGCACCATTTATACACATATTAAAATGTGACATATACTGCTGAAATTTCACTTTCAAAACTCTGATAATAAAAATAATTCAAACTCTGGATCTAATTAGACTTACAACTTTCACAATAGTAAGGCAGCTACACTGTTGCTGTTAAGATATTAGCACAATGTCTCCTTGACACCAGATGACTAATACACAAGATATAGTGCTAATTCTAAAGAGACATGGTAGGGAATATTGCAATAATTCCCTGGGTACAAAATATGTGATTTGATTTCACTTGAAGATGAATTCTTAAAAAATAAAAAATAAAACACATTCAAATCCAGCTTAATTTCTATGGCAACAACATGTTGACTCTAGCTAATAATAACATATAGTAAATGAAAATTTCTAAGAATTTAACAGAACTTAACATAAAACATGATAAATATGAAGCAATCAATTTATTAATTTGTCTTATTTGCTAAATTTACATACATGCATATATAAGCTCATGTGTTGTAAAATTTTAGTGTATCCAATTACTGTCAATCAAGCAAATAAGTAAAATGTTTAAGAACCTATCACATCTCATGAATATTATATTGGACAAAACCAAAAATGACTATAGTCTTATCCAGCAGAAACATGGATGAAAATAGAATCTATGTCTTTGTAAATGGCCTTAATTACAGAATAAACAATATTTGTAATTTGTATCTTGTAGTTTCACATAGTTAATGATTTCATATCTACCGCATTTCTTTATATAGAAACATTTAAAAGAGATAGTTTCACCTTCTGTGAAAGACCTTGTTTTCAACTATGGCATAAACAATTTATCTGATGGTTTTAAACAAGCTTGAAACTAAACTAAAACACTTTGAACATTTCTTTTGGTCTCCCTCTCTCCCTCTCTCCCTCTCTCCTGCTCTCCCTCTCTCCCTCTCTCCCTTTCCCTCTCTCCCTCTCTTTCTGTGGCCCTCAGCCTGCCCTTGTCCTCTCTTTCTCTCTCTCTCTCTCTCTCTCTCTCTCTCTCTCTCTCTCTCTCTCTCTCTCTCTCTCTCTCTCTGTATGAGTGTATCTGTATTTGTGTTTACATGAATGTGGGTATGTCTGGGTGCATATGAGTCTGTGTATGTCCATGGGTATGTATGTTTCTGCATATGTCTGTTTGTGTGCATGAGTATGTTATACATAACAATAAAAATAAAGAAGATGTGAACAGTGTGAGGAAGTCTTAGGACTGGAGAAAGGATGGAAAAAAAAGAGAGAGAAACATTGGAAATGATGGAAATACAGTACTCATAGGTGAATTTCTAAAAGAAATTCTTTAAATTTTTAATTAATATAAAATGCTTGTCCATTTTATTATATACTGCTTCTTTTTTATACTTAGAAACTTATATATTATTACTGCAAATATTGTATATTTTGTTATAGCTAGGCAATTTGTTTTGTTTTGTTTGTTTTAAATACGTAATGACTGCTTTGCCTTATATCTTGATTAACTTTTTTCAAATCATATTTATTCTACTTCCACTTCTTTCTACTACTATATCATAGATTAAACAATTTTGCTCTAATTATTTAATCAAGGTTTACAATCATATTTCTACATTTTGCTTAATATATCAAGGGGTGTACACATTTATATCATACCTTTATCAGACCTTGGGTATTGTGTGTAGTCATGATTATGTTACTGCTCCATGACTAAACATGAAAAATGTGCTCATGAACGCCTCCCTTGTCTGAAACAGATTTTTTCCCCAGATAAATTCTGTTTATCACATACAAATGTTCTGTTTTTATACACTACAGACTGTGTCTTTCATTTTACAATTCGAATGTCATAGTCTATTGCTGAGGAACATTAGGGCAGGACCTCAAGCAGAGACTGTGGAGGAATGCTGAGTACTAGCAAGTTTTTCATGGCCTGCTCAGACTGCTGTATTATAACTTAGGAGCCAGACTAAGCCATATGTCCTGTGGGATGGGCCATTCCACGTAAATCATCCATCAAAAAGATGCACCATTAGCCTTGGCTACAGGGCAGTCTTATGGCAGTATTTTATCAATCGAGACTCCTTTTTTTTCTTAGATATATCTAGGTTTGTGTTAAATTGAGTAAACCCAACCAGCATACCTCTAAAATGTAAACATTAAATGAAGCAATGTTCATAGCTGTGGAGTACCATGCTTCCATCCTCTTCAGTGAGAATTCTAGAATAACATGTGCCTTTTAAAATAAATTCTCAAATAAATTACATCCTGACCTCAATTTCCCCTCCCTCACTACTCCCAGTATCCCCTCTATCACCCTCTTGCCAGGATCCACATGCCCTCCCAAATGTCCTCCTTTTAAAAATGTCATTTTATTTAGCCTCACATTGGTTAAATATTACACAGTAGCCTAATCCAGTTTTGACATGAAAAATTGTATTGATTAATATGCAAGATCTTTAAATGGACTGAGGTTAATTGGACTCTACATTTTTATTTCCAACTGATAATTAAAACAGTCTAGACCAACTATTAACATACCTGTAAACACTTACAAAATATGTATTGAAGGTACGTACATACTGGATCATTGATTTGGTTCTGTGGGTCAAGGTACTTGCTGCTAAGCCTGACAACCTGAATTTTATTTTAAAGACTAACATGGCAGAAGTAAAATAGTTCTTAAAACTTGTCATTTGACTTCCATTCTCAGAATGAGTTATGAACATGTTAGCCCTTGTGGTGGTTTGATAGGAATGTCACCCATAGACCCTTGACTGAATTCTTGGCCAGAAGAAGTGACACTATTAGGAGATGTGGCTTTGTTAGAGTAGACATGGCCTAGTTGAAATAAGTGAATCTCTATGGGGGTGGGCTTTGAGTTCATAATGCTAAAGCTACACTCAGTGTGGTACACAGTAGCCTTCTGATGCTTCTAGATCAAGATGTAGAATTTTAATCTCCTTCTCTAGCATCAGATCTGTCTGGATCCTTCTGTGCTTCTAGCCATGATGTTAGTGAACTAAAACTATGACATTATAAGCCAGCCTCAATTAAATATTGTCTTTTATGACAGTTACCTTAGTTGTGGTGACTCTTCACGGTAATAAGACAGAAATTGGTACCAGGGACTGAAGTATTGTTGTGATAGGCCTAACTATGTTTTTGTTTAGAAGAATGCCAATTTTTGGAACTTTGGAATGGGAAAGCAGAAGAATGCTTTAAGTGTGGCTTAATGGGCCATAGTAATAGAAGTTCTGAAGTTGGGCTTCAGGTTATTTGAACTGTGGGGGTCTGGCTCAAGAAGTTTCAGATGAGAAAAATTTTCATATATTTCCTGGAGATCATTCTTGTGATCTTTCGGTGCAGAACTTGGCTTTTTTTTTGCCATTGTTCAAAGAGTCTGCCTGAGGATAAAATGAAGAGATTTAGATTAATTGCTTTGGCAAAGAAAAATTTCAAAAACAGAATAGAAATAGATGCTATTGTATGGTTTACTCTTATTAAAAAACTAGCAAGCTAAACAAGGAAAAAAAAAACACAAATGTATGGTCCAAAGAGGAAAGAAACACCAGGAAGTGAATTACAGCTAAATCATTCATTCAATGAGATAAAAATATTATAAATATTAAATGGAAATAAGAGAATACTAAACTTAGGGCAAGATCCCAACCAGCTAAGCTTTCATCTCGTGAAATGGAATTAAAGAAAAGCTTGGCACATATCTTTAATCCAAGCACTCAGGAGACAGAAGCCTGCAGATCTCTAAGTTCAAGACCAACATGGTCTACAGAGCAAGTTTCAGGAAAGCTCATCTTAGTCAGTGAAGAAAAGCATCAAAAGAAAAGACTGGTAAAGAACTGAACAAGGGACTCATGCTCTAGTCATAATTTTTTAGAAGTTAACCACATGGCTCTGGCTTTAGAGTTAAGAATATAAGTTGGTCTATTCAGGGTCCATACCCATAGTGTATTTCAGCTAAGGTCACCCACAATGACTCCTGGGAGTTCCCTCATCCCTCATCCCGGGTCCCTAGGACTTCTTAGAGATTCTGCTCATCCCAAACCCTGGCAGTTGCTTATTTCCATTTATTCTGCTGAGCCTCTGGACCTCTTTTCTGTCTCTCCCGGTGCCTGATTCTGCTCCCAGTTCCCTTTGCCCTCCTCTCGTGCACTGAGGTCCTTCCTTTCCTCTACTTCGATGACTGACAGGACGCCCAGTGAAGGGATAGGGATACCAACCCACTTACAAAACCTTTCACCCAAATTTGGTCCGGTATAACATAAATTCAGGGACAAATATGGAGCAGAGACTGGAAAGGCCATCTAGTGACCAGCCCAAATTGCAATCCATCACCTGGGCAAACACAAATCCCTCACACTATTATTGATGCTATGTTGCCAATATGAACCTATCCTGTGCCACTGTATAATTGAAGGATGTGATCTGCTTTTGATTTTGATTTTATAGAAGATTATAATTAAGAGTTGCTATGAGTCTCAGAAGAGACATTGTACTTCAGACTTTTAAACACAGTCAAGGATGTTATGGATTATAGGGACTTTTAATGTTGGACTAAATGCATTTCTTCATTATATTATGGCTATAAGCCTATACAGGACAGAGAGTGGAATGTGGTAGTTTAATGGGAATTGGCCCCATGGACTCATATGTTTGAATACTTAAATGATGGGAAAGGCAATCTTAGGAGGTAGGCCCTATTTGAGTAGATGTAGCTTATTTGAATGAACTGTGTCACTGTGGGGTGAGGCTTTGAGGTCATAATGCTCAAGTTACAAACAGTATGGCATAAAGCCTACTTGTGGGGCTGTGGGTCAAGATGTGGTACTCTTAGCACCTTCTCTAGCACCATGTCTGCCTGGACACTGTCAGGCTTCCTGCTATCATGATGATAAACTCAACCTCTGAAATGGTAAGCCAGCCTCAACTGAATGTTTTCATTGATAAAAGTTGCCTTGTTCATGATGCCTCTTCATAGAAACTAGATATTTTTTAAAGTGAAAGTATATACTATTTTATAAAACATTTATTACAAATAAATGTAGTCATATACCATTGTTGTTTTCCATATTTGAACAAATTTTCACAAAATTATTGAGAATATAGTGCTTGACAAAAGTTGGAGGAAGGACTCTGCAACTTAATTGTTTTTGTCAAGCTGAAATGTTCTGATTCAATGAGTAAATATCAGCCCTGAAGTATTCAAATTTAGTGTTAACCCCACATTCTTCCCTATATTATTATTCTTATTTGTAGAAAATTGAGATTTTTTTCTACCAAATTCATAGTCACTTTTCAGAAGTGAATTAAAACAAATGAAATCAAAGAGAGAAGCAAATTCTGGTATCTATTTGGCTTATGGAGAATAAATTAGTTGTACTGAACTAAATTTGTTTATTGGCCTAAGAGAGAGCACATTACTGTAAACTTCTGTTTAAATTGCTATGCTACAAAGTACGACTAAATCAAGCCGTACTTTATAGTGTGCTATTATGGTCATTCCATTTTTAAATTAAATCACATATTTTATAACACTTAGTTGGGATATTGTTTTCTTGCTGAGGTGACTCTCCTCTGTGCAAAACAAAACAATGCAGCATTTGGTCTACATAAATCATCTATACTCATTGGGGGTTATATGTGCTTATATGTCTAAGAAATTAACTGCTAAGGACATTAAAAATATCTACAACTGTTTTCACAGTGTTGCTGTGTTTGAGTGCTGGTTGGCAATAATGGAAACATATGACAAAGCAGCAGATTACTAAGCAGATTGTCCCTACAACACTTGTAAGAGATCACATGTCCACCAGAAAGTCCCAGATGCCGGGGACCCAAGAGGATCACAAGAACCAACAGAGAGGACATTAGCTGAAATGTCCAACTAAGGGAAGAAAGAACCTGTAGAGACCGTGTCCAGTGAATGGACAAGCCCCTCACCCCCTGCCAGGTTGAGGGATGAGGTCTATCACCCACCTAAAAAACTTTAACCCAGAATTGCTTCTGTCTAAAGGAAATACAAGGACCAAGAGTGGAGCAGAGCCTGAAATAAAGGCCATCCAGAGAATGACCCACCAGGAGATCCATCCCACATGCAGACACCAAACCTTGACACTATTGTGCATGCCAAGAAGCCCTTGCTAACAGGAGTCTGATATAGCTGTCTCCTGAGAGGCTCTGTCAGAGCCGGACAAATACAAATGCAGATTCTTACAGCCAACCATCCAACTGACCACAGGCACTCCAATGGAGGAGTTAGAGGAAAGACTGAAAGAGTGAAGTGGTTTGCAACCCCTTAGGAAGAACAATATTAATGTCTTAGTCAGGGTTTCTATTCCTGCACAAACATCATGACCAAGAAGCAAGTTGGGGAGGAAAGGGTTTATTCGGCTTACACTTCCATGCTGCTGTTCATCACCAAAAGAAGTCAGGACTGGAACTCAGACAGGTCAGGGAGCAGGAGCTGATGCAGAGGCCATGGAGGGATGTTCTTTACTGGCTTGCCTCCCCTGGCTTGCTCAGCCTACTCCCTTATAAAACCCAAGACTACCAGCCCAGGGATGGTCCCACCCACAAGGGGCCTTTCCCCCTTGATCACTAATTGAGAAAATGCCTTACAGTTGGATCTCATGGAGGCATTTCCTCAACTGAAGCTCCTTTCTCTGTGATAACTCCAGCTGTGTCAAGTTGACACAAAAATAGCCAGTACAATTGACCCCTTGTCAACTTGACACACAAACACATCACTAGTAAGCTTCAACCCTTACATTCTTATTCATCCCCAAAATCTAAATAACTTTAAAAGTCCCACAGTCTTTACATATTCTTAAAATTTCAATCTCTTTAAAATATCCATCTCTTTAAAATCCAAAGTCGTTTAACAATTAAAAGTCTCTTAACTGTGGGCTCCACTAAAACAGTTTCTTCCTTCAAGAGGGAAAATATCAGGGCACAGTCACAATCAAAGCAAAAATCAATCTCCAACCGTTCAACGTCTGGGATCCAACTCAAGATCTTCTGGGCTCCTCCAAGGGCTTGGGTCACTTCTCCAGCCATGCCCTTTGTAGCACACACGTCGTCCTCTGGGCTCCAGATGCCTGTACTCCACTGCTGCTGCTGCTCTTGGTGGTCATCTCATGGTACTGGCATCTCCAAAACACTGCATGACCCCTTCAATCCTGGGCCGTCAACTGCAACTGAGGCTGCACCTTCACCAATGGCCTTCCATGGCCTCTCACAGTGCCGAGCCTCAGCTGCTCTGCATGACCCCTTCATGCTTTCAAAACCAGTACCACCTGGGTGACCCTTACACATTACCAAGTCCTACTGCAGAAGGAGTACAACCTTGCCTATTTCTGGAACACAGCCTCTTTGTGCTTTCAGAAAACACTTCCCAGAAGATGTCACCTCAACGATGCTGGTCTCTTCTTAATCACCGCTAATTTCTTAGCTCCAGCTAACCAGCATCAATAGTCCCAGTAATGCAAAGTTTTTGCTTTAGTAGTTCTGGTATCTTGTTAATCACAGCTGATTCTTCAGCCCCAGCTAACCAGAACTACAAAATCTTCACAATCAAAACAGCAATGGCCCTGAAAAGGGTCTTTAATTTTCCCTCTGAAATTTTACAAACCAGACCTCCATCTTCTGCACTGTTCTCAACATTATCTTCCAAACTCCTACACAACATCTGACAGAGCTCTTAACAACGAATGGATCTTCAAGCCCAAAGTTCCAAAGTCCTTCCACAGTCCTCCCCAAAACATGGTCAGGTTGTCACAGGAATACCCCACTCTGCTGGTACCAATTTGTCTTATTCAGGGTTTCTATTCCTGCACAAACATCATGACCAAGAAGCAAGTTGGGGAGGAAAGGGTTTATTCGGCTTACACTTCCATGCTGCTGTTCATCACCAAAGGAAGTCAGGACTGGAACTCAGACAGGTCAGGGAGCAGGAGCTGATGCAGAGGCCATGGAGGGATGTTCTTTACTGGCTTGCCTCCCCTGGCTTGCTCAGCCTACTCCCTTATAAAACCCAAGACTACCAGCCCAGGGATGGTCCCACCCACAAGGGGCCTTTCCCCCTTGATCACTAATTGAGAAAATGCCTTACAGTTGGATCTCATGGAGGCATTTCCTCAACTGAAGCTCCTTTCTCTGTGATAACTCCAGCTGTGTCAAGTTGACACAAAAATAGCCAGTACAATTAATCAACCAGATCTCCCAGAGCTCCCAGGGTCTAAACCACCAACCAAAGAGTATACTTGGAAGGACCCATGGCTCCAACTGCATATGTAACAGAGGATGGTCTTATCAGGCATCAATGGGAAGGGGGGTCTTTGGTCCTGTGGTGGCTCAATGCCCTAGTGTAGGGTAAACTCAGTGCTAGGTTATTGAGGCTGAAGTGAGTGAGTAGGTGGGGGAGCATCCTCATAGAAACAGGGCGGGGGAGGGGCGGAGGAGGGTATAGGGAATTTGTGGAGGGTATGAAATTAAATAACCAATAAAACATCACTTGTCTCATAATGTAGAGATCAAGATTGGAAATTGTTTACCACTTTAGTTGGCTGCATGAAATAAGCAACTTTACTCATAAAATCAGACAATTTAGACTCTGAAGGTTAGGAAGAATCACATACATAAGATGTTCCATCATGAGAATAAGTCACACATGTAAAAACATGTTTTCCATAAAAAGTATATGAATAAGATCAGCTGAAGTAAACTCAGTCCCATTTGCTTCACCTGAGAGGAGCAAGAAAACACATTCCAAGAAAAATTCCATGTTTTGAAGAAAGTAAGATCACAAAACCCCATCTTGTTTTCTTGGAGTTTTCTCAAAAGCACTTAGAATGTGTCTCACATTGTCCACACAGAGAGAGAGGAGACAGAGAGATAGAGAGAGAGAGAGAGAGAGAGAGAGAGAGAGAGAGAGAGAGAGAGAGAGAGACAGAGTCAGATACAGAGTCAGACACAGAGTCAGACAAACAGAGATAGAGAGAAAAAGAGATGGAGATGGAGACAGACAGAGACAGAAACAGAGACACAGAGACATAGAGACAAAGGTCACTAGACAAGTTTGAGATACTAAGAAGGGAATGGTGAAGTGGCAGCTTTACTTGGATACACAGCTCCAACTAAATCTAAAAATACAGGCTGATTGAAGAAATGTCTAGTCCATAGGAGCTGGATCTTTAGAGTAGGATGAGGAATAAAGTGAAAATAAACCAGCAGAGTCAGAAATCTGAGGTCACAGACTTAGCAATTACTAAATGTTTAGAACTCTTAACTTTGCCTGCGAAACAACAGCATGAAAAATTGTCCAAATTCATCCAGACAAATAGGTCCTCTTTAAGCTATATTGATCTCTATAACTACCAACATAATGCTTTCATTCTTGGATCTTAAACTTCCCCCAAGTAGCTTTTAAGAAATAGACTAAAACATTAATAGCAGCGTATGAATTCTGTTCCCTTCTCAAGTGAGCTTTGCCCAGAAAGGTCTAATGTTTTAATCTATCATTTCTAAATTGCTGTTTTATAGATGTGGGTTACAAGTTAGCAGCACTTAGCTGTCTTTACTGCTTACATCTTCCAAGAGTTATGTTAACAAATAAATAATGCTTTCTTTAAGTCTTATGCACTAAATGGAAGGGATTGAACCATTTTAATCTTTTGAATCACCGTAATATTCAATTAATCTAGAGCTCCTTGTATATGTGCTTATATTTTAGCCAAGGTAGTATCATACAGTATTATGTTTGTTGATACTGGTTTTCAGTCAATTCAATTCAACTCTAACAGACAGTATATGCTTCTACTTAATTGTATTTATTAATGCAACAATTTAGGTAAGTACTTTGCACTCTTACTCTTTGACATTGTTCTTTGTTAGTAAAGCTATGAAATAAAGCATCTATGTAGGAAGAATTCAAAACCAAGTAAACTAGTAATATTACAGCAGATGAAAGAATCAAAGTATAAGCTTGTAAAGACAGATTGGGAAAAAGTCAGTCTTCAATGATATATAGGTAAACTAATAAGAAGAAACAACAGTTTTCATCCGTCGTCACAAATTGAGAACATTGAACTATTATTAACAAGTGTAAAACTTAAGGTAAACTCCAAGAAAAAGGCATTTGGGAACTTGAAAATGAAAGAGAAAGAAGGAAGAAAGAAATGAAGGTAAGAAATCTACTTGCACTAATAAACGAATCACCTGAGTGAGTTCACTATGGAACACAAGTAGTAAGTTTGCATGAATAGAACTTTCCATTCAAGACCTGCACAAAAGATATACTTCACTCCAGCCCATAGAATATTATCCAGGATCAACAATGATAGTCCACAGAAACAACAATGCAGTAGCTTCTATCATTTATGTTTTCTGACTAAAATAAAAGGAGACTAGAAAAACAAAACGGAAAAAATGTAAAAACCACTAGATACACTGAAATTAAAGAATTTACATGAATAATGTACTAAAACATATATTATATAGATATAGCTATAGTATATAGTGTATATTATATATACTGTTACTAACTATACATACACACACACTTTGGATAATAATTGAAAACAAATACAACACACTCATGTATGGGATGTAAAAAACATTGTTCGAGTAAAGTTATTAAAATGCTATATAAAGGCAAATACTATATTACTGACATTTATAAAATTAGAAAAATATCTGATAAAATTATTATGAAGAGAAAATAATAAAAATTGCAAGGGTGAATCATCTAATGAGTAGGATCTGGTTGAGACTGAAAGCATTTATAGACACAATTAACTAAAGAGAAAAAGACCCATTATAAATCCGTGGTAGCCTCTGGTCTGAGATTCACTTATAAAGAACTCAAAGGTGAAAGTATTTGTGAATGCTTTCCTTTGCTCCTGGCTGCCAAGTTCAAATGTAGCTGCTGCTACAGACAACACACACAACCCTGATACTCCACATCCCTTAGAGAAGACACTACTAAAGATTTACGATATTATAACATGATCCAAATGCGATCATATTCAGAAGATGTTCCAGGCTGGATTGCAGGGGTTTGTAGTTCTGTGGCCTGAGCATCCATTGGTACTCCATCCCCACAGCTGCAAATAGCTATTGTGAGACTATCCTGCCTGGACCTTGTAAGCAAAGCTAGTGAATTCCCTTAGATAATATCATCAGTTCACTCTGTAATTTGGTTCCACATTCTATTGTTTTGTTTCTCTCGAGAACTTATACAATTAGCAGAGAATGTAATAGCAATGATGAATTTTCCTGATGAGCTATGTGTTATCTGCAGCTGACTCTTCAGTTTCCTATGTCTAAAATTGCTAAAGACTATCTAAGTTCTATGGAGAACACTGATAATCCATGTTATACACTGTTTGAAGAACTGCACAAGATGGATATATTTACCACTTGGTATATAAGGATTTTGTATATTTCTAGAAAACAAAGAAATATAAGAAAGCAGAGAGGAGCCGGGCATGGGGGCGCACACCTTTAATCCTAGCACTCGGGAGGCAGAGGCAGGCGGATTTCTGAGTTCGAGGCCAGCCTGGTCTACAGAGTGAGATCCAGGACAACCAGGGCTACACAGAGAAACCCTGTCTCGGAAAAAAAAACAAAAAAGGAAAGCAGAGAGGACTATCTAGTAATTCTGAAGAGTAAGGTAGGTAAAGACAAGCTCAGAGGCAGAAATGGGTAGGTAGATGGGGGAGCACCTTCATAGAGGGAGGGGAGGGAGGAAGAGGAGAGGGAGAGAGGGGGGAGATTAAGGGGACAGGGGGTTTGTGTGGGAGAAACTGGGTAGGGGGATAACATTTGAAATGCAAATAAGTAAACCAAAAAAAAAGGGGGGGGGGAAAGGGAAAAAAAGAAAATAAGCTCAGGGATGCCTTTTCCAGCTCCAGATGTGCATAAATACATTAATGACTTCTAAGTTTGTGCTGAAAAAGTATTTTCATCCCAGTAGATGCATGGGTGGAGTTGTTGAAAAAAAATAATACATGTACTCATTTTATGTTTGAGTGATGTTCTAGGATTGTTTAATTCCTATCTACAAAATATATCCGTCACTAAAATCCTGATACCAATTTAAAAAATGTGGGATTCTGATATTTAGGTTAAAGAAGTGTGGGAAGACTTTAAAGATGCTGAAAGATGTCAGGATGAGTAACCCATAAGGAAATAAACTCTACCTATAGTTATAGATGCATACCTAGCCAAATCTCTGTCTGGGTACTATTGTGCTCTCTATCTTTAGATGAAGTATTTGACCCTGTTTTGCCTAAGGAGCTGGCAATAACATTTCTTCAATGTAAGGCTGCTCAGCAGCTACCCACTCTCAGCATCCATCTTTGCTTCCAGGCATATAAATAGTCTTTCTCAGTAGTCTCTGGGAGATGAAGCATGCAGCAAAGTTCTACTCGTTTGATTTCCTGATTCATATAGCATAGGTGTGTGGAGTATGTGTGGGAATGGGATTTTAGGATGTGTGCCAATGCTAACAACCACATAAACCACAAAATCCTGAATTAATTCATATCACTCCACTGAGTATAGACTCCTGTTTTAATACTAAAGTTTTGAAAATGCAGGTTTTACAAAATTTGATTTGATGACTAGGCTGGTGTGTAGGTCCATAGACATATGTGTGAGTAAAGTAGAGTTGCCTATTACTCCTTATTTTAATGGTGAAAGAAACTTTCAAAGCCTTAGAGAGACATGATTGCTCGTATAAATTTGCTGTGTAAAATGCACCCCTTCCCAATGTGAAAGGTCCAATTGACAACTTAATTCATTCAAAAGCTGATTAATGAGAGAAGCATAACCATACTTAGATTTTAAGGACTCCACATTGCTCTGCTCTGTAGACATTACAATGGGAGTCACGGCTCCTGGTTACATTACTTAAATTCCATTGGGTTAATTGAATTGTGAGTAGTAAGTATTACCACTGAATTATAATGACAATGTCTAATGGGCAAGGTAAGTAATGCAGGGGTCATATTTGACCAGACTCAGGTAGTCCTTTGGCAATGGCATGGTAATCAGTATGATCTTAAATGTAAAATATATAAAATGACTTTGAAGTTCTTGTTCTATCTATAATCATAATTCTACCAGAAAAATGATAAAAAATAGTTATATTAATGCATAACAGTAGAGAATCATAGCTCCTGAACAAATTTTCAGACTTTAGTTTACTTCATAGAGTAAAAAACACTGCAGTTAAAGTGGAAAAATGTCCTTTTTGGAAGGGATGCTATAATGATACCAGAAAAAGTTTAATGTTCTGCTTTTGCACATTTTTCTTCAGAGACAAGTGACCACTTTCAAGCATTACTGTACATAGAGAAAAAGAAAATAATCAGACCCTTTGTTGGGCACTAGACTTTGGTTCTGGATTCCAGGTGTAATTTGTTTTAGTTCTCAACACAAAATCCAGTTTTCAGAAAGGGAGTCTCAGTGAGGCATTGTATAGATCAGATTGAACCATGGATATGTCTATGGGATGTTATCTGGATATTGTTAATGGATGTAGGAAGACTCGCCCTGAATACTGGCATCACACCAATCTTAGGTTAGGGGACTGAGGTATTAACCATTGAATTAAATGATCCAAAAACTAACTACACATACATTGGTTCACTCTTGATTACTGGGAACAGGATGGATTATGAAAAAGTCAGCTGAGGCTGAGAAAAGGGATTTTGGGGTCTGGCAGGGTAAAGTAGTTGGTACAGATGATATTGTGAAGAAAAGCTGAGCTGAGCAGATAGGCTAGAACACATCCACTCATGTCTTTCTTCTCTTACATGGAGATGTCACGTGTCAGTGGGTCCCCAACTTGGGCAGCTAAGATGGAATGGGGGTAGGTTAGCCACGTGAAGGTTAGGAAGTAGTAAAGGTTGGGCGTATGTGTCTTTTATTGGAGAAACTAGAATGTTGAGGCTGGTAGCAGGAAAAGTGTCTACTTTGTAGTGATCAGTTGAGTAGGTTAACTGGGTACAGTAACAGTGAACATAATGCCCGAGTGTGTGAACAAGAGGTGGCTGTATTTCTTTTGCCTCCTCTTGGGATTTTTTCCCTTCTGCTAGTTTATTCAGACAACGTCTGATCTATTAGTATTTGTTTTATTTTGCTACATTTTATTCAAATTTTTTACATTATTATCCCTTATAATCCTGTGGGGGCTTTTCCTAATAATAATAAGGAGGTAGCTCAGAGTACCAAAGTAGCTTTCACTAATCCAGATGGCAGGGTGTACTGGGAAGAACTGGGAAGACCTGAAGGGAGGAAAATAGTAACCAGGTTATATTATGAGAGAAAAGTCTAAATTGTATTAAATTGGAGTGTGGGACAAATACCAGTAACCAGAAAACAAAACATAGCCACTACTATTGCACCAATCATCTAGCTGGCCAGTCATATGCCATGAATTTAGTTAATAAAAATTTAATTTCTGGGTTTGCATAGTAACAAGATATACCCTTTTATATAGTTTCACTACAGGAACATTAATATTACATTCAAGTTTAGAAGCAGTATATGCATCTGTTCATATATATCTATAAGCTTTTATTACTTTTGTTGAAATTTCTCTAGTATTTTTTTTTATCACATATGCTTTCCTGAGCTATGGCCATTTTGCATTTCAAATGCTCTCCACATATTTAGTAGCCTATTCAGAGGAGCTCTGCTTTTCTAACCTATTTAGATGAAATTGGTCCTGTTTATTCATTTCTGTTCTCAGGTGCTTGATTCTCGTCTTCAACAGCTGCTTTTGCTCCCTGTACTTTCTGATGCTGTCAGCAAGAGTGCAAAGCTAAACTAGAAAACATGCAGAGTTCATATTCACACCGTTTTTCCTTGAATCCTGGCATCTTTCCAGCCATCTATACCCTTGATAGAGCTCATAGTGGGTCAGTCTCACTGTACAAAAAGAGACCTAAACATTGAGATTAATTTAGACCATACAAGATTAGAAATGATAGGCATGATACAGTTAGAAATGAGAAAACTCAGGTTGAGTAAAGATAAAAAAATTGAGTGTCAGCTTAGACAATAACTAAACTCACAATATACCCAATAGTGTTTTATTTCATCTCCAAGGTGAGAGACTTTTAAACTGTCACTTTCTCTTTTGGGAAACAAGATTTCTTTTCAGAAAGAGTAATGAGTATGGCAGGTAGGTGAGAAGCAACTTCATAATCGATAATGTTTTCTACAAAGTCCTCGGTGCAAAGCCACCTTAGCGCATCACTTCTTAATGAGAAGTTTTGTGATACTAAGATACTAAGACCTTATGCTAAATACAGGTAACCAGTAGAGATTCCTTGCAACATTTGACATATCTTTCATGTGTGTGTGTGTGTGTGTGTGTGTGTGTGTGTGTGTGTGTATGAAAACATCAAGTGTAATTCAAGAAAGCAGGGAGCTCAGATTACCAAAATATCTTTCAAATTCTTTTACTTTTCTCATTCCTTAATTCTGAACAGAATAAACTTAAAGGTCTATATGTATTTGGTTGTTATCAAAATAATATAACTTATTTTGTTACTTTTGCACACAGTTAACTCACTGAACTTTGCAAGTACATCATTTCTGCTAGAATATATCACATGAATGTTCTCTTGTGATTTTATTTTTCATCTAGAGGCTTAACTTTTACACACACACACACACACGTATATCTAAGTAAACTTTAGTAATTACTAAAAACAAATATATGAATGATTTTTTTTCACCACTGTGGAAGTGAATCATTCCCAAGTGTATGACCCACTCTTCCTCTACCACTGAAAAAGGAAGGGAGATAATGCTCTCTTCTTAGCTTACATATATTGCCTGGGAAGCTAGAGCAATTTACATAATAGAACTTACCCGCCCCCTCCCCCCCCCACACACACACAGTGAGAGTGCAATATCTGCAATTTTAAAACAACTAAGAAGATAACAACAACAACAACAAAATAACCCCACTTTATTCATGAGTTACTGGTAGTGAATCTCTAAAAAATCCTATGTGAAGGGAAGTCTTCTCTCTGGACATGCATCCCTGCTGGGCTCTTCAGCTGTATGAGGAGAAGTCACTCATTCTTTAGCATAAAACTGCCATTGGCTGAAACTAAATCAAGGGAAGCTATATTCATCTATAGATTTTTAAACATTTAATATCAATAGTATTTCAAACCCATCAGTTGGTTTTAAGGACATTGTGAACAAGTGGGCATAGAATTATGCTTTCCCTTGTTGGAAAAGAAAGAGTTAAATGATGGCTTCTAAAGCTATGAGCTACATTTAGAGTGCATCTCTTCAGCTACAAATGACTAATTTCACTGCAGCTAGCAAGTATTTTTTTTAGCCTGCATGCTGTTGTAAATTTATATGCTCCCTGTTATAAATGCATCCATCATTCTTACTGATGACTTCATTCTTTGAGAACAACCCAAGAGTTACATTCTATACAACTATACTTACAGATTTCGAATGAGGTTTGACATGCACACAAAATGTTTGATTAAAGAATAAATAATGATGCAAATGAAATAATAGACTTTGTTATCTCACTCCAAAACATAAAGAAAACTACACACACACACACACACACACACACACACACACACACACTGAAAATCTAAATGGTCATCTGTACAATTCTATTCCAGCACAAACATATGTGTTCTAAGAAATATTAGCTGTACAGTAATTGCCGTTTTGTTTCCTTCAATATACTGTAGGCAGAGAGCTAATGCAATCTACCTTTTCTCGTGCTTTCTGAGGATAGAAGTGAATGATTTAAGAACAATAAAAAAAAAAACAGAAAGGAAGAAAGGAAAGAAGGAAGGAAGAAAGAAACAAAGAGACAAAATAAACACAGGAAGAGAAAGAAAAAGAAGTCTTGATCATGACTTATGTTTTCCTTCCATGTAGCTGACATGGAGACTAGATTAAGGCACTAGATTCTGGATAGATTTTTCCTTCGCACACTTAGAAGTAATACTTGGGTGTATATTCTAAATGCCTGTCAGTCATATACTAAACATAATCACATGTGTAAGCTATGAAGGCTGTAGGCATCTAGTCAATTCCTTTGTTAATTTTAAGTAGATTTAACTTTCAATTTTTCTTTGTTTTTAAGACTAATCTCAAATGGTAGTTTATTGACTGAAATAGGATTGTAGCCATTTAGTTTTCTGAATCATATTTTGGGTATACTTCTGAGTAGGTATGTTTTACCAACTTAAAAAAGAAAAGAAAATTCAAACACTCAATTTCCTGGTATTGAGTAATAATTACAATTCTTTTACAAATATTAACAATATTGCTCTCTATGATTAGTTTGATTCAATAAGAATATAAAAAATTATTACTTTAAAAATCATATAAAAACTATCTGAGAAGTTCAATTTGCTATAGGTTGTCATTTATATTTGCTTTTTTAAGACTCTTAAATATTATTTTATATGTAGCTGTTTTTGAATGAATCTTGCTATGTACTTACCAATTCTCTTTTTATTCATCAAGTTGTTTCCCATTAATGTTGAAATCTGTGAATTACCCTGAGCTCTTTTTATATGTTTCTGAATGTTTTATTATTTTTCATTAAGTCCTGGATAATATTTATTCCAACAGTGTAATTTTATCTTCAGTATATCCTAAGTAATTTTATGAGTAGGTTTCATTTTAACATACTCTGTTGTTAATGATGATATAATAGGTATTGGTCTCATTTTCATTATTATTGTGGCTTTTGACTCCTATATATAATATTTTCTTTTTCATTTGGTTTTTAGTCTTTTCAATATGGTATTTATTGGAATATGAGATGTATTCATCAAGGACATTTTAATGTGTTGATTTTTGTATAATATTGAGAATTATTATTTAAAGGATATTCCTTGGTTATATGTTTGTTTTTCATTTGTCTTATCTATTATGTTTTTATTTCTAATATCACTTTTTGATATCTACTATTTTGTCTTCTCATTTCTCTTCAGTGTTTACATAATAACTTTTCTCTTTACTTTCATGATTATGAATTTAATAATCATTTTCTTATTCCTGTTGTGTTTTTGGTCCACCAATTGTTTAACTACAATTTCTTACTCTCCTAATTCTTACTGTTGCTTTGTGTGTGTGTGTGTGTGTGTGTGTGTGTGTGTGTGTGAGAGACATAATATTTTACTTTGCAATAAAAATTCCTTTCCTCAAATGAAAACCATCAAAATATGAGACAGCATTACCTGCATGCCCAACTTTATATGAGTATCTACCCTTCAACTATTTGTGTTTTAGAGGAATATAAATCATGATAAATTATTTTAATATTCTTGAACTCTGGGGTACTCCATTGACATAGATGAGAGTATATCATGTTTGAGATTTTTCTCTCTGTCAAAGTGAATATTTTTTAAGCACTGACAGGGCTCAGATTTTTAAAGCAGTTTCTAATGAAATCTAGGTACCCACTTATACTTTCCAGATCTCCCCCCATGTCCCTGAGGCATGTGATCAAAGATACAGAAATAGTTTGAAGAAATATACTGTAACATTGGATTTGAAAACAAGATTTTTAGTAGTAAAATGGTAAGAATCATTTTAACATTAATGTTATAGTTGAAATATCTTTAAGGCATGAGAAATAAAAAATGGATTGCATTTGTGTGTAGTAGTCACATAGTTATAAAGTTTTGACAATGAAAAACTGATAAAAGGATATGAGAGGTGTAATATGTGATCATTTGGAGACAAGTAAAATTTAGCTCTATAGAATGACAGAATCCTTAGAATCAAAACACGGGATAAAGTTTTAGGGGTTGAGGAATTTATTGAAGAGTAAGTGTATAAATCAGTAGAATAAATATATAAAGAAACTTTCATCTCCAAAACATGAAACTAGGGTGATAGGCTGTATGTTCCATAGAATATTATATTATAGCTTGGGGAACCTATTTGTGATACGTAGAAATATGATTGAGAAGAAATTTGATTCTGGGATTTCAGTGTGAAACAAACATATTGATATACTATAGTTCTGCTGGAAAGAACCCAGAAGTCCCTCAACAGAGGAAAAGATACAGAAAATGTGGTACATTTAAACAATGGAGTACTACTTAGCTATTAAAAACAATGGATTTCTGAAATTCCTAGGCAAATGGATGGATCTGGAGGGTATCATCCTGAGAGAGGTAACTCAATCACAAAAGAACACACATGATATGCACTCACTGGATATTAGCCCAGAAACTTAGAATACCCAAGATACAATTTGCAAAACACATGAAACTCAAGAAAAAGGGAGACCAAAGTCTGGATAAGACCCCTTCTTAGAATTGGGGACAAAATAACCATGGAAGGAGTTACAGAGACAGAGTTTGGAGCTGTGATGAAAGGATGGACCATACAGAGACCATACGGGGAACCATCCCATAATCAGCCACCAAACGCAGACACTATTGCATATGCCAGAAATATTTTGCTGAAAGGACCCTGATATAGCTGTCTATTGTGAGGCTATGCCAGTGCCTGGCAAACACAGAAGTGGATGTTCACAGTCAGCTATTGGATGGAACACAGGGCCCCCAATAGAGGAGCTAGAGAAAGTACCCAAGGAGCTGAAGGGGTCTGCAACCCTATAGGTGGAACAACAATATGAACTAAACAGTACCCCCTGGAGCTTGTGTCTCTAGCTGCATATGTAGCAGAAGATGGCCTAGTCGGCCATCATTGGGAAAAGAGGCCCCTTGGTCTTGCAAACTTTATATGCCCTAGTACAAGGGGACACTAGGGTCAAGAAGTGGGAGTGTGTATGTAGGGGAGGAGGGTGGGGGAGGATATAGGGGACTTCATGATAGCATTTGAAATGGAAATGAAGAAAATACCTAATAAAATTTGGAAAAAGTTAAAAAAAACTCAGGTGTTATAAGTATTCTGAATAAACTAATAAAAATCTATCATGTTTCCTATATCAAGATTTACAACTTGTCTTAGCAAAAGAAACCAAAAAATTACTGCCTTACAAAGCATCTGAACCAACCTCACTGTTGCAAACCTGAACCATGAAGGAAAACAATCATTAGAGTATAACAGAAGGATGGAGAGCTAGGTTTGTTGGTAACCAAAAGGCATATACTTCAGATACAATATTGTTTATGTGTTCTGTAAAAATTTGGACAGTTTATTTGTATCAAGATATTCAAGAGCATAATAGAGGTTAGGATATAAATTTGTAATATGGAGACATCATTGATAGAGCTTTAGTTTCCTTCAATACAAATCTAATTGATGATCAACAATGTTCTATTGTGTCATTAGCAAAAGCAATGATATTTTGCTCACAGGACAGAGTGTAATTGTTTCATAAGACAACATGAAAGTGAGAAAAATAGTCTCATAAACATGAAGAATAAGAGAAGATAAAGAATGATGGTCTAAAATCAATATTCTTAGTTATTGTTAACAATGGTGTCCCACTAGCAGGAAACATAAAGACAGAGAAACATTTTACTATTTTAAAGCTTAGGTTTTACCTGGGCAGGCTGTCAAATGGCTCATCTAACATCTTTCGTAGCTATACCTCCCAGGCACATAGTCACATCTGTCTCTTTACATATATCCTTGTGAAAAAACCCTCCTCTTTCTTCTTCCCAGAGTCCCTTTCTCTGCTAGAAGCTCTGTGTTCTATTTTGTGCCTTATCCATTGGATGTCTACATTTTATAACAACTAGTCAGCAGTGAGATACAACTGATATAACTCTTTTTTTTTATTTATTTTTTTTATTAGGTATTTTCCTCGTTTACATTTTCAATGCTATCCCAAAAGTCCCCCATACCCACCCCCCAATCCCCTACCCACCCACTCCCCCTTTTTGGCCCTGGGGTTCCCCTGTACTGGGGCATATAAAGTTTGCAAGTCCAATGGGCCTCTCTTTGCAGTGATGGCCGACTAGGCCATCTTTTGATACATATGCAGCTAGAGTCAAGAGCTCCAGGGTACTGGTTAGTTCATATTGTTGTTCCACCTATAGGGTTGCAGTTCCCTTTAGCTCCTTGGGTAATTTCTCTAGCTCCTCCATTGGGGGCCTTGTGGTCCATCCAATAGCTGACTGTGATCATCCACTTCTGTGTTTGCTAGGCCCCGGCATAGTCTCACAAGAGATAGCTATATATGGGTCCTTTCAGCAAAATCTTGCTAGTGTATGCAAAGGTGTCAGCGTTTGGAAGCTGATTATGGGATGGATCCCTGCATATGGCAATCACTAGATGGTCCATCCTTTCGTCACAGCTCCAAATTTTGTCTCTGTAACTCCTCCCATGGGTGTTTTGTTCCCATTTCTAAGAAGGGGCAAAGTGACCACACTTTGGTCTTCCTTCTTCTTGAGTTTCATGCATTTAGCAAATTGTATCTTATATCTTGGGTATCCTAAGTTTCTGGGCTAATATCCACTTATTAGTGAGTACATATTGTGTGAGTTCCTTTGTGATTGGGTTACCTCACTCAGGATGATGCCCTCCAGGTCCATCCATTTGCCTAGGAATCTCATAAATTCATTTTTTAATAGCTGAGTAGTACTCCATTGTGTAAATGTACCACATTTTCTGTATCCATTCCTCTGTTGAGGGGCATCTGGGTTCTTTCCAGCTTCTGGCTATTATAAATAAGGCTGCTCTTAAGCGTTCTAGCAATAGAGGACAGTATATCCATTTCTTTAGGATTTACAAAACAGGAAGCCAGTTATGTGTCATAGTAATGACAATACCAGAATCTGTTAGAATGTATCTCACTACCAATCAGCAGCTGGATATACAGAGACACATCCTAATTCAATGAGAATGAAGGTCAGATCTACACCCAGTGTAAGAATCTAGGGTCTATGGACAAGGAATATAAAATGTATATCAGATATCCCATTCATAGGGGCACCTAGCAAATTTGAGAAAACCTATGGTGAATCTCTGTGATATTATTCTTTATATTAAGAGGATAATTAGTTCCTTAAAGATCAGAGGCCTGGTGGTGATGCATAATCAATAAGTACATCTGGGTCAAACTGGCTGCCGATGGGGACACATGTACAGGGAGACATCAATAAGGTTACTGAAATAAAAATGTCATAGGGACAGCCAAAATTGTTATTGCTCAATCTATATAATCAAAATAATAAATTATGAAAGATCTGAAGGTAGAGGGCAGCTGCTGCAATAAAAAATAATTATCCTTTCTCAGTTCCTGGATCTGATCCAGTTTTATACTTGGTAAAGCACTGAGTAATGGAAAGACAGTAAGGAGAGGAGCAGTGGCCGTGATATCACAGTAAGTGTATGAACTTATGCCTTGTCTGCTTCTCTCGGAATGAAAAGAGATGCATAGCATTCATTCTTTTGAAAACACAGGAGGTAGGGGGAATGGCAGGACATTTAAAGGACTTCTGACTAGTAGTATCCAGATGACAGTTAAGGAGTTTATTGTAATATCGTATACAGACTCTAAACACCCCAATAGAGTGATTGATTAATTGAATTGTAGCCTGCTCCTATTAATCAATAGACTAAAATTAATAATAACGTGAAATTCCTATAAACTTTAGGTATTATGTGATCTACATGAGATCAATAATTTACCATCAATGAAGAATTACAATGCATTACTGAAAACAATGCAAAATACAGTGGTAACAACTCTAAGTGCTGTTCCAAATCTGATGTCTATTGTTATGTTTGACATAGTCTTAGAAACAGGAACACAGAAATGGATTCAGTATCTCTCTCTACCAAAAACAACCAGTGGTGGGTAGTGTGGCTTTGTTTTTATTTGTATGTTTGTTTTTTTGTCAACTTGCCATGAGCAGAGTAATCTGGGATGATGAAGTATTGCCTTTGTTAGACTGTCCTTTAGTCACATCTGGGGTGGTGTATCCCTTACTGATTTATGTAGGAGGGCCCATTCTCTCCTTGGTAGTGCTATCCCTGCTTAGTTAGTCAGTCATAGTGGTAAAAAAATCAAAAGGAGCAAGCCATGGCATACAAGTCAGGGAATAACTTTCCTCCCTTGACTGCAAGAGTTCCTTTCTCCAGGTTCCTTTTCCACCTGAGCACTTATCTCAGCTTCCCTCCGTGGTAGACTGTGATTTTGACACATACACTGAACAACCTCCTTCTTCCATAGTTGGTTTTAGTCATTGTCTTTATCACAGCAATAGAGAGTAAAATACGTCAGTCTCTATTTATAAGTTCATCCCAGAACTCTATTAAATCTCCCTTACTCCACCAGTTGTAAGAACCAGTGAAAGGGTCTGGGCTTTATAACGTTGTTAAGAAACTCAAAGTGTATACTAATTTGATCACATCATGTTAATTACTGGAGAATTTTTTCCTCCATTCACTCCTCCATTTTTTCACTCTTACCCTCCAACTTATATGCATTCCCTTTTTGTCTATCCTTCAAAAAACAGTCAGATTTCTAAGGGGTAATAATAAAATAAGAACAAACAAAAACTAACACATTGGAATTGGACAAAACAAACGGAGGGAAAAGGAGCCAAGAAAAGGCATATGAATCACAGACACACTCATTCATGCCATGAGGATCTGAGAAAAATTTAATATATAAGAAGCTATAATATACATGGAGAATATATGATGCAGACTCTTTGCAGGCCCGGTACATCCTGCTTCAGTCTCTGAGATCCCATGAGATTGATCATGGTGGTTTAGAGGATCTTGTTTTCCTGATGTCTTTCATCTCCTTCTTACCTTCTTTCCAATTTTTCTTCTATTGGGTTCCCTTGAATAAAATGATTAGACAGAGACATACCATTTAAGACTCAGTGTTCAAAAGTCTCTCACTCTCTACATAATGTCTGGCTCTAAGTCTAAGTCTTTGTTTCCATGTGTGGCATGAAAAAGCATCTCTGAAAATGTTTGAGCAAAGTACTGATCTGTAAGTAGAGGCAAATGCCATTAGGATTCATTGAATTTGCATTTATTGTTTTTTAGAAGGGTGAGCAGTATTTTGTTTTACTGTATGTCTCTGGTTCTTGGTCACTCAATCTGTGGTGTAAATGTTTATTTCCTGGTGTCTATAAGTAAAATCTGATATTGATTGGTTACTGCTATGAGCTTTATGCCACCATTGCCCTAGCATATTGAGCAGTCCAGAAAAACATGGATTACCAAAGATTCTATGGCTGCCTTGATGCTTATGTTATCTTGTGATAACATTGAGAATACCAACCTGTACCAAAGAAGCTAAAACATTGGCATGAAGGCTTTATGTAGGCACCTAGTGGACCTTTCCATATTCAATGAGTTGAATCAGTTTTGTCTTTAACAATGTATCCTTGAATGATTAGCACTTTAAAATGAAATTATTTCATGTCTTAAGCAAGCTTTTTACTGCTGGGCTTTGCTTATTACTATGGACTGCCCTTCTGGAAATATAAGCCAAAATGCATTCTTTTTTTTTTTTCTATAAGTTTCTTTTGGTCATGGTTATTTGTTTGTTTGTTTATTTATTTATGAGCAGCAGAAAGTAAATGATATGCCATGTCTACACAGGAATGAATGTAGAGTAACAGAATGGAGTATTATATACATTTAAAATATACTGTGCTGGGATGATATCCCTCAAGTGGCTCAAGGATTTATCAAGCACCAGTATATACAAGTGTACCCCATCCATAAAACTTAACTTTGCTCTAAATCGCTGCATTTTCCAAGGCTGTAGACTTGTTTTGTTCGTATGGACATATGAACCTCGGCTTAGTGTTAAGAGTAGTCCTTACAGATTGTTGATCTGTTTTGGGGACCTGAATTATTTGGGTATCATAATTCCAAACCTCTTTTCCCTAATGCATCTATATTTGCCCAGAGACAATTTACTCCGAACTTTCTACTCATAAAATTTCATTTCAGTGTACTTTTTGGAACTCTTATCAAATTTATGATAATTTAAAATTTTTGTTGTTTCATATGAAAAACAAACACTATTATTTTAAATGACAATTGATATAGAGCTTGTTTGGACTTCAAATTTATTTGTCACTAGGCTCTACATCCATATTAACAGGCACTCTAGGGTGTGCCACATTTCATTTTATGCTTTCTGATCACCCTCTGATAGTTTATTGGCATCCAGATATTTGGGTATATTTCTCATACATTTATTTGATTATTAAATAGTTCAATATATACAGCTATGACGTTTCTCTCTTCTCAAATTCATCTAGGGCTGAGTGCAGATTAAAACCTAAGTAAGTCCCCATTTTCATGGACTTGAAAATCTTCCCATACCAGTAAACTGTTCTGTAAAGCCTCATGTTTAAGGCAATAACAGCAGTTTCTACTCAAAGGCTACTCTTTGGATCTAGGAATTCGCATATTTTAAGCCATTCTAACATCATGTTCAGGTACCTCATTGCTATTAGCAAGAGAAATGGTATATTGGTTCCACTGACTATTTAAGTACAATCAAAATATTCTTCTACACAATGCTGTAATCAACAGAGCATAGATTAGTATTTATTGAACCAAAATATATAAAACTGATACAATGTAAATACCACTTCTTTTATCCTGTTTTGGATTAAAGAGATACATACATACATTCATACATTCATATATATATATATATATATATATATATATATATATATATATGTATGTGTGTGTGTGTGTGTCTGTGTGTATGTGTGCACATGTGTGTATGCATGTATATGTGGTGTTTCTGTGTGCATGCACATGTGTACATATATACCTACAAATTTTTACAGGGGTGTGTGAAGGGTATGTAAGTGCCATGACATATGGGAAGTCAGAAAACAAATTTCAGATTCGTTCTGTTTTTCTTCAGTTTGGTATCAGGTTATTGAGCTCAAATTCACAAATTCAGTAGCAAGCATCCTCATTTCCCTAACCATCTTGCTCGTCTTTCACTGCATGCATTTTTATTTGGCTAATTTTAGTTAGTAATTTTTACATTAAAAGTTTAGTCACTTGTGGAAAAATAGTCTCCTATACAATTTATGTGCATGGAAGGTAAGTAAGCACTTTCTTATGTATATAATGTGTTAGGGGATTTTAACACAGTTGTCTAAAATGCAACTTTAGTTACATAAATACTATTATATCAGTGCCTTTGATTTACATATGTAAAATCTAATATAGAAAACACAAAATTCTTCTGGCATAAAAAAAATACAAAAACAATGGTGTAAATCCTTTCTTTAAATATGCTTGAAGCCAATATTATCCTATTGTCATACTGAATTCTGATGTTTGTCATTTACTCTATAAAGGATGAAAAATGAAAATAAAATGCAATATATTGAATTTAATATTATTGTATACATTTTCTGTGGTGTGCACTTTTATTCATTAATAGAAGGTGTGATGGTTTGTATATGTTTGGCTCAAGGAGTGGCACTAATAAGAGGTGTGCTATTGTTGTAGTAGATATGTCCCTGTGGCTTAAGACTTTTATCCTAGCTGCCTCGAAGTCTGTTTTCCACTAGCAGCCTTCAGATGAAGATGTAGAACTCTCAACTCTTCCTGCACCATGCATGCCTAGATGCTATCACTCTCACACCTTGATGATAATGAACTGGATCCCCAATTAAATTTTGCCCTTTATAGGAGTTGCCTTGGTCTTAGTGTCTATTCACAGCAGTAAAACCCTAACTAAGACAGAAGTTGGTATCAGAGATTGGGGTATTGCTGTGATAGCTTTTGCTTGGAAGAATGTAGATTTGTGGACTTTGGATGTGGAAAGCAATGGAAGGCATTAAGTATTAGTGGGCTGGCGATCCTTGTAAGAATATGGAAGACTTTGTTCCTGAGAGTGATTGGATTGTGCAGACCTGCCCGAAGAGGTTCCAGTTGAATTATGTGGCCTTAGAGACTGTTGTTTTGTTTTTCTGGTATTTTGGTAAAGAGTGTAGCTACTTTTTTCCTTTGTCTACAGAGGCCAGTGAGTGGAATGTGATTGTTGTATTTGCTTGCCTCAGGGAATGGTACTATTAGGAGGCGTAGCCTTTTTGGAGTATGTGTGTCACTGTGAGCATGGTCTGAAGGCATTCATACTGGTTTCTTGTAAGTCATTCTTCCCTAGCAGCCTTCAGATGAAGATGAAGAACTCTCATCTCTTCCTGCACCATGTCTGCCTAGATGCTGCCATGATCCTGCCTTGATGATAAAGGACTGAACCTCTGAACCTGTACCCTAGCCTTAATTAAATTTTGTCCTTTATAAGACTTGCTTTGCTCACTGAAGGGATGCACAGCAGATAACCTCTACTAAAACATAAGGCAATATCATGAAAAATGATTCAGTCCATGTACATTTGGTAGACCAATATTTGTGTGTGTGTGTGTGTGTGTGTGTGTGTGTGTGTGTGTGTGTGTGTGTGTGTGTGTGTGTTTGTGATGTGATTTAAAGAAACATGGATTAGGGGGTATATACCGGATTATGTTAATCAATATAGATAGCCATACTGTCAAAAAGCCCCATTCCAAGGTAGATGAGGACACTGGAAAACCATGTCACTAGACCCTCCTTAATAACTCAAAGACAGTTACAGAACAGATGATTCTCCATTCCCTCCCAACATAAACCCTACAAAAGGCTTCCTGAGCATGGATGGTACTAGGGGAAAGGGCTACATAACAGCAATCCTAAATCTAAGTCTATTTTCTTCCTCTTAATATGATGATTTTCAGAACACCATTAAGCTTAGATTAGTATAGGTTCCTCATCTGTGAAATGAGACCAGGTAACTTTGGTTATAGGGACATAGCAAGACCAATTAGTAGGAAAATGATAAAACTATCATCACTATTATCATCTTGGTTGTAGTAGTTGCAAACAACTATATCTTCTGAGATATTAAATAACAAACTTTGAAATACATAAGTCTTTGCATTAAAAATGATATGATAGGCTTCTTTTCATGAGCACACCATAGCATCAGTAATAGTGTCAGGCCTTGGGGCTTCCCCTTGAGCTGGATTAGATATTTATACCCAACTAATGGACAGAAGCTGCTGACCCCTGTGGTTGAATTAGGAACAGGCTGGAAGAAGCTGAGGAGAAGAGTAACCCTATAGGAAGACCACTAGTCTCTACTAATCTGGACCCCCGAAATCTCTCAGACACTGAGCCACCATCCACACAGCTACACCACCTGATATGAGGCCCCCAACACACATAGAGCAGAGGACTGCGGAGTCTGAGCTCAGTCAGTAAATATGTACCTAACCCTCATGAAACTGGAGGCCCTAAAGAGAGGAGAGGCCTGTCTGGTGGGGTGGGGGGGATGGGGGAGTGGAGATATTCGTAAAGACAGGGGGAGGGAGGTATGGGATGTGTAGCAGTCAGAGGGTACCAGGAAGGGGATAAAGTCTGGACTGTAAAAACGATTAAATAAATAATCAAATTAATAAAAAAAAAAGAAAAAAAGACACAGAACTGATTTTCGAACGAAGTCTTCTAAAGTAATTATTAAAATACTTTGTATGATATTTTTACATAAATTAATGGTGTTTCAGTATCATAACATTGATTCTCTGCTCATTTTTGTCTGTAGACATTATTATGCTTGTGACTATCACTTGAATTTTAAATAAAGGGACATAAGAACAGGTTACAAAATTATTGTTTCTAAAAGAAAAATAGCAATTGCCGTAAGCACAGAATTCAAAATTGTAAGTGTAAAATATAATCATAATAATATAATCACAGATAAAACACTATTCTCCAATCAGGCTTTTCCAGCAAATCCACTGTAACAGCAGTCTGAAAATAAGTAGAATTCAGAGGCTTCAGTGATAAGATTTTACATTAATGTGCGATGTAACTGAATGGAATTGTCTTACAAATTACCTCATATGCAGAATAGATTTCCTGCCATGATATTTGATCATAACCTATTGTGACCATCTATTTCTGAGGTTAATTTAATATGACAACATTAAATATTGAGTTTCTATTATTAACCCTCCTAATTTAATTTTATGCTCACTAAGAAACCTTCAAATATAAAGTTGGTCATTTTCTATTAAAAACCTCCAGGAAGAGACTCTGGACCAGACTTTAGTTTCATGTCTTTTTGTACACTAATTGTATTAATAGTCTTGTTCAGTGCATCAAGCTTGATTTATCTGTGACTATTCTGGGGACACAGAGACACTTGATATTTACAAATTAGACTGCTTAGCGTGATATGAACTCGGCACTAAGGTTAAGGATTAAGTTGAGGCTTAGAGTGAAGACTTTTCTGGGCAGCTGGCCAACCAACCCTAAGCATGTCTGCATCACTGCATGCTCCATACGTCTTTTCTTGAAAGTTCTCCAAGTGAGAAATTATATGATTCATTTAATCAATATTGATAAACACTTAGAGAGCATCTTCCCTTCTGCAGAGTGATTTAGAGAAGGGGCTGTGCAGCCAGATTGCTTACTAAGCTTCTCCATGATGGAACTGAGCAATGTGAGCCATTTTTATAACTTCACTGGGTGCTTTATTGTTTTTGTAACCTGAGAAACACCTCTCTTAGTTTTGTGGAAACTCTACCAGTAGCTAATGTATGCAAGATAAAAATTAACAGTAGGATGAAGATTCCATTACATTTTGAGAACAATAGAGGCAGAGTAAATTTAGTTGTTTTGACCAATCTTACCATTCATATTATTCATATTTTTTTATTCTTAGAAATGGCTGCCTTTCAGCATTTACAGGAAAACATAATTAACGCAATGTAAAAATAATGGGAAGCTATAGGTGCAGAGCTTGTTTAGTAGTTAAATAGCATTGGCTCCTCCACCAAAGGAACAGGTTTCTGTTCTAAGTATTTGACATGGAGGCTAACAATCCTCTGTAACCCAGCTCCTGAAGATCTGGGGCCCTCTTCCGGCAGCTAATGTCACAGAATGTGTGTAGTCCACAGACAAAACATGCAGATAACACATGCATACTCAAATACATAAAATAGCAAAATAATTTTAAAAGAAGGCTAGAAAAATCCTAGAGTCAGAAATGAAATATGTTTCTTGGTAATGAAAAAAAGCAACAGTTTAAGTTTATCAAAACATATCTAAGTAGTGTTTCAGTGTTTGTTCACCAGGACAATTTTGTCTCTGATGAGAAAAGTGACAAGCCTAGAACCATCTTTGGATATGTGACCTGTCATCTAGATTATGACAGTTATTCAGAGGTAGGTGATATTTACCTCTACAATATAGTAAAATGCAGATAACAATGCACAATCCGGATATCTTGTAAAAAATAAACAGCTTATGTATATAACCTGATGCACAGTAGACACTCAAATGTATTCATTTTACACACAGCTTGTCCTGTTCACTTTTTTCCAAACATGAAATCATATTTTCTTTGAAGTTTTAACTATATAGTACCAGCCATAAACTGGTAAACTCTTGGATATCCTTTTTCTAGCAATATGCCCAGTTCCCTGGAGTCTCTCTTGCATCCTCAGAACTGGACATCAATCATGAGCTCAGAAGCAGTTGCTTCCTTCATAAGCCTGCTATGTTCTCATCCATCATAGACAGCTTACATTCTTTGTTGTTGTCACAAAGAACCACTGATAGTCCCACACCACAATCTTAGGCTTAGTTCTGTAGAAGTAAGGAAAGGGAATGAGGTCTTGACATCTTGCTCCTTAACAGAGATTCTCAGTCTTGGCAAAACTAACAGTAACAAAAGATGAATCTTAGGAGTGTGTATGTGTGGGAGTGCATTGTGAATCAATGCATTGCTAAGAGGCACCTCTGAGTTCCCGACTTTAGATGTCTGTGCCCTCTGCTCTTTTAAAGGATCACATCAAAAGGACTTCAAACATTGTCAATGTCCCCTAAGGGACAACATTTCCTAGTAGAGAAACTAATTTAGCACATGACTATAAACTTTCTTATCGCTGACTCTTGTTATGAAGGAAACATGTCCCATATCTACCTTATCTGGCTTTTTGGTATCCCACTATAATTACATGTTTTTTAACACTCATTTGAGAGGAATGAGAGTAATTTATATTTGAATTCACTAGACACAATTTGGAGCACAGTGACATTTTGAACCAAGGACAATTTGATGACATGGAGGATAGTGTGGTTTGGTAAGTTGACATTTTATCCTGGGGAAATCATAACAAACAAAGACTTAGTGCTATGAAAATTCATACCTGTCTTGGTGTGTGTGTGTGTGTGTGTGTGTGTGTGTGTGTGTGATGCATTTATGCTTTTGAGGCACAGAGTGTAAATAAAAAGACAAATTTCATACAAAACTGCACTGTAAGAGAACTAACTCTTCATACTCAACTAGATATATTCTGCATGGCCAAAAAAAGAAAACTCAGAAAAGTGAGTTTTTGAGTGTGATGCATGTGGTCAAGTGTCAGCATTAGAGTTGATTGAGATTGCTGCAGAGTTGATGCCTGAATCTCTCTTTTATTTTAAACCAAGAATAAAATATCAAATAATGCATGTTTATTACCATCTTAATGATTTCAATATTTACTGAAAGCTCATTCTGTCCTGGAAGGGAACTATATTGTTGTGTGCTACTTCTTACCAAGGAACATGTGATAAATATTCTTACATTTATTATAAATGATAAATGTGAGAAATAGTTATTATATTTCAGAAACTGATGAAAAATAGTGAAAAATAGTCTGCCTAAATACAAGAAGATAAGGCTCTCTTGAAGTTGATATAAACATTTAACTACTACATTAATAAAAATAGATTTGTATGCTCATTAATACTATATAAAACTGTGTTTTGTGCATAAAATTAAAATTTTAATATCAAAAGTCACTTCTAAAACAAAAATATAGATAAATTATATTTATTCTGCCCCCCTTTTCACTTCTTTCTGTCTAGTATGCATCAGTCTTCCTTCTAGCACTTTTTAAGTGACTTTGAGTATCTGACGGATTATGCATCTCATTATTTTGCTATATATTAATTAAACTGGCCACCTACATTCAATCCCTGAGACCCATGTGGTGGCAGCTGAGAAACAATACTGTCAAACTGGTCTCCTCTTTCTATATACCATGGGAAGTCTACTTACCCCTTCATAAATAAAAAATATGTCTTAAACATTACACTAAGGCTAAAATAATAAAAAGATTATTCATTAATTTTAAACTTCAATATATTAGTAAAACTATATACATGTATGACTAACCTGCAGTCTAAGTTAAGTATTAAACTAATCTGTCTTTAGAAATGCCCATCATATTTGAAAGCACACTTTAATATAATACATCAAGATAATGACATTATCTACCACCAAACTTACATGGCAAGACAACTATTTTTATCCTAGATCAGAATACTTTAATTCAAGGACTAGAAAACCTGTGCATGTATATCATTGGCATTGTACTTACATAAATGTTTGTACCCCAGAAATTGTTCGTGTGGTGGGAGATAAGAAGTAAAGCAGGTCCTTCTGTACTTCTCTAGCTCCTTCATTGGAGACCCTGAGTCCCTTCCAATAGAACTAATGGGGTTTGCAGCTCTATAGGAGGAACAACAATATGAACTAACCAGCACCCCCAGAGCTCCTTGGGACTAAACCACCAATCAAAGAAAACACATGGTGAGACTCCTGTCTCTAGGTGCATATGTAGCAGAGGATGTCCTAGTTGGTTATCAGTGGGAGGAGAGGCTATTGATCTTGCGAAGATGTTATACCCAGCATAGGGTAATGCTAGGGCCAGGAAGCAGGAGTGGGTGGGTTGGGGAGCAGGGGGAGGGGAAGTGGATAGTGTATTTTCCAAGAGGAAACTAGGAATGGGGATAGCATTTGAAATGTAAATAAAGAAAATATCTAATAAAAATAAATAAAAGTCAAAACAAGAAGGAAGAAGAAGAAGAAGAAGAAGAAGAAGAAGAAGAAGAAGAAGAAGAAGAAGAAGAAGAAGAAGAAGAAGAAGAAGAAGAAGAAGAAGAAGAAAGAAGACAACATAAAGCAGAGAGCTGAGTCCACAAATTTCCGTCAGTGCATAGGTCCACTGTTTTTCACTATCCACTACATCTTAGGATTTTGTGAAAAGAACATATTAAATCAATGTAAATGAATTTCATTTTATTTAACACACAGGATTACCTATTCAGGATGTGTACTACCCATTCATTCACATTTGTCAGTTTGTTTCTTCCCAGCTGCTACACTTTTCCATGTATCTTTCAGTCCTGTTCCAGGTCTTTAAAAACTGTCTCACATGTCAAAGTTTTCTTCTCAGAGTTAGAGACCCCTAACCTATCTGACTTCAAATTATGTATCACTATTCTGTATACATGTTAGTTTCTTATTCTTTTTTTTTAATTTTGATAGACATTGTTTCTTTCTCTTTCTATCTCTTTCTTTCTTTCTTTCTTTCTTTCTTTCTTTCTTTCTTTCTTTCTTTCTTTCTTTCTTTCTTTCTTTCTTTCTCCAGATTTTATGCCTCCTCCCTCGTCTACCCTCTGACTGTTAAACATCCCATACCTCCTTCCAACCCCCCTGTCTCCATGAGGATGTCCCCACTCCCTAACCCCCACCCCTCCTGACCTCTAAACTTCCTTGGGCCTCCTGTCTCTTGAGGGTTAGGTGCATCATCTCTGATTGAACCCAGACCTGACAGTCCTCTGCTGTGTATGCGTTAGGGGCCTCACATCAACTGGTGCATGTTGCCTGTTTGGTGGTCCAGCGCTTAAGAGATCACAGGGGTCCAGGTTAATTAGAATGCTGGTCCTCCTACAGGGTTGCACTCCTCCTCAGCTTCCTCCAGCTTTTCCCTAATTCAACTACAGGGGTCAGTCACAGCTTCTTTTTATTCTTTGGGTGCAAATATCTGCATCTGACTCTTTCAGCTGCTTGTTGGGTCTTCCAGAGTGCAGTCATGCTAGGTCCCTGACACCTCACTCCTACTTGGGAGGGAGAAGAAAGCAATCACAAGTGGGAAAGAAGGGAGGGAAAGTGATCTGAGGGTGGGGGAAGAGAAGAACTTGATCTGGTATTGGATGATAGAAAAGGACTGAAGCCCTGAGGGCCAGCAGAAAGAAAGGAAACAAGCAACCTTGGGAGGTAGGAGGTTGGGGGGACCCTGCAGAATGCACCAGAGACCTGGGAGGTGAGAGACTCTCAGGACTCAGAGGGAGGGACCTTAGATGACATGCCCAACAGTAGGAAGAGGGAACTTATAGAGCCCACCTCCAGCAGGAAGACAGGACATCAAATGAGGGAGGTGTTTGTCACCCCACAGTCAAAACTCTGACCCATAATTTTTCCTTCTGAAAGAACAAGAGGGATGGAAATGGAGAGGAGCCTGATGAAAAGAAATTCCAGGGACAGGCTCAAAATGGGATCTAGCTCAAGGGGAGGTCCCAAGGCCTGACACTATTACTGAAGCCATTGGAGCACTCACAAAATGGGATCTTTATTTTTATTTCAAAGAAATAATATAAAATTATAACATTCTATAGAGTTACTTCAAATAGAAAAAGGAAATACTACTTCATTCACTCTTCCTTATCAAGGTTTACTTTGGAGAAATGAAATTCCTTATTTATGAAAGATTCCTACTTTTCTTTATTAATCACAGATTCAGAAAATGCATCTTTAAGTTTTGTGCTGGGAAAAATACCTTTCATACTAGTTTACCAAACCAAAGTAAGAAGAACTGAGTGCTAGAAACAAAAGCTGGCCACAATTAAAAAAGTAATCTCCACAAGGTTAATAATTATTTGGCTACTAACCTATATAATGTAAAAGAATTACTAAATGGAAATACATCTATAATGTTATACTGGTCAGTCAATATGTTGAGTCTTATTTTTGTGTTTCTTTGATTTCCTTGTGAGTTTATATTTGATTATTGGTTATTATTTTTTGTTTGCTTGTTTAGTTTTTTAAAAGAAATATGAAGAAGTAAAAGAAAGTGTGGAACTGGGTGGGTTGGGAGGTGAGAGGGAGTCTGGGAGGAGCTGAGGAAGGACTGGCCAGAATATAGTCTCTGAGAAAAATATTTTCATACAAAAATTAAGAAATTAGAATCTATTTAAGTAATAATTTGCAACTCTCAAGCAGAAGTAAAAGTACTATTACTCACAAATTCTTTGCTGCTATGCAAACTGCTTGTGACAGATAGAAATATTACATATGGTGATAGCTGTGTTTGGAGAATAAGAATCAGAGATAAAACATGCTAGGGGAACTTTTTTGTTGACATTCTGAAGTCCCTGAAGGGAGTCATCCTCTTGAAGACAGGGGAGAAGGAATGGGATGAGGAACTGTGGGAGAGTGGACTGGGAGATGGGCAATGACTGTATTGTAAAAAATGTGTATATATATATATATATATATATATATATATATATATATATATATATCACAGCTTATGAATAGTTGTCAATGTTAGTGTGCCACATATTTTGAAAGTGCTGAAAGGAGAGGTTTCAGATGTTCTCACTGCAAAAGCAAAGAGTTGGCAGCTCTTGAGGAGACACATATATTAGTTAGGCCTCATAGCACATGTATATGACACTGTACCGTTTTTGAGACAGGTTCTCACGTATGTAACTCAGGCTATCCATGAGTTCAATATTCCCCTTCATCAGCACTCTGAGTAGTTTATTATCAATGAATGTTTTTGCTCCCTCACTTGCACTCATATTTGTAGAATTGTCATGTTGCAGTTTGAAAAATATACAGATAAGATTGGAAAAAATTGAAACTAAATATCAGAGAATACAAAATACAGGGAATAACCTTCTTTTTATTGTGGGGAAAACTGCACTTTGGATACATCTCCAAGACATTACAGTTTGGAACTTAGTACTTATACTGATGCAAGGAAAGTTCTGTATGTAAAACAATGAAGAAACGCACTTATTCATTTCTGCTTACTGCTAATGTAACCTAAGGGGATCATTGAAAATGTAGAGAAATAAAACTGATTTTTGTATTGGCTATGTATGTTTATTACTTCCAGAATTCTGAGAATCTAATCACTGAGGCAGGTTTTTTTTCTTTCTTTTCCTTAGATATTTTCTTTATTTACATTTCAAATATTGTCCCCTTTCCTAGATTCCCCTCTGTAAATCCCAAGGCAGTCTTAATATAAAGATTTTACTATTATTATTCATGTAATTAAGCCATGTTGATTCACTTTAGATATTTCTGCTAAATTTTATATCACCTAACTTTTCCCATGGAAGAATATGAGGGTAAGGTAAATTGAAACAATATTTTAAAATATAATTTGCATATTTCAAAATATTCAAAACCTTTAAAGAGTAGGCATTAATAAAACAGTATCAGTGGAAAAGAAGTGCTATAAAATGGGAAGGGAAGAAACCCCCCTATCCTATCCTTCCCACCTCCTGCTCACCAACCCACCCACTCCTGCTTCCTTGCCCTCACATTCCCCTAAACTGGAGCATAGAGCCTTCACAGGACCAAGGGCCTCTCCTCCCATTGATTTCCTAAAAGGCCATCCTCTGCTACATATGCAGCTGGAGCCATGGGTCCCCCCATGTGTACTGTGGTGGTTTAATGCCTGGTACAGTTGCCAAACCCAGACACTATTGTGGAGGTCAACATGTGCTTGCTGAAGGAGCCTGAGATAGCTGTCTCCTGAGAGGTTCTGACAGAGCCTGACAAATACAGAGGTGGATGCTCACAGCAAACCATTGAATTGAGCACAGGGCCCCAATGGAGGAGCTAGAGAAAGGACCCAAGGAGCTGAAGGGGGTTGCAGTCCTATAGGAGAAACATTCTTTCTATGATAATGTAAATAATAAACTTAAAAAATAAAAGGAGAAAATAATCATACCCACAAAGTACAAAGATTATAGTTGAAATATCTTTGAACCTTGGAAACTATAATAATGAAATGATAATCTAAAAGAATAGTTACTATTTGATAAATTTATTGTGTTTATACATAACAAGACATCACAGTTTTCGAGGAGCTACATAAAACATATATTAAATAAATGGAAAATTCTGATGTACACACAATATTCAACCCCCCAATATATTCTAATAGTGGCAATAATTGCTGTGGTTAGATTATAAATTAATCATTATATGCTAATAGGTTCATTTTCAGTATTTCAAATTTGTTCTCTCCTTATTTGTGTCAGTGTTAATAACAGGAGAGATGGACAGAGTCATATTTTATACTCTTCCCAAATGTCTTCAGATTTGTATCAACATCAGGGTGATGTCTCAGTATTAAAGAAGCTAACATGACTGTACCAGTCTTCCTTTATGTATGAGAAACAGGGAGCAGAGGCATTAGTGCATCATTTCTGGGTTTTGCTTCTTCTCAAAGTTCTAGCGGCCATGTGGTGGATATTGGGCACAAGATGACTTTATTCCTATTTCCCACATATATGCATATGTGTGTGTACTATGTATGCATTTATGGATGGATGATTGTATGTACATCATCATTTTTATAGACTTACATTGAAAGTAGAGCCTAAAACACCACTATTTCTAGCTGTCTGTACTCAATGCAGAAAAGAGCATACCTGGCATGTTGTCTTCTTTGTGATTATGTCCCTTATATAATATTCTGCCCACAAGCATTAAGTTCTGCATTTTGATTCATAGCAGAGAAAGTGAAAGCTGTAAAATTTTCTCTTGGGAATAACTTTCCTTTTATTAAGTTCACCTTAAGTATTGTTTTGGATGTCAAAACCTATATTTAAATTTCTCCTTTTATTTTACATTCTTAATAAATCAATTTCTCAAACAAGAGAAAGCCATATTCTGAACTGATAATGTTCCTTCACTTTGAAAATGCCATTTTTTTCAATATTAAAGTACTACAATTTCTGAAAAATGATCATAAGCCAGAAATGTTCTAAGCACTTTCCTTAATTTATAAAATCTAATTCTCAGAGTCTTTTGATATGAGGGTTATTAGAATCTTCAATTTTAGTACCTTTTTTGAGCATCAAATTAATTTTGAGACACGGGAGACAAAGATTAAGAAGTAAATCTTAGCCCTATCTGGTCCTCCAGTTAAATTTTATTAATATTGAGGATTCTTTTGTCCTAAACATAGAAAATACAGAATGCCACACAACAAAATACATCGAAATATTTATCTCTGAAAAATAAAAGTATTAATACTTTATATCTGGAAAATATCCTCTTTTGATGTTCCCAGTATTCAATAAAATATCAACCTAACATATTCAAAACAGACATTTGTTATTATACATTTATTTAATATTATGTTGCTAAGTGAAGATTTTTAAAATATATTTATAGTAGTTTTGCCATATGCCCATAAGTGAAGGATTTCAGGTCCCACATCATGATTTTTATTAAAATCCGTAACTGTTCATCATATTTGTGAATAGTTTCTACTTTACTTTTCCGTACCACAGGTGTTGTGGGATCCGAAGGAGTCCAATCATCTTACAGGATTTATATTTATTCCACATCCAACATAATATCATTTGTGAAAAATAGACACTCTCTTTGATATAAGTACATTTCTTTGAAGATGATTATTCACTAGGAATAATGTAAATTGCATATTAAAATCATTCATGTTCTATGGGATATATGAGACTTACCATTTCCTTTTTTCATTTTCTATCAATTTGTATTTTTAAATTATAGTAAACTTTTTTTTTGCATTTCTATTATAAAAAATCACACCTTTTAAGAATCTGTATTTTCTACTTCTGTGGTATTTTTCAAAGACATTTTCTTCCCTTTTAGGTTAAAATCATTTTTCTACCACACCCAGCCTCAACCACAATAAGAAAATAAAAGTGGTGAGCACTTATTTCTTTGATGTTATGATAATGTAGATGTTCATTACATAAAGAAAATAGAGTATGTTAAAAAAAAACTAAGAAACTATTGCAGTTCCCAGAAGAGATATTTTGAGAGTAATATGAATTTAGTTATCTTAAATCAAATTAATATTAAAGTCTTCAAATTTTTAAATGAAAATATTAGCAGATATTATGACCCAGTTTGCTCCGATTAGTAGGACTTAGCCATGCTAATTGGTGGCCATATCACACATTTTTAGTTTGCAAATTTTAATTTTACATTTCAGTTTTGACTGAATATTTGAAGCACAATGAGTACACGAGGAAGCTCAGTGGTTATAGCTGGGCAACCTCAAACGAGGTTACTTTTATGGTTGTCTTTGTTGTCCTGTACCTTTATCCCATCTCTGATCCCCTCTGCACCTGTTTTCTCTGCATTCGTGATATTTCAGGGAGCAGCTCTGTAGAGCTGGCAAGAAGAAAGTGATGATAAGGCACAAAGGTTTCCCACATCGTTTGAAACGGAGCTTTGTGTCTTTCCTAGTTTTTCATTCTCTTTTCTTCTGTCATCGGTCTCCAGAAATTAGTCTTTATTCCTTCCTGTTTGCCTGATAGGTGGAATCAACTTCTTTAAAGTTGTTCAGCTAAGTAGACACAAAACTAGGAGCCAGCAAATCTCTTGCCTCAATTTGCATCGGAATTGACAGGAAAAACTGGTGAAAATACTTTAGAGGAAATCAACTGAGGCTGAGGATGTTAAAAACTGATGAAAAAGGAATAATTCAGTAGTCAAAACGCTGATTTTTCTTGACTGGACGGACCAAAGCTGTAGAGGATCACTTTCCCTCCTTCACTTTATACAGATCACTAAAGTAATTGGCTTCATCAGACACAAATGCTTTTCTCAATCAGGGACCACACACAGGAGAAAGACATCATTTAATTCAAGCATAATTCTATTGCAATTGAGGGACAATTTTTCATTATTTACATTGGTCTGACAGTCCCTTAAGACGGAAAAAAATGTATTTTCTGTTTAGTACCTTTGTTTGAGGATCCATAGTTCTTCATTTTCATCACTTATAAGATGAGACTGTTACAAGAATTAGTCTTAGCAAGTATGGTCTTGCAAAACTGAATTATTTGTTTGGTTTGATTTTTGTCAGTAAAGTCTAGGGAGCCAGATACTGGGATAAAAGTCTGCTAGTTCAGAGAGGCAGAGAAAGCACCCACCTGACCGAACTCCACAGCCAATATTGCAAAAGGAAATCTGCCTTCTTCTTGCCATCAAAAGAACAAACAACAACACACACACAATAAAAAACAAAACAAACACACAAAACAAACAAAAAATGCAATATGAATGTCCCTCCCATTTATGTTATGTGCCTTTCTATCCCTCCTCCTGTCTTCCTTTTACTCCCTATGTTTTTTCCCCCTTATTTACTCCCAGTCAACTGGTTGTTTGCTCCATCTCTTAACATGTGGTTGACTTTATTTATTCCTGTTTACATTAAATAGAAAGCTCTTGGATTAAAGGTGTTTCCTTAGGATAATACATTACATATATATTACATATTATACACGCACACACACACACACACACGCACACGCACACGCACACGCACACACACACACACACACACACACACACACACACACACACACACATATATACAAAACACAGCAACCAAAACAAAACAAAACAACCAGAAATGAATTGTTACTTTCTAAAAACTTCTCCATCTCATTTTCTCAGTCAATATGCCTATGTCTATTGTCTTGCTCTAAGAAGAGATGCAGAACAGATGGTATGTTGGAGGGTAGACTTAATTAAGCCCTTCTTCTTTAGGAAAGATTTCTGCTGTTCACATTTCTGATGTACTCTATTTAATTTTAAATTGAATATATGATAATAAAAATATAATTACTGTGATATGCAAAATCTTGATGACCATTGTCAGACATGATTATCTGAGAAACAGAGAGCTGTTCTCTCTGAAGACTTTAAAATCCGTGTGAATACATCCCTTGCTCAAGATCTCATCTAAGATGCAAAGTGATACAAACAGGATATTTTTCCTTATACTGTGGTTGTCCATGAACAAAATGACATAGAGTTTTAAAAGAAGAAGCCCTCTGATATTTAGCACGTTGACTCACTTTATGTCATCTAGTCATTGATATCAAATGTTCTGATTTATAAAAATAAATAAATCAATAGGTATTTTCTTCTGATGGGAACATAGTATGAAACATAAATATCATAAGGTATGTAAACACAGCATGCAGAAATGAGTCCTGCAACTTATTGTAATTTTTATTGAAATAAATCTATTTGATAGACATTATAAGAGGAGACTCAGATAATTATTGTGTGTGAGTTATTTATTTTTCCTGTTGGGGTATTCTCTACCAAACAGCACTGAAAATACAGAGTTCCAGTCCATTGACTTTATGCTTTTGAATAAATTCTTATTAGTAATTTGATTGATTAAGACAGATGAGTTATAGCTTAATTTAATCATTTTCATAAGCATTTGAAATTAGAATGTCCCTATTAGTGGAGTTCTTTAAGAAGCTGTGCTATGTTTCAGTAGTAAAATAACTAGTTACCGGGCATGAAGTGCACTCAGTTTTGGTTATCAGCACAGTAAGAATTAAATGAATGCATGATTCAAAACAGATTGGAGCAAGGAGGCAGAGGAGGAAGGAGAGAGGGAGTAAGGAGAGGAGTGGAAAGTTATGATGGAGGGGCAATCTTGGCCAGTCATCATATAAATCTATTTTCTCTTTAAAATATATAACAATTTCTGTGCTATATATTTTTCCACAATTCTGTTTGCCCATTATATCTAAAAGCAACAGACAATGCTTTATCTGTAAAATATTCTTAATGATAATTTATAGAAAATTTTACAGCTATGATAAAATATATCTATATGTCCCCATTTTATATTTTGATAGCTAAAATGACAAAAAATACACAATTATTTTTTAGTAAAATACATTTAGCAACTGAACTATTTTATTTATATATGTTTGTTTTCTCAGAATTTAAAAAGATGAAAGAATGTTCTCCTTAAATAGTACATTGTAAGTACTTCAGGTTTTGTGAACAGTTTCTAACCCTCTTACAGCTACTTAATTTGCTATCATGACATGAACATCAACTGCTGTAAACAGCACAGCGTTCCTGTGTTCTCAGATATATGAAAGCGTTAAACATTGTTAGCATTTACCTCGCACTTAAAAACACCATTTCCACATTTCAGTAATACATGAAAAAATTCTGCCTGAAAAAGCAATAAGCTATATGTTCCAACAGGATGATATGCTAAAGAAAATAAAATATGGCATTAGGATAAGTCAAAGGTAATAGGAAATTTATAGAGGTAGCAGATCAATACTATTAAGACTCTATTCTATGTGGTATTGCAAGGATGATTACACAGGACTATGCATTTTTAAAAATTCATAAAATTTACAGAATAAAAATTAAAAAGATGAAATCTTATTTTATGAAATTAGTTCCATTTAGGGTGCCAGGGAATATAGAATGCAATAGTGAAGGGGAATAAGTAACTTGATTGTACAATAACTAAATAATTAAAACTACTTTTTCCTTAAAGGAAGAGAATTGCTTTTAGAGACTTTTTTATTATAGAAGAGAATTTTTTTTATTATAGTTAATGAGGACTAGTGCAAATAAGCTTGCAATGTTACTCAATAGTCTAGGGGTATCAAAGTGTGCTCACTGACCTGGGTCAACCTATGTCACTCAGAAAACATAGAATTAAACTGGTTGATTCAGGAGTAGAATGGGGGTCCCTTTGCCCAAAAACTCAATTAGATATAGTCCATTCCCAGTACGAGAGATTTGGTAGGTGACAAGAAATGGTTAGTTGGGATTATGCCTACCACATTGTTTGATGATTTATTTTATTTAAACTACTTTCATAAATGTGTATACTGTAGGAAGAATCTACTGTATTAGATTTCCATACTACCTCTAATTCCCTCTTCATTTTAGCTGTCTATCCACCTATTCCAGACTACAACTTCCTTTCCACTCTTCCTCCCACATTGATCCTCATATTCTAGCCCCCACTTACATCATATATGCCTACTTTATTTCTCATTCCCTATGAGATCTGTCTGATCCCTCTGGTCCCTCACTCTTTAACAACGCTTTGTGGTTCTACGGATTATAGGTTAGTTATTATTGACTCAAAAGCTGACATCCAAATACTATTCTTGCTCATTTGCTTATATTTGTGATATCTCATTCAGGATGAATTATTTTTAGTTTCACTCATTTGCCTACCATTTTTAAAAAAAAATAATGGCGAACCATTATTGCCTTGTATATCATATTTTCTTTATACATTGCTTTGTTAAGGAATGTCTAGGTTGTCTATCATACAATGAATATAGTTGTGAATATATTTCTCAGTGGTAGAACCCTTTAGCTATGTGTCCTAATATGGCATAGTTGGATATTTCATAGGTTGATTCTCATCTTTCTGAGGAACTGTTACAATGATTTCCACAGTGGATGTATCAGTGTACATTCCCGCCAGCTATGAACTCATTTTTCTCTTACTCCATATCCTTACCAGCATTACAAGTCACTTGTTCTGTTGATCCTGTATATTATTATGGTTATTTGGTGAAGTCTTAGAATGTAGGTTGCTGTCAACAAACTGACAGCAAGGCTTCTTTGCTGAATATGATACATATTTTGAGCATGGAAATGCAGAGCTGGTGCCAACATATGGCCTTCACATCTATATGTCAGTGTCTTTGGTATAGAAAGATACTCTGCATGCTAAGAAAAGTAAACAGAAAGCCAATAATAGGACATTTATCTGCAATGATGTACTGGCTACAAATATGCTAGGGTAATGGTGGACCAAAGCTTCTGGAAGTAACCAACCAATAACTGAATTGACATAAGACTTAGACAAAGAGACATAACCCATACCTGACACTGTTGTGTAACTAAGAAACTGAGACTAGATATCCCAGGGACCTAGTGTAAAACCAAAGAGTAGCAATGTAGTGACCATTAATGACATTCTTCTATACTCTTAGATCAGTGTATTGTTATCAAAATAGCTTCCCACTACAACTGACAGGAACAAATGTAGAGACCCACAGCCATACAATGGGCAGAGACTGATGAGTACGAGTAACATACAGCCCTAAATGGAATATATTCGTTAAATTCCTTCCCTCATTGCTCAGAGAAGCCTAAAGAAGAGACAGCAGAAAGAGTATAAGCGCCAGAAGGGAAGAAGGGCACCAAGAAATCAAGACCCTCTAAATGAGCATGAGGAAAGTTCATGTGAACTCATAGAGACTGAGGCAGTAAGCACAGGGCCTACATGAGTGCTATGTGCTATGTGCTTATCATATGACTCCCAGTTTACTGCTGTCATGGGATCCTTGAGTAAGTGAACGAGTGAATCCATGACTCTTGAGCTTTCTTTTTGATACTTTTCTTATGTTGGTTTATCTTATTCCACTCAAAGTGATAGATTTTGTTTTATCTTATAATTTATTTTTTTGTATTTGTTGAATGAATACATGAATGATTGATTGAATGAATGAATGAATGAATGAACACCTAGTCTTGAGGATAAAGTTTAACAACAAAAATGTCAGTTATATCTGCTGGGATAGGTAAATTAGTTTTCTCCCAAAAGTGACACTGAGTATATCAACAACTCTAAGAGAGGACTTTGTTCTGGATTAGTTGCTAACATATAATAGATGCCACAGTAATTTTTGTGTGTGTGTTCTTTTATTTATTTAGAGTGGGGTGGGGTTTGTGTTTGTTTGTTTTAAAGTATGGCTTTATTTAGTTTTCTTAGTTTTCACAGAGATAATTGTTGTATCATGCTTTTGTTTACTTTTGAGACAGAATTTAAATTGGGTGGGGAGGGATGAGGAGAGCTTCTGGAAGAACTTGAGGAAGATAAAGTATATGAAATTAAAGAAAAGTTAAAAATAAAGGAGCTAAGTTATTTTAGGGATAAACTTGACCCATGATTTTAGAGCCTTGAATCTAGTTTCTTATTTTCATTAATTAAATAATTGATATATTATAAATGAAAAATAACTGACTTATGATGAGATTAGAATATATATCATTCAAAAGGTGAGAATATGTTTAAAGGCAAGACAACAGAAAAACAGATTTATGCAACAGACACACATTGGCACATAATAGCCAATGTTGAAAATTTTAGCTATAAAATTAAACAATATTGGATTAAAACTAAAAAAATCCAGTCCTCTCTCTCTGTCTCCCTCCCACACCTCTCTCTCTCTCTCTCTCTCTCTCTCTCTCTCTCTCTCTCTCTCTCTCTCCCACACACACACACACACACATACACACATAGGGAGAGAGGGGAAGAGAGCATAGACATATTTCTATTTCAGATTTGCCTTCCAGCATGTAAAGTATAGCTGATCACACCTCAATCATGAGGCAAGCATGGTGACTTTCTTCCAGGGAGTATAGTCTAGGAATAATGTAACTTCATAGCGAAGATGGTTAGATCAAATTCGTTGAATACATACAAAGAATAATAGTAATGATGTATATCACACAATATGGTATGGACAGTACACCATTCCTGTGATATTATTCCAGAATTAGGACAACAGAAATCTAATGATGAGGAGAGAATCTCCAAGGAGTTGCTGCTGAGAAGAAAATGTACAATTCTCTTGTCAGTAAAGCACAACAGCCATCGTTTCTAAAATTATGGAGAATTGTCTTATGTAGAAGGATTCACAGACACATGTGCTGAGATGCGAGTGGGTTCCACCATAGAAGATCAGTTGAAGACTAAGGAAATTTCAAATAAAATAAAAGCTATTCTTAATATATACGTACATATTGGGTAATTGTTTGGTAAAAATTATATCATATTATGGCAAGGCTTTAAGCAAAGTAGATTATATCTGAGCTTTTTACTGTATAAAACCATACACACACACACACACACTCACACACACACTCACTGATGGCTGGTAAATTAAATCTAAATTAAATTAATTGAATTAAACTACTACTTAGTTTAGTTTCCAATTCTTAAATGTAAGGATTATATATTTTTTCCTCCCTTAGATGGGTAACATTCATGGCTTGAATTTTTGTACATGAAATTAAATATTCCTAGAGGTCAGTGTAGAATCCTTGCCTGTTTGATTCCATGGGTATGGTTCATTAATAAGACTGAATATAATTGTGTCTTCAATACTTAATTTGATTCTTTGTATTTCCCTAGTGCTGAGTATTGAACCAAGACGTTCAGGCCTGTCAGGCAACTCTCTATCCCTGATATGCAACACTAGGTCCCAGGCTTGTGGGTTTTTAATGAAATAGGTCGCTGAACATTTGTTAAATAAATTAAAGTCTGCTTTTAGTTGTTGTTCCTGTGGGTGACAGGATGAGTTCCTGTGGTTTTGTCCACAGCACAGCAATGAAACCAATTAGAGAGTTATGTCAGTATAGGGAATTTGGATCATATTTTTTCTCTTTGTAAATTTAAGGTTGTTGTAATAGGCACTGTCTAAGACTTAGGTGGCTTAGACTTCATTTTGGCATTATCTTTTAACAATGTCTCTAAAACTCAAGGAATTGCCAATTTCCTCTTGGCTAGAATAGAAAGAAATATAATTACTACAAAACTCAATGACTATGATTTTTTCTGTGCATAACATTGGGAGAAAAAGATCATCAATCGGCATTGAACAAGGACTCTGCATATAAAACAATACAAACTTAGCCAAACCTTTTGAAAATGAAGTTTTATAGTTCAAAAAAATGTTTAAAAAATATTAAGAAAAGGGTAGAATATTTAAAAGCCAGAAACATGTACGTACATTTTGTCAAAAGAGATAAAGAAAATTTGCTGATATTTCTAGCTTGAAGGAAAAAAGGAAATTGTAGCCTATAATCATAGTTGAAGGAAATGACCCTATATTGATTATATGAGGTTAAATGTCAATATTTTTATTAAAATTTATTTCATATAAGATTAATTCTCAAGTAGACATTACATAAAATGGAAAATGAAATTTACCACTTTATCAGTTTTATTGGTATCATTGAAATGGATGCAAACATCTATAAAAATCTTTTAAATTAGTAAAAACACAGGTTTGAGTTAATAACAAAACAATAAACATAGTCTTTCTCTCCCTCTTTTTCTTACCTTTGGAACATTTGCAAACACATCTCAAATTTCCTTTGACATAAAATGTATGGTGGTTCTTATATTATTTAAATCTACTTATATATTTTAACATGGAAAACAAAAATATTTAATATCTTTCATTTACAACATTTTGATTCATGGTTTAAATCATTCTCTCTGTAGATTCTTCAAATCATTTATTCTCCCCACTGATATTTCTCTTTCTCTCTGGTCCTTCCTCTTTTATAGTAGTAGTTCAATTACATAAATGATAATATGTATTAGTAATTTTAATTCCTTTTATCTAAAATAGATTTTTTTCTCATCATGATCATATTTCCCACTTTGTTGACTCTTGTCAGTTCCTCCCCTCTTTTACGGATCCAAAATGCTTTTCTGTCTCTTAGTGGAAAGCAAAATTGCTTTGAAGGGGAATATATAAAAAAAGAAAAGAAATGAAAGAAAAGAAAGCCCAATACATTGGATATGTAAAAAACAAAAACAAAAACAAACAAACAAACAAAAACAAAACACACACACACACATACAAAAAGGGGAGGGGACAAGAAAGAAACAGAAGAAATAGATATAGATGCAGAAACCTACTTGTTGGGACACTTAAGAGTCCATTGAAAACACTGAACTGGGAGTCATAATAGACAAAAGAAACTGTAAGGTAGAAAAGGATATATATCCTGGCATGGTTGGCACCCTCTTGAAGACAAGGGGGAGGAGGAATGGGATGAGTAACTGTGGGTGAGTGGACTGGGAAGGGGACAATGACTGGACTGTAAAATTTAAAAGTGTGTGTGTGTGTGTGTGTGTGTGTGTGTGTGTGTATTCAACATGAGATTTTGAGACAAGAAACCTCCAAAGGTACCACTGAGTTTGTTTTCTGTTTACTATCTACTTGCAGGTATGCAGACTGACCTGAAGAGAAGAGATCTCACAGACACTGAGCCACCAACCAGGCAGCATACAGGAGCTGGTCCAAAGCCCCTGACACATATACAGCAGAGGACTGCCTGGTCTGGCCTCGGTGGGAGAAGATGTTCCTAACCCTAGAGAGACTTGAGGACCCAGGGAATGGGGAGGCCCTGTAGGGGGTATATCCACTTGAAGACAGAGTGGAGGAGGAATGGGATGAGGAAATGTGAAAGGATGGACCCAAGATTCGGGCAATGATTGGATTGTAAAAACAAAAACAAAAACAAACAAACAAACAAACAAACAAACAAAAAAGAGTAGTTTCTTTCCCCATGGAAGACTTGAGAAAAAAACTAACGGGTTAGGGATGGGAGGATGTGTCTACTTCTCCATTCAACTCTACGACTCCATATGGTACAGAGTACTGCAGGCCCTGTGCATACTGTCTCAGTATTTCTGAATTCATGTGTTTCAATACTGTTAAAGGGTTTTGTTCCCTCTGTGTCCTCCATTCCCTCTGGTTATCACTGTCATTTTGCTTCCCCTACTAGAGGGTTCCCTAAACCCTAAGAAGAGGAATGTGATGACAGCATCCAACTTAGGGATGACTGCTCAAAGGTCTATCATTTTCTGAGCATTTTCCAGTTTGGGGTCTCTGCATTGGTTCCCATCTGCTTCATGAGGAAGCTTCTCTGATGATGACTGAACAAGGTATTGATCTATGAGTATAACTAAAGGTCATTAGAACTCCTTTTTATGTTATTCTGTTTTAGACATATTTCCTTGGGCACCTAGATTAAGTTCTTGGTCACTCAAGCAGTGTCAGGTGTGAGTACCATCTTGTGGAATGGTCTTTAACTCAAATCAGACCTTAGTTGTTTACCCCAGCAAACTTTGTGTCATTTTGCATGAGCACATCTTGCAGGCAAGATACCATTGTAAATCAAACAGCTGTGGTTTATTTGCTGTTTATATCCCTCTTTTGATAGTTTGCAGACTCCCTAACCTCTTGAAATGACTAGATATCATTCATGTTTGGAAGAAAGTTTTTTTTTTGGCTTCTACTAAAATGTCTCTTATAATGATGTAAATTATTCATGATGAATAATTAAAGGTTAATAAGTATGCACAAGAATAATTGAATGATTATGTTTCAATTATAATTATATTATTTATAGTATGTCTCTGTATGTTTACATACACATAACAGGTGTAACCTTCTATTTAGTTTATTGTGAAATTTCTTTATTTGAATTTCATTTTGCAGCTTGGTACTCAAAACATTACTCATTTTTTCTTCTTTTACAGCTCTCTTTCTTTGCATTGGACTATTTTTGTTACACTACAGACATATCTCTCCTTAAGTTTTCATTTTACCAAATTTTTTTCATTTCCTATGAACTATTTTTAATGCTAAATAAAATAATATGGAGTTTTTATTCCTAATTTTTCATGGGTTAATTTTATTTTCTGAATGAAATATGAATCCTTTCTGTGGTCTCAGTGGCTCTTATCTGTGGCTTTGTCACCTGAAATTATTCTGCTTCTTCTTCCTTGATCCCAGAGGTCAACCTTCAAGGTCTGTCTTACACAAGCAGCTGATTTTCAAATTTTTTGTAGCGTGAAGAAAATTTCAAAATATTTAATATTGGCATATTCCTATTTTAACAATAATATAGTTTTCTGATACAAAATAATCCACACGTGCAAAAGTTATAGACTTCAGATCTGTGCATTAAATCACCTCTTTCTTCTAAATGTTTGTTTCTTTTTAACTGTTAAGAACTTTTCCTAAAAAAGAACACATATAAAAATGAAAGACCAACTACTGAGAATGCATTTACAAAATATAGGTCAGGTAAATAAATAGTGTCAAATGTTTCATTCTTAAACCTCAACAAAGAACACCATACAAATTAATCATATAAATTCAAAACACTTTAGTACATACCTTACAAAAGAAAGTGAGAATATAGAAAAATAACTATATGAGCTAGTACAATATAGTATATTATCAGGTATATTAAAACTAAGATAATAATTGGATACTAGAAAAACAACCTATTAGAATAGCCAAAGGACAGAACACTCACAACACCCAAAATGAATCATCTATCGTCAGCAAGAAAGAGAACTGAACACTGTCTTTACTTCTTGTCTTTGCCCAAAATAGGAAAAGAATTAGGACAATTCACAAATAACATCAACAGGACCAGCACAAACAACAAAGCCACAATCAGCAACTTCAGTCATAACTCCAAGTACTATTAGGAAATAAATAACACATTATCTATTATTAGAGGTTAACAGAAACACTGACACATCAAGAAAATAAATTCCTACTCAATAAAAATGAACTATGAAGAACTCAAAATACCTGAACAAAAGGGATATTACCAAATAAAAGATGTTAGTCTACATATTCTGTAAAACCATTGTCTGATTAACTTGGATTCTGAAAAGAACAAATAATTAAATTAAATTTTAAAATAAATTAAACTAGTAGTGTGTGCTAACATCACAAGCAGGCAAGAATGAATACTTAAGGCCCAAGACTTTTAGAGTAGAGAAAATTAGATACATAACATTTTCAGTGTGTCCAAACAGATAAGTGCTCAGTACCAAGAATGACTTCAGTATAAGCTCTCTACTGGGTGTGGGACTACATTGCTTACAGACCCAATGAATCCAGCTATTCACAAATGAGAGGACAGGTAACTATGAAACATGAGAATTTCTTCCCTGTTAATGTTGTGAATCTAAAATTATTCAAAAAATGTGAAATCTGAAAAAAGATTTTTTTCTTTTTTTTTTTTTTTTTTTTGCAGCACTGTTGTGTACTGGATTGCTGTTTTCCACTCGATGACATTCAGATACTTTGTTTTTTGTCAGAAACACTGCTTAATTGGTGACTTGCCCTAGCTGGACTAGAGTGGATGATGTTGGGTGACAGAATCTCAGCAACCATGAAGTCTAACTTTGATCTTTTAAAATGATGTCTGCCAGGTGTTCCTACTGAGAAGTTAACATTCTTGTTTTAATTTATGTGGAATATGTTGTGATATATTTATAAACATTAAAACAGTCACAGTTTTCTAGCTTTGATCTGGTGGTTTTAGCACACATCAATTTTCTCTGTTGACATTACTTCCACATCTACTCAGTTTTCTATTCTTATAAAGAACAATCCTATTGCATGTATGTATGTATCAAGTATAAAATAGGTCAATAAGCAACTACAAACACACAAACACACATGCCTAAACACATACACACACACACACACACACACACACACACACACACACACACACACACTATCTTGAGTGCCAGATAATTTTTCCATAATGAAACTAGAATAAAGTATAAAATTAGAGAAGAGAGACCCAAAGTTCATAGCAGATACGAGAAGGGAGTAACCTCTGCAGAGGCAGCATAGTTGAACTGGCATAGTAAGCATCAAAGTAATTTCATGTGAATTACATATAAAGAAATCTGAGAGATTATATATTTAGGAAATCAAGAAGTGGAGTTTTGTGTCATAGAGAATATTAAAGGATATAAAATTATGATGATTTACTCTATAAAGTAAAATTGCTGCCTATGAAATATGTTTACTTGTGAGCATTCATATGAATTCATCATAATATGACCAAGCCCACTCTGTCAGTCAACAGGTTCTCCAGCGCGGGAGTGAGGATTAAAAAGAAAAAAGACAGACAACTTTGTAGCTTGACCCCAGTCAATTCTGAGACTGAAGGAACATTTTTATTTTCCAACCCACTTTTTATACCATTTTAATTACATGCGAGTATTTTGGGCAAGCAGTTCAATAAGGAACTAACAAAGCAGCAAGCGATTACTCCCATGACAGTTGTTTAAAAGGGCTTGGTATAATGACCTACATACTTGAGACCACTACCCTGTCCAAGCCCAAAATCCTGCCTTATCCTACTTCTCTATCCCAGCCTAAAGTTAGATTCTTGCTGAAACTTACTTTCTTATTATGCCCTAACGTCAGATTTCTGCCTGAGCTTACTTCCTTGCCATGGCCAGTGTCAGATTCCTGTCTGAAGCCCACTTCTTTGTCCTAAGCCAATGTCAGACTCCTGCCAAGCAGTACCCCAAAAGGCTTTCCACAATAATGGTCAGCAGAATTAGTAATGAAGAACTAAATTAATCGATTAATTGGTATTTTGGGGAGTCCAGCATTTTCAGTTTGGGTTTCCTCCTGTATTTCTGTTTATTGAATTTTAGTTCACATTTGTGTAGCCTTTCCAATTTCATTCTATTTGTTTGGATTGGATTGGATTATTTATGCCTACTCTCAGGTCCTTCAGATGTCTCTGTCCTGTGAAAATGCTTGAAACACACTGAGAATGTTTGTAATTGTTCTTTTTTTTTTTTAATTCTATATTTTGAATATCATCTCGGTAGTTCCTCTTGAATCCATGGCCACCAGGCTGGTAATTTGAGGAGGGAATACAGTATTGTAGAATTTCATGGCTTTTTCATACTGTAGTGCATACCTGGGGCTTCATCCTTGATTTGAATCTTCCAGGAGTTCCTTATAACTTGAATGCTTTTTCTTGAACACAAATTTGTTCCAAGAATATTTCTCTTTTTAGTTTAAATCTGAAAGCTCATTGTGTTTCTTATTATGCAGTCTATACTCACTATTATAAGGAATTGGCACTTTTTTTTGTAATTTTATTTAATCTTTTTTTTTTTTTTTACAATCCAGATTTTATCCCCCTTCAGGTCCACCCTCTGACTGTTCCACATCCCATTCTTCATCCCCTGTTACCACAAGGGTGTCCCTACACCACAAACCCTACACCATCAGACCTCCCCACTGCCTGGAACCTCCAGTCTTATGAGGGTTAAGTGCATCTTCTCTGTCCAAAGTAGGCAGTCCTCTGCTATAAATATATATATGTATGTTGGGGGCACATATCAGCTCGTTTATATTGCCTAGTTGGTGGTCCATTGTTTGAAAGATCTCAGGGGTCTAGGTTAGTTGAGACTGCTGGTCCTCCTACAGGGTCCCCCTCCTCCTCAACTTCTTCCACCTTTTTCCTAATTCAACCACAGGGGTTACCACCTTCTGTGCATTGGTTGGGTGTAAATATCTACATCTGACTCTTTCAGTTGCTTGTTGGGTCTTTCAGAGGGCAGTCATGATAGGCTCCTTCTTGTAAGTACTCCATAGCCTCAGTAATAGTGTCAGACCTTAGGGCCCTCCCTTGAGCTCACTTTGGATCTGTCTCTGGACCTTCTTTTTCTTAGGCTGCTCTCTACTTTTGCCCCTGCAGTTCTTTTAGACAGGAACAATCGTGGGTCAGAATTTTTGACTGTGGGATGTTAACCCCTTCTAAATGTGCTTGAAATAGCCACATTTGGGCCTTCTGTTTTTGGAAGATTCAAATGATATGTGAGTTTTATCAAAGGTATTCTGAATGTTTGGCTAATATCCACTTATCAGTGAGTATACACCTTGTATGTCCTTTGGGGTCTGTTTTACCTCACTCAAGATGATATTTTCTAGTTCCATCCATTTGCCTACCAAATTCATGATGTCCTCTCTTTTTTTTTTTTTTTGTTTTTTGTTTTTTTGTTTTTTTGAGACAGAGTTTCTCTGTATATCCCTGGCTGTCCTGGAACTCACTTTGTAGACCAGACTGGCCTCGAACTCAGAAATATGCCTGCCTCTGCCTCCCAAGTGTTGGAATTAAAGACATGCGCCACCATGCCCGGCTGAGGTCCTCATTTTTAATAACAAAGTAGTATTCCATTGTGAAAATAAACCTAATTTTCTGTATCTATTCTTCCATTGAGGTACATCTGGGTTGTTTCCAGCTTCTGGATATTACAAACAAGGTTGCTGTGAAAATAGTGGAACATTCTTTTGGTATGGTAGAACATCTTTTTTGGATATATGCCCAAGAGTGTTATAGTTGTGTCTTCAGATAGAACTATTTCTCATTTTATGAGGAACCACCATTTCCAGAAGGGTTGTACCAGTTTGCAATCCAACCAGCAATTGAGGAATATTCCTTTCTCCATGTCCTCATCAACATGTGCTGCTGATTGGGTTTTTGATCTTAGCTATTATGATTGGTATAAAGTGGAATGCCAGGGTCTTTTGATTTGCATTTCCAGGTCGGGAAACTCTGACACTGGAATAAACTGTAAATTGTTCATGTACGAAAGGAAAAATAAAACAAAAACAAAAACAAAAACCTCTTAGCTGGGCGTGGTGGCGCACGCCTTTAATCCCAGCACTTGGAAGGCAGAGGCAGGCGGATTTCTGAGTTCGAGGCCAGCCTGGTCTACAAAGTGAGTGCCAGGACAGCCAGGGCTACACAGAGAAACCCTGTCTCGAAAAACCAAAAAAAAAAAAAAAAAAAACCTCTTAGCATGTAATTCTGAATTGCTTTTCTGCAAGGGCCTAAAATTCTACTTCAAGCTTATGACTAAAGTACATCTTTACCTTAAACGTTAGTTTCAGTAACTTTCTATGAATGGGTTCATTCTTTGTGACTCACAAAGCTCATAGTAAACTTTATCCAACACACATACAACTGATTTATATAGGTATATTCATGAAGCTAAATATATACATACAGATACATTAAATCAAATATCATTTTAAACCAAATTTTAATAGTTTTCTACATTGCAATGTTTTTAGTTTTATGCCACCCAATTAGTCCATTTCTTTTTGTGTGACTCATTGATTCTTTCAAAACATATGCAATTATCACTGTCATCATAATCTAATTAAAATGCACTTTCATTTTCTACTTTTTTATATTTTACCTGTGGCTTTTCATGTAGCTCTCTACATCGGTTTTGTGAAACAGAGCTGGTTTATTGATAGTTATATTCTCTATTCTCTATTTTCTATTTTCTAATATAGAAGAAGCTATTCCAATATTGAGTTCTTGAAATGAGACAAAAGACTGTTGAACTCCCCCCCCCCCTTTTTTCTTTTGTCACCTAGGTACTTTTGTCTCCTTTTTTATTTTTTTTAAATTTTATTGGATATTTTCTTTATTTACATTTCAAATGTTATCCCAGTTCCTAGTTTCCTCCCCGAAAAACACCCTCCCCTATCCCCTGTTCCTTCCCCCTGCTCACCAACCTACCCACTTCCACTTCCTGGCTTTGGCATTCCCCGACATGGGGGGGAAAAGCCTTCATAGGACTAAAGGCCTCTCCTCCCACTGACGTTCGACAAGGCCATCCTCTGCTACTTATGCAGCTGGAGCCATGAGTCCCATCGTGTGTACTCTTTGGTTGGTGGTTTAGTTCTGGGGGTACTAGCTAGTTCATATTGTTGTTCCTACTATGGGGCTGCAAACCTCTTCAGCTCCTTGGATCCTTTCTTTAGCTCCTTCATTGGAAATCCTTGGTCTTAATAAGTATATTTATGCTCCATAAGAAGACTGATTTGTACTTTGATAATACAATACTTGTCATTCATTTTTTCACCTTGGAATAATAGAATACTTTCAACTACAGGAAGGCTGCTCTACTCATACTACAAAAATCACTTCATTTAATTCATTTCCTCATCATTCAAGTGAATACTCAAGATGATGCATAAATATAAATAAGCATTATTCTACATAAGAACAATATATTCACACATATATGTCTCATATATCAGCATGGGTATTGAATCAAGTGTATATCTCTAGGTCAGAAAGAAAAGGTGAATAGGAATGGCATTTAAACCCCACAGACCCTCTCCAAAAATGTATTTCTTATGAAGTGAGGATTTTCCTAAAATGCACATCTCACATAATATATAGCTTTCATTGAGTATGCTGCAATGAGGTGGAACAGTCAATCATCTGGCAGAAGAGTACTCTGCATTCGTCACTGCTTTATCTAAGTCAATCAAATTTCTCAATTGTCTCAGTGAATCTGTAGTCAAAGAGAGGAATACTGAATAGGAAGGAGATCATTAAAATTAGGAATGTCAACTGTGATAGAACATACCTGTCAACATCATCACTTAGAAGGTGGGGCAAGACAATCAGGAAGTGAGGATCATCTTCAGGTATCATGCCTTTATAAAATCAACCAAATAATTGAAAAAACAAACAAACAAACAAACAAACAAAAAGAAAGAAAGAAAAACAAAACCAATCAAATAAATCCACCACCTCACTGCCCAAAAATCACAAAACCTTAAAATTACCCTGCTTCCAAACTTTCCTTTAGAGGGAACTTAATGTCCCCTATATGACTCAATTTTAGAAAAATCTGACTCTAGGCTTCTGAATTTCCTTTGAATACTTGATATAGTAATGTTTAAACTCTATAAATAATATTCTGTATTTTAAACATTGGAGTCTATTTCTAGTTTTAAAACCCAGAATGTCTATGTAGACAGTTGGGATTAACCTCACCAAATGCAGAAATCAAGGGAGACAGCTATCCTAAATCCTAGTTTCTATATAAAAGTAAAAAACCTAATTTCTAACTTTACAGAAGCTATTTCTGAAAATTTAAAAACTTTTCAACCATAAATATATGTGAATATTTATAATTGTTATTAATTATTATTAATAAATAATTCCTTTATGTAAAAATCAATAAACAAACCCAGATAATCAATGGATCCCCTAACACCTTGTGAGTCCCTCTGTGCCTTACACCTTAAAAAGTATCCTGCATTCTTTTTTAACTCTTTTCAAACTGAGTTCTAGCCTTTGGTATTATATTAAAAAAGATTTGATTGTCTAATTTTTCGAGTAATTTTAATTTTAAATCCTCCAACTCTATTCTTTTATTAAATAATGTATTTCTTTGTTAATCTCTCATATATTATTGCATTATGACGAGTTTCTTCTCTCCACTTTTATCCAAGACTCTCCCCACCTCCTTTCTCCATCAGATCCATTATACCTCCATTTCCCTTCAAAGAATGGTAGGCTTCTCAGGGATATTAACCATTAAGACTAGGCACACACCCTCATATTAATCCTGCGCAAGGCTTTCTATTGGGAGGAAAATGGTCCAGTAGCATGCAAAAGAGTAAGGAAAGCCACTGCTACCTTCATTCAGAGTCTCACAAGAAGACCAAGCTACACAACTATAATATATATGCAGAGGGCATAGGAAGTTTCTCTATGCCCTATTCCCTATTCCCTATGCCCTATGAAACTCTATGAAGTTTCCCTTATCTGTTCAGACTCTCTGAACACTAAGGAGCCCATATTATTTGATTATGTGGGTTTATATGTGATGCCCTCTGACTCTTAAAAATTCTTTCCCCTCTTCCATAGATAGCTTCTTGAGGTCTGTGTAATATGTGGCTGTGTGTATCTGTCCCCATTAGATGAAGCCTTTCTGATGAAGATTATGGTAGGTTCCTGTCTAGGAGAATACCCGATTATCATTAGAAATCATTTCATTGAGATGTTTTTTTCTAGTTGCATTTGGTTCTATCTTCTCTAGTTGTATTTAGTCCTATCCAGCCTCTAGTCTGGCTCTCCAGAAACTATTTCAAATATGGGCTTCTTTTTGTGGCTAAGATATCAAGCTAGATCAGTAATTGCTTGGACACTCCTGCAATATCAGTGACACATTCACGCCAGCATATCTTGCACACAGGAGAAATTGTAGGTGGGAGATTTTGAGTCTGGGTTTGTTTACCATTCCCTTTATAAGAAGAATTAGCCTTGTTACAGAAGATGGTCAGTTCAGCACAGGATCCATATGTCCCACTGCTAGAAGTCTTAACGAGGGTTACCCATTTATTCCTGGAAGTTTTCCTTTCATTGCATTCTACCTCACCCTAAAGATGCCTCTAATTTCAGTTGTCTATCCCAGTAATTCTCCCTCCTGTTCGCATACCTACACTCTCTTAGTCAGCACATGATATGTAGTCTATTTTTTGTTCCTAGGGAGATACATATGTCTCCAACCAGGGCCCTCCTTTTTACTTAACCTCCTTAGGTCTATGAATTGTAGGATGATTTTCCTTTGCTTTGCAGCTAATATTCATTTTAGGTGAGCGGAAACCATGTTTAACTTTTTGGGTTTGGGTTTCTTCATTATGGATGATTTGCTTTTCTGGTTCCATCTACTTTCCTGCAACTGTCATGATGTTATTTTTCTTGAAGAACTGAGTGCTACTTTATTGTATACATGTTCCACATTTCCTTTATCTGTTCTAGGGTTGACAAACATCTGGATGGTTTCTAATTTCTGGCTACATCAAGCTTCCACGAACACAATTGAGCAAGTGTCTATTATTTGAATCCATTTACACCGGAGACAAAATCCTGAACAAAATACCAAAACACAAGCACAAAGATCAACAATTAAAAAATGGGACCTCATGACTCCGAAAAGGTTCTGTATGGCAAAGGACACTACAACTAGAACAAAACAGCAGCCTAGAGAATGGGAAAATATTTTCATTTACTCCACATCTGACAAAGGACTAACATCCAAAATATATAAAGAACTCAAGAAATTAGATATCAAAAAAAAAAAAAAAACCCAAATGATCTGATTGAAAAAAAAATGAGGTAAAGAGCTAAACAGAATTCTTAACAGGTTAATCTCAAATGGCTGAGAAACTCTGAAAGGAGTGTTCAACATACTTAGCCATCAGTGAAAAGCAAATCAAAAGGACTCCAAGATTCCATATTATAGTGGTCATAATGGCTAAGATCAGAAGCACAAGTGACTGTTCATGCTGGAGAGGATGGAGAACAAGGCGTAGTTTCTTAGAAAATTGAGAATGAATCTACCTCCAGACCCAACATACTACTACTGAGTATAAAACCAAAATAAACTCCACTATACCACAAGGCACTTTCTCCAAATCCATTCCCAGCGTAATTATTTCAAGTTTATATAATATGAGGACTGCTTAGTACTCATACCTACAGTGGATTACTTAAAGAGTGAGTCGACCTTTGTATGTGGGATGGTTTAGAGCTGGCTCAGCACTCTTTGTCTAACCCATGAACTTTCAGTTGAATCAGTCCTACTCCACTGGCAGCCCTATATGTGATTTTATTTGTAATCAAGTAAGAATATAACTTAACTCCTATATTCTTAACTCCCAATACCAATAAACTGTCCCACCTTGTCATTTATACCTGTCACTCAAAGCTGCTTTTTTCTCCACGATTCTCCAGTCTCTAACGCAAGTGAAATTGTCGAATTGCACTAGCAAATGCCTTTCAAAGTCCATCATGGAGGATATTTTATATCTCTGCATCTACCATGGATACAATGTTACTATTACATCATAAGTATACTTAGTAAGTAAACTTAGAAATCTGACCTTACCTTAGTTACACAGAAACCTCTTCTGTTTTCTTCTATTGTTCCTTTGGGAATTATAACTGTAAAATTAAAAACAAGTATGAAGTTCCTGTGGGTTTTCCAACATGCCAGTTCTTTCTGTTTCCTAATCCTAATTCATCTCAAAACCCTCGAAGGTACAGTAATGCTATGCATGCATTTATTCCAACATAGATGGCCCTACTGATAGACATTTAGCTCTCTCATTTTCAATTATCTTTGCTCTGTCAGTTTAAATAACCTTTTGTGGGAGTGTTAATTTCCTTTTTCCATGTGAGTTTCAGCAATCAAACTGAGGTCACCAGGCTTTGCAGATAGGTATCCTTGCTCACTTAGACATTTGCTACCATTTTATTAGTATTTTACTGCTGTGAAGAGATACCGTGATGACTCCATCTTTTGTAAAGGAAAACCCTTAATTTGAGCTGTCTTGTAGTTTCAGAGATTTCAGGCATCATTTTCATGGCAGGAAACCTGGTTGCCTGGAGGCAGACATGGTGCTGGAGAGAAGAAGCTGCAAGTTCCACATCGTAATTCATAAGCAGCAGATGCAGAGTGCCACCATTGACCTAACTTAAGAGTGGGTCACCTTAAAGCCTGTCCCTACAGTGATAGCCTTCTCCCAGTGAAGCCACACCTACTCCAACAAGGCAACATGTTTTTATGGGCCAAACAGTTAAACAAAGAAATCTATTGGGCCTAGTCCTATTCAAACCACCACACCAACTTAATCACTGTCTTTTAAAGCAGGGTTCTCTTCCATCATTAATCATATAACATAAGGGTAGTTTTGTTGTTCCTTGTGACGATATAAAATTAGAAATGATAGAGGAGAGAAAAGCATATCTAATTTCATGGGCATATTACCCTGAAAATAAGTATGCTAAGACTTATTCAATAAATATTTCACTGTTCATTCCACCTGAAACTTCCTTAAGAGTTAACTGACATTTAATTTTTATAAGCTTGACAGTTTTTGTGTATCATATCTCTTATTTGAAAGCCTTACAGGATAGCAAGACCTCAGGAGGTGTCAGCTCTGGCTCTCTTTGTTCTTTCCTCAGTCTGAAAATCATCCATTGTTTTTCTACTTTGGGTTACTGATCTGAAACAATTGTCAGTTAGAGAAGCAGCTTTTAACATGAGGCTCCAGCAGCTGGGAGGGCTCCAGAGCTGGAGGACCTTGCTGCTTTCCTCTCCTGCTGCTGGGGCACAGACATCACTAGCGGCAGTCCTCTCTGCAGAGCCTTGCTAAATGAGTAAATGATTTCTGATACTTTTTCTAACACAGAAAGCATGTTGTCTAATAGGATGGACGGTACGATGATGAAAATATCACTTTTCCACAGGTATAATTTCAGTTTTGTCTGTTATATCAGGACATCGTTGTTCTGTATTTTCCCAATTGGATTTAATTGTAATCCAAATACAGTATTGCTATATCAACAACGATCCTTGAATGAGATCCATGGGTAGAAAATAGCAGTTCTTCTTAATATTCCCTATTAATATGTTTTCCTGAAACTAGAAAATGGGTTAAGAACAATCGCCAAAATTAAGAATTCATCATAAGTTAAAGAAAAATTATTCATCATGGAAAAAGAAAGCTTAGTTGTTTACTGCATTTATGTGAGCTTTGTTGTGTGTATCTCCACTTGAGTAAAAAGACTAGAAGTCAGCCCCGACAGTGTTTCTCAGTCACCATTTATCTTATATTTAATTTTTAAAAGTTAGCATGCCAGGGATGAGAAATCGTTATGGAACCCTCTCACAAACATTTGGTAGAGGTTCCTTTCCCTTTGCTGCCTCTGATTCATTCTTGTGACTACTCCTTACAGCCCCTTTTCTCCTAAGATTTGTCATATGTCATTTTGCCCACTTTAATCCTTTCCCCTCCTCCACTTCTTCTACTATACAGTCTTATTTTAGCTTTGTAAGCTTTACCCTCATTGAAATATATTAATATAAACACTTGCATGCAATACAGGCTAAGGTCTCTATATAAAAGTGGACATTTGGTTTTGGTTGAGTCACTTTGCTTAGCTCACTTTCATTGTTTTTTTTCTTTACAGTTGTATAAAAGAACATTGTGTGTGCATGCTGCATTTTCTTCACATTATGCATGAATTTGTTGATGAGCTTCTACCCTGGTACCAATTCCTTGTCTCATAAATACAGCAGCAATTAAACATGTGTGTACAAGTATCTCTGTGGCAGGCTCAGGAGTGTCCTTGGTTCCATTTGTACAGAGAGAAAAAGTTACTCAGTGAACACGAAGCTTACACACTTGGGCAAACTGACCAATCATCAAGTGACATACATCCTCCAGGGAAATAGCTGTGATGGAGTATATCTGAATCGGGTTAAGCAGGAAGGTGACTAATGCAAAGGAAAATTCCATTTTTTATTTGTTTGTTTTCTATTCAAACAGTCCTCTGGGGGAAGGAGTGAGGATGATTTTAAGAAAAATGGAAGAGAATACTCAGAGACAAAAGTTGAAACTGGGAGTCCAGTCCAGTGAATATGGCAGCAGCTGCGAGTTTAATTCTCATAGGCTTTATAAACTTTACAGTATCATGGGAAACAAAGTCACAAGCCAACAGAGACAATGGCTTATGTATATCAGATATCATCCAGAGGTCTCCCTTTTCTTTCCTCTAAGATTAACAGGACATTCAGTCCCTCACTTTGAACTTCAAATGTATCCCCTCTTATCCTTCCATATGTAAGCAGACTGGAAAATCTGCCAGCAGACCCTGGCTTGCCTTGACTCTGCCTGACAGGCAGGTTTACACAGAACTAGACAAAAATGACTCCTGACTCCAGTAGAAGATTTGACACAAAATAAGTGGTTCTTCCCATCTCAAATAATTCAGGATGGAAAAAAAATCACAGGTTATTGCCTGTGCCTTGGAATACTTGGTACCTTCCCTTGGGCATGTGAAGGTGAGGCAGTGCAGAGCCAAGTCACACAGACTCCAGGAGCAGGTGAGAAAAGGGCAGGAAGATTATCTAAACACTGCTTTAAGCTACTTTAATACCCTCTACCCATGCCCCATTGGCCCCAAGAAAGCATCTCTTCTAAACAGCAGTTCCTGATTGGCTGGCATAAGCAATTCTTGTTCTCTCAGGCAGTCCTCAATTAGATCCTTCTGTAGAAGATGCCCTTGTGGTGATTGTGCCACCCCCTGCCGTCAGGTGTTTAACATAGAAGTTTAACATAGAAGGGTTCTTGCTACAACTAACATGCTCAAAAGCTTGTATTTTATTTGATTACAAAACTAATTAATTTGATAACGAAGATTAGCCGTCACAGTTATTGTTTAAAACTGGGTAGTATTAAAAGAAATTGTGGGAGTGGTCCACAAATGACTGGTCTAACTTGATACCCATGCCCTTAGAAACCTCCCACACCTGACACTGCCTAGTGGGCCATAAGGCAGAGGCTGGATAGCTCAAAGACCTAGGATGGAACAAAACATGACTTGCAAAGAAATGGGAAAAAATAGTGAAATAGTTTCTAGTGATACTCTGCTATACTACATGTATACTGAGCCCTAGCATAATTGTCATCAGAGAGGCTTCACCTAGCAATTGATGGGAGCAGATGCATAGATCCGCAGCCAAACAATCAATAGGTAGAACTCAGGCATCTTGTGCACAGTTGGAAGGAAGAATTATAGGATCCTGAGTTTTCAAGGTCTCTACAAGTAAACATACCACAGAATCAACTCACCTGGACTCACAGAGGCTCACAGAGACTTAACTGGCAGTTGAGCAGCCTATAAGTGTCTGACCTAGGCCTTCTGTGGATATGTTATAGTTGCATAGCTTGGTCTTCTTGTGGGAACCATAATGGTGATAGTTGAGGTTGTCTCTTACACTTTTGCCTGCTTTGGGGACCTTTTTTTTTTAATATTAGGCCACATCATATAGGTTTAATATTGAGTAGATGTGCTTAGTCTTATTGCTACTTGAAGTGCCATGTTTTCTTGATATTCCCTGGGAGGCCTGTTCTTTCTGAAGTGAAATGGAAAAGAGTAGATATGTCAGAGAGCAGATGTAGGGTGTTGGAATAATAGCCATTATCCTCCTCTCTCCCCTCTTACATTAATATTATTTGTTCCCTCAGAACATTCCATTTCTACTTTGATATTATATTGATATCAATTCTATATTGCATTTACATAAAATAGAATTTATGTACCAGAAAAGAGATAAAAATGATATTTATCTTTCTGAGTTTGACTAAATCAGTTCATGTAATTGTTACCTCCAGTACATCCATTCTTCTGCTTGTGGTATTCATTATTGCTCCAATCTTTTATATTGCCCAAAATGTTTGTTTCTGCCCCTTATCCATTTTTTTCATGTTCAATGATTAGGCTGTTTCCTTACATTAATTATTATAAGATCTGAAGCTGTTAAAAGGGGAAAAATGTAAGGGTAATACTTCAAGATTTTAGACATAGGTAAAAGATTACGGATAGGACAGCATTTTCTCAGCAATGAAGGACAATTGAAAGAGAATACCACATTAAGTCCAAATAGTTCTGTAAAACAAGGAGAATAGTTAAGTGGAGACCAGCCTACATAATAGAAGATAATTATTGCTATCTAGCTATCTGAAAAAAGAGATAAAATACAGAATATAAAACGAAAGCAAACATAAAAAAAGAAAACACAGACAAATAAAATACCCAACCTGTATGTGAACCAATCATTAAGGCTGAAATGGGCAATGAACTTTAGAAGAAATGGTATATGATTCATTTCCATCAGATAAACAAAAATATAACTGTGAAGTGTTTATTAGTGTATTCATCTCTACAGATAAGTAATTTTAAAAATTACTAACTATAGAAAATACTAGAGAATTAAACATCTCCAGAAATTGGGCAAAAGTAACAGCATTAATAGAATGGGAAATTATTAAAACAATGTAAAATATTCATGTGCATTTTATTGATGATTGTGTTTGGAGTATATTTGTGTGTGTTTGTGTGTCTGTGTGTTTAAGTATAGTCCTCGCTTTTTAAAGTCAACTATGGAAAATAAGTAAACTAAGTAGGCAACGTGCTCATGTTTAAGTGTAACTAAAAACCCCAGCTTGGAGATATTGAGAGAAATAACATGTGGAGGGGTAGTCAGAGAATTAACATGTGGAGGGGTAGTCAGAGAATAAACATGTGGAGGGATAGTCAGAGAATTAACATGTGGAGGGATAGTCAGAGAATTAACATGTGGAGGGATAGTCAGAGAACCAAACATCTCACTAATAGAAGGTAGATAGTAAGCTGAAGGTGATTCGAAATCAGGCCCATGCACATTTTGTATTATCATTTTTCATGAGTTTGATTTTTAAAAAGAAATAAAAAAAACCATGAAGAGATGGTGGAAAAGGACTACAGGGTCTGTTGGCAAGGTCAGGAAGATGGGAAAAATGGCATATGATATCTGTAAAAAGAAATTATTCCTAGAATGAGAATCAAGAATTTCATTACACCACATATAAGAGAATTATTCCCATGACAGAAAATAACTGACCTGACTATCAAATTTCTCCATGACTCAGATTGTGACGCTAGCTCATCTTATAATACTGTATACTATGTGCAGTTCTGATAAAAGTGGCTGTCATTCTTTTAATAAGGTTAGTATTTTTTTTAAGTTTAGAGAATTCTTTTTTTTTTTGCAGATATTAACTTTTATTAGCTGCATTTTTCATACAACATATGGGTTCCACATAAGACTTGGAAAATTGGGCAGCGCCATTTTCTGCTCCAGACAACCTGCCACCTTCCTGGTCAGAGCACAGGTGTCTGCCCGGCCTGAGAGACTTCTGCCTCAGGTTCCATGGGAGCCAGCTTGGTTCTGGGACTCCGCAGAGGGCAGTCTGCACAGGTGAGAGTGTGGAATACAGAGGCCAGCAGTCTCTGGGACAGGCGAGAGCCACAGAGCCTCTAAGGCTGCTCCATTTTCAGCTCCAGACAACCAGCCACCTTCCTGGTCAGAGCACAGGTGTCCACCCGGCCTAAGAGGCTACTGCCTCAGGTTCCTTGGGAGCCACCTTGATTCTGGGAATTCCACAGAAAGTAGTCTACACAGGTGAGAGTGTGGACTACTGAAACAACGGCTTCTGTGACAGGCCAAAGCAACACAGCTTCTGGGAAAGATCCTGTTTTGAGCCTTCATCTTTGGCCAGGAGGAGGTCCAAACACCAGATAACTGTGCACCTTCCCTGAAAGAGGAGACCTTGCCTGCAGAGACTGCTCTGACCACTGAAACTCAGAGGAGAGAGCTAGTCTCCCAGGTCTGCTCATAGAGGGTAACAAAATAACCAGAGGAACAATCTCTAAACAGAGACAACTATAACAACTAACTCCAGAGATTACCAGATGGCAAAAGGTAAACGTAAGAATCTTACTAACAGAAACCAGGACCACTCACCATCATCAGAACCCAGCACTCCCACTTCGCCCAGTCCAGAGCACCCCAATACACCTGAAAAGCTAGACCTGGATTTAAAAGCATATCTCATGATGATAGTAGAGGACATCAAGAAGGACTTAAATAACTCACTTAAAGAAATACAGGAGAACACTGCTAAACAAGTAGAAGACATTAAAGAGGAAACACAAAAATCCCTTAAAGAATCGCAGAAAAACACAACTAAACAGGTGATGGAATTGAATAAAACCATCCAAGACCTAAAAAGGGAAGTAGACACAATAAAGAAAACTCAAAGTGAGGCAACGCTGGAGATAGAAACCCTAGGAAAGAAATCTGGAACCATAGATGCGAGCATCAGCAACAGAATACAAGAGATGGAAGAGAGAATCTCAGGTGCAGAAGATTCCATAGAGAACATAGGCACAACAATCAAAGAAAATGGAAAATGCAAAAAGATCCTAACTCAAAACATCCAGGAAATCCAGGACACAATGAGAAGACCAAACCTACAGATAATAGGAGTGGATGAGAATGAAGATTTTCAAATCACAGGACCAGCAAACATCTTCAACAAAATTATAGAAGAAAACTTCCCAAACCTAAAGAAAGAGATGCCCATGAACATACAAGCTACAGAACTCCAAATAGACTGGATCAGAAAAGAAATTCCTCCCGACACATAATAATCAGAACAACAAATGCACTAAATAAAGATAGAATAGTAAAATCAGTAAGGGAAAAAGGTCAAGTAACATATAAAGGCAAGCCTATCAGAATTACACCAGATTTTTCACCAGAGACTATGAAAGCCAGAAGAGCCTGGACAGATGTTATACAGACACTAAGAGAACACAAATTCCAGCCCAAGCTACTATACCCAGCCAAACTCTCAATTACCATAGATGGAGAAACCAAAGTATTCCACGACAAAACCAAATTCACCCATTATCTCTCCACGAATCCAGCCCTTCAAAGGATAATAGCAGAAAAAAAAAAAAAAAAACAAAAAAAAACAAAACAATACAAGGACAGGAACCACACCCTAGAAAAAACAAGAAGATAATCCCTCAACAAACCTAAAAGAAGACAGCCACAAGAACAGAATGCCAACTTTAACAACAAAAATAACAGGAAGCAACAATTACTTTTCCTTAATATCTCTTAATATCAATGGACTCAACTCCCCAATAAAAAGACATAGACTAACAAACTGGCTACACAAACAAGACCCAACATTTTGCTGCTTACAGGAAACTGATCTCAGAGAAAAAGATAGACACTACCTCAGAATGAAAGGCTGGAAACAATTTTCCAAGCAAATGGTATGAAGAAACAAGCTGGAGTAGCCATTTTAATATCTAACAAAATCGATTTCCAACCTAAAATAATCAAAAAAGACAAGGAAAGGCACTTCATACTCATCAAAGGTAAAATCCTCCAAGAGGAACTCTCAATTCTGAATATATATGCTCTAAATACAAGGGCAGCCACATTCATTAAAGAAACTTTAGTAAGCTCAAAGCACACATTGCACCTCACATAATAATAGTGAGAGACTTCAACACACCACTTTCACCAATGGACAGATCATGGAAACAGAAACTAACCAGGGAAACAGTGAAACTTAGAGAAGTGATGAAACAAATGGACTTAACAGATATCTACAGAACATTTTATCCTAAAACAAAAGGATATACCTTCTTCTCAGCACCCCATGGTACCTTCTCCAAAATTGACCACATAATTGGTCAAAAACAAGCCTCAACATATAAAAAAATATTGAAATTGTCCCATGCATCCTATCAGATCACCATGGACTAAGGCTGATCTTCAATAACAAAATAACTAATAGAAAGCCAACATTCACTTGGAAACTGAACAACATTCTTCTCAATGATAACTTGGTCAAGGAAGGAATAAAGAAAGAAATTAAGGACTTTTTGGAGTTTAATGAAAATGAAGCCACAACATACCCAAACTTATGGGACACAATGAAAGCATTCCTAAGAGGAAAACTCATAGCTCTGAGTGCCTACAAAAAGAAACTAGAGAGAGCAGACATTAGCAGCTTGACAACACACCTAAAATCTCTAGAACAAAAGGGAGCAAATTCACCCAAGAGGAGTAGAAGGCAGGAAATAATCAAACTCATTGGTGAAATCAACCAAGTGGAAACAAGAAGAACTATTCAAAGAATCAACCAATCAAGGAGCTGGTTCTTTGAGAAAATCAACAAGATAGATAAACCCTTAGCCAGACTCACTAGAGGGCACAGGGAAAGCATCCTAATTAACAAAATCAGAAGTGAAAAGGGAAACAAACAACAGATCTTGAAGAAATCCACAACACCATCAGATCCTTCTACAAAAGGCTATACTCAACAAAACTGGAAAACCTGGATGAAATGGCCAAGTTTCTAGACAGATACCAGGTACCAAAGCTAAATCAAGATCAGGTTAATGATCTAAACAGTCCTATATCCCCTAAAGAAATAGAAGCAGTCATTAATCATCTCCCAACCAAAAAAAGCCCAGGACCAGATGGGTTTACTGCAGAGTTTTTCAGAACTTCAAAGAAGACATAATTCCAGTTCTTCACAAACTATTCCACAAAATAGAAACGGAAGGTACTCTACCCAACTCATTCTATGAAGCCACAATTACTGTGATACCTAAACCACAAAAAGACCCAACAAAGATAGAGATCTTCAGACCAATTTCCCTTATGAATATCGATGCAAAAATCCTCAATAAAGTTCTTGCTAACCGAACCCAAGAACATATCAAAACAATCATCCATCCTGACCAAGTAGGTTTCATCCCAGGGATGCAAGGATGGTTCAATATAAGGAAATCCATCATCGTAATCCAGTATATAAACAAACTCAAAGACAAAAACCACATGATCATCTCTTTAGATTCTGAGAAAGCATTTGACAAAATCCAACACCCATTCATGATAAAAGTCTTGGAAAGGTCAGGAATTCAAGGCCCATACCTAACCATGATAAAAGCAATCTACAGCAAACCAGTAGCCAACATCAAAGTAAATGGTGAGAAGCCTGGAAGCAATCCCACTAAAATCAGGGACTAGACAAGGCTGTCCACTCTCGCCCTACCTATTCAACATTGTACTTGAAGTCCTAGCCAGAGGAATTAGACAACAAAAGGAGATCAAGGGGATACAAATTGGAAAGGAAGAAGTCAAAATATCACTTTTTGCAGATGATATGATAGTATATATAAGTGACCCTAAAAATTCCACCAGAGAACTCCTAAGCCTGATAAACAGCTTCGGTGAAGTAGCTGGATATAAAATTAACTCAAACAAATCAATGGCCTTTCTCTACACAAAGGATAAACAGGCTGAGAAAGAAATTAGGGAAACAACACCCTTCTAAATAGTCACAAATAATATTAAATACATTGGCGTGACTCTAACTAAGGAAGTGAAAGATCTGTATGATAAGAACTTCAAGTCTCTGAAGAAAGAAGTTAAAGAAGATCTCAGAAGATGGAAAGATCTCCCATGCTCATGGATTGGCAGGATCAACATTGTAAAAATGGCTATCTTGCCAAAAGCAATCTACAGATTCAATGCAATCCCCATCAAAATTCCAACTCAATTCTTCAACGAATTAGAAAGGGCAATCAGCAGATTCATCTGGAAAAACAAAAAACCTAGGATAGCAAAAACTCTTTTCAAGGATAAAAGAACCTCTGGTGGAATCACCATGCTGGACCTAAAGCTGTACTACAGAGCAATTGTGATAAAAACTGCATGGTATTGGTATAGTGACAAACAAGTAGACCAATGGAAAAAAATTGAAGACCCAGAGATGAACCCACACACCTATGTCACTTGATCTTTGACAAGGGAGCTAAAACCATCCAGTGGAAAAAAGACCGCATTTTCAACATTTTTGGTGGGATTGCAAGCTTGTACAACCACTCTGGAAATCAGTCTGGTGGTTCCTCAGAAAATTGGACATAGTACTACTGGAGGATCCCGCAATACCTCTCCTGGGCATATATCCAGAAGATGTCCCAACCGGTTAGAAGGACACATGCTCCACTATGTTCATAGCAGCCTTATTTATAATAGCCAGAAGCTGGAAAAAACCCAGATGCCCCTCAACAGAGGAATGGGTACAGAAAATGTGGTACATTTACACAATGGAGTACTACTCAGCTATTAAAAAAATGAATTTTTGAAATTCCTAGGCAAATGGATGGACCTGGAGGTCATCGTCCTCTGTGAGGTAACCCAATCACAAAGGAACTCGCACAATATGTACTCACTGATAAGTGGATATTAGCCCAGAAACTTAGGATACCCAAGATATAAGATACAGTTTGCTAAACGCATGAAATTCAAGAAGAACGAAGACCAAAGTGTGGACACTTTGCCCCTTCTTAAAAATGGGAACAAAACACCCATGGAAGGAGTTACAGAGACAAAATTTGGAGCTGTGACGAAAGGATGGACCATCTTGTGATTGCCATATGCAGGGATCCATCCCATAATCAGCTTCCAAACGCTGACACCATTGCATACACTAGCAAGATTTTGATGAAAGGACCCAGATATAGCTGTCTCTTGTTAGACTATGCAGGGGCCTAGCAAACACAAAAGTGGATGATCACAGTCAGCTATTGGATGGATCACAGGGCCCGCAATGAAGGAGCTAGAGAAATTTCCCAAGGAGCTAAAGGGAACTGCAACCCTATAGGTGGAACAACAATATGAACTAACCAGTACCCTGGAGCTCTTGTCTCTAGCTGCATATGTATCAAAAGATGGCCTAGTCAGCTATCACTGCAAAGAGAGGCCAATTGGACTTGCAAACTTTATATGCCCCAGTACAGGGGAACCCCAGGGCCAAAAAGGGAGAGTGGGTGGGTAGGGAATTGGGGGGGGTGGATATGGGGGACTTTTGGGATAGCATTGAAAATGTAAACGAGGAAAATACCTAATAAAAAATAAATAAATAAAAAGACATGGAAAATTGTCTCATTTAAAGAATTTTTTCATCTTTAAAAAGTAATCATTTTTATTGTCCAGATTTTATCCCTTCCAGGTCCAACCTAATTTTTGCAAACATAATTTTGTAGTATCAGGAAACATACAATCCAGAAACAAATTTAGAGTAATGAAAACTTACCAGTCCTAAAGGGTTTTTAAAATGATATTATTGGAGGCACAACAGTGATGTAATTCTAAAATTACATAGGAGATCTAGCATATAAACAATAATAAAGGGATTAAAATATTGATTATTTACAAAACTGGTAATATTGAGTAAGTAAACTTTATGAAAAGAGTGAAAATTGCCAAGGAAATGTTTAATCAATTTTCAGTTGATCAAAAAAAAAAAATCCAAACAATCAAAAATAACAGACATACTGAAATCTAAGTTTTTAATCTTTTTTTTCTTTTGTTGTTGATACAAATAAATAAAAAAAAATGTTTAAAGCCTAGTCAAAGATTTTATCCTACTTATAAAAGGACTTTTTTTAAAAATAATCATAATGAAATTTGGTAGTAAGGGTGGCAAGTCATAATAAAATGTATCTGTAATAAATTAGTCATTTATTATTGATTTTATTGAATACTATTTTTTCAAGGTTTTCACTTAGAACAAGCACATACTACCATTGAGCTACACCCTCAGGCTCTAAAATATACTAGTTTAGAATAATCATTAAAGAGATCTCTGTCTGTATATTCATTTTGACTAATAAAAATTGTCACTGATGTGACCCAGGATTTAAATAAACTGTCCACGTGAACAATGATGAACATGTAATTATTTGCACTTAAAATGAAAATACTGCATGTGTTACATGTCTATTCTTCAACCATTAAAGAGTATTTAACTAGAAGAATGTGTTTTTATGTTTTTGAAAACTCAAAAAAGAAAATCAAAGATGTCTATTAAATGGGGAAACTTTCGCATTTCTAATTTCTTCTTCCATTTGCAATAAAATGGCAGTATTATTATTTTTTTAATGGCTCTCATTTTTTTTTCAAGTTAATGTCTCATGTAGCTCAGGTTTACTTTTTTAGCTTGGGATAACCTTGCACTTCAAGTCTTTCTGACACTTCCCTTGAGTTATTGAACTGCAACTTTGCACCATCACACCCAGTTTTCTGTGCTGCTGGGTACTGAATATTAAATAAATAAATAAGTAAATAAATAAATAAATAAATGAAGCAAGAATTCAACCAATTGAGCTATATCATAATCCCTTTCTCTCTTTGTTTTATAATAAGGTAATGCTATTTCTTTAATATTATACTTTATCCCAAAGTTAAAGCAAAAATTATATATTTGCAATCCAAGAAGTCTTTTGAAGTTTCTTAATAGTAGGTTTCTACATGGCATTTTCCAGGGTCTACAGTCTTAGTTTTCTGGTCCCATATTTTGTTTACTAACTTGATTTCCCATCCTATATAACTTTCAAATATTATTATAAGATGGGAAATTTTTTTCCAGCTATACATCTGACAGGCAATTAGTATCTAGCATATTAAATGAACTAAAAGAAATTAGCATTGAAAATGCAAATAGCTCAATTAAATTTTATGGATTGGAGCTAAACAGAATTCCTAAGGAAAAAAATACAATTGGATGAGAAACATGTTTTAAAAGTTACAATCTTTAGCTATCAAGGAAACATAAAATAAAATTACTTTAAGATTCCATTTGATGCATAATGGCTAGAAACTACTATAGTATGCACAGATGAGATGCCCAAATCAAGTTAGAAATAGGTCATAATATACTCCCGGTTCCTGCTCTTGAGGATATTTCCAAAGGGCACAGTATCCTGGTCTGAGCGGGCTGTCTTCTCCACGTTCTCTGCTGTTATATTAACAGTATCCAGAAATTTTTAAAAAAGCCTAAATGTCAACCAACTGATCAGTCATCAAAATATTGTATATATACATTGGTAATATTGTTCAGTTGAAAAGAAAATGCAAGTATAAAATTTTCAATTAAATAGATAGAGCTCAATATAGCCATCTAAGTAATGTTATTCTCTTGCACACACACATACACACACACGAAAAACCAGAGAACACATATTTTGTGTCATATGTGAATCTGAAGCTTTGAATATGTTTATTTAAAACATAGTATTACTAGAAGTCAAGAAGGAGTAATGGGCTGTGAAAATGCGGGGTTTAAAGGAAGAAGTATAGAACACAAATGAAATATGATCATGAGATAAAAGAAATTTCAGTTATTCGTATTTGTAAAAACTTAGTAAAACTCTCTTTCTACCCTTCTCAACTCCTCTCGCATTTCGATATTTAATCTTAATTTCTTCAAATGAAACTATATCTTCACAAAATACATATAAACTAATACACATGTGCAGACATACACAAAAGCAAACTTATCACATATCACCATTAATAAAATAGATTGGAAATCCATTAAATATGAACAAATGTACTGGATATATAGCCTTAAAATTTATAGTACACTAAAGACTTTTTAAAAATATTTTAAATATATTTTATTAGATACATTTCAAATGTTATCCCCTTTCCTAGTTTTCCCTCAGAAAATCCCCTATCCCCTCCCCAGTCCTCCTGCTTCCCAACCCAACAACCCCCATTCCAAGTCCTGGCATTCCAGTAAACTGGGGCATAGAACCTTCACAGGACCTAGGGCCTCTCCTCCCCTTGATGCTCAACTAGGCCATCCTCAGCTACATATACAGCTAGAGCAACAGGTCCCACCATGTGTTTTCTTTGATTGGTGATTGAGTTCCAAGAAGTTCCACCTATAAGGTTGTAGACCCCTTCAGTTCCTTGAGTACTCTCTCTAGCTCCTCCATTGGGGACCCTGTATTCCATCCAATAGCTGACTGTGAGCAACCAGTTCTGTGTTTGCCAGGCACTGGCAGAGGCCCTCAGGAGACAGCTATATTATGTTCCTGTCAGTGGGCTCTTGTTGGCATCTGCCATAGTGTCTGGGTTTGGTGGTTGTTTATGGGATGGATCCCCAAGTGGGGAAGTCCCTGAATGGTCATTCCTTCAGTCTCTGCTCCGAACTTTATCTCTGTAGCTTCTTCCATGGGTATTTTGTTCCCACTTCTAAAAAGGATTTTGAGCTTCTGGGATAATCCCCACTTATCAGTGAGTGCATATCATGTGAGTTCTTTTGTAATTGGGTTACCTCACTAAAGATGATATCCTCCAGATCCATTCATTTGTCTAATAATTTCATAAATTCATTGTTTTTAATAGCTGAGTAGTACTCCATTGTGTAAATGTACCACATTTTCTGTATCCATTCCTCTATTGAGGGACATCTGGGTTCTTTTCAGCTTGTGGCTATTATAAATAAGGCTGCTATGAACATAGTGGAGCATGTGTCCTTATTACATGTTGGAGCATTTTCTGGGTATATGCCCAGGAGTGGTATTGCTGGAACCTCCAGTAGAACTATGTCCAGATTTCTGAGGAACTGCCAAACTATTTTCAGAGTGGTTGTACAAGCCTGCAGTCCCACCAACAATGGAGGAGTGTTCCTCTTTCTCCACATCCTCGCCAGCATCTGAGTTTGTGATCTTAGCCATTCTGACTGGTGTGAGGTGGAATCTCAGAGTTGTTTTGATTTGCATTTCCCTGATGATTAAGGATGTTGAATATTTTTTAGGTGCTTCTCAGCCATTCAATATTCCTCTGTTGAAAATTTTTTTTTAATATTTTTATTATGTATTTTCCTCAATTACATTTCCAATGCTATCCCAAAAGTTCCCCATACCCTCCCCCCACTTCCCTACCCACCCATTCCCATTTTTTGGCCCTGGTGTTCCCCTGTACTGGGGCATATAAAGTTTGCAAGTCCAATGGGCCTCTCTTTCCAGTGATGGCCGACTGACTAGGCCATCTTTTGAAACATATGCTACTAGAGTCGAGAGCTCTGGGGTACTGGTTAGTTCATAATGTTTTTGCACCTACAGGGTTGCAGATCTCTTTAGCTCCTTTGATACTTTCTGTAGCTCCTCTATTGGGGGCCCTGTGATCCATCCAATACCTGACTGTGAGCATCCAATTATGTGTTTGCTAGGCCCCGGCCTAGTCTCACAAGAGACAGCTATATCAGGGTCCTTTCAGCAAACGCTTGCTAGTGTATGCAATGGTGTCATCGTTTGGAGGCTAATTATGGGATGGATCCCTGGATTTGGCAGTCTCTAGATGTTCCATCCTTTTGTCTCAGCTCTAAACTTTGTCTCTGTAACTCCTTCCATGGGTGATTGTTTCCAATTCTAAGAAGGGGCAAAGTGTCCACACTTTGGTCTTCATTCTTCTTCAGTTTCATGTGTTTTGCAAATTGTATCTTTTATCTCGGTATACTAAGTTTCTGGGCTAATATCCACTTATTAGTGAGTACATATCATTTGAGTTCTTTTGTGGTTGTGTTACCGCACTCAGGATGACGCCCTCCAGGCCCATCCATTTGCCTAGGAATTTCATAAATTCATTCTTTTTAATAGGTGAGTAGTGTGTAAATGTACCACACTTTTTGTATCCATTCCTCTGCTGAGGGGCATCTGGGTTCTTTCCAGCTTCTGGCTATTATAAATAAGGCTGCTATGAACATAGTGGAGCATGTGTCCTTCTTACCGGTTGGGACATCTTCTAATATATGCCCAGGAGAGGTATTGCGGGATCCTCCGGTAGTACTTTGTTTAGCTCTGTACCCCATTTTTTAACAGGGTTATTTGTTTTTTAGCAAATAAAAAACCAAAAATGGAGACATACATATTTGAATCAATTTTCACTATGGAATACAGTGTAGCCTCTCTGCTCCTCTTAGTTTTATATTTGCATAAAATATCTCTTTTACTTCCTCTGATTTCAATTTATGTTTTTGAACTGAGGTAAATCTCTCAAATATTTTTTCCCAAAAGTCCTTGCTCATTTCTTAATATGTAGATTCTGAAATGTGTTTTCTGTTTTCCATTTGACTCATGTAGTATATATAAAAATCTGAGTGAATATTTTCCTTTTAAGTTCTTTCTTCTAGCATAACTCTAACTTTATTTTGTTCAATAACTTTTTAAATTTTTATTGGATATTTTCTTTATTTACATTTCAAAAGCTATCCTACTTCTTAGTTTCCCCTTCACAAACCCTCTAACACTTCCCTGTCCCCCTGCCTCAATTAGGGTGCTCCCCTAACTGCCTACCCATTCCCACCTCAGTGCCCTAGCATTCCCCTAACCTGGATAATTGAACCTCCACAGGACCAAGCATCCCCCCCCCCAATGTATTCACTAGTTGGCTTTTAATGATGGTTTTTAAATGCTTTAACCTCCCTTGTAGCTCACCACCCAACAGTGGCAGTGTTAAAGAAAGGATATGCAGGGAAGTGGACCTGTTTAGAAAGAGTCTTTGGGGCAACTCCCAACTTTGTGGTCTGGAAATCAGTAGGTCAGTTCACAGGAGTCAGCAGCAGCTGCAGCAGCTTGATCTACTTGCAAACACTTAATGGATACAACAAAGTCCAGTTCAGTAGAGTAGGGATAACAAACAGGAATCAGCAGTGGTTGTACTACCTAGCAGAGAGTCCCATGCCTCAGCCTCAACTCTAGCAGCAGGAGGAACCAAGAGGAATGTCAGGAGTTTGAACTGTGCCTCTCTCAGGGAAGATGCCAGATCCACAAATGTTGCTGTATCAGCAAGCACAGCTCAGCTTCTGTCATTTTTCTTTTGAGTCTAACTTATCGCCCTCTAAACATCATGTGCCCTGCAAGGGTACTTGCCTCAGCACATGCATCTGTCTCAGGTGTAATCACTCTGCTAGTCAGTCTAAGTCCTTGACTGAAGCACCAAGAAACGGCACTATACCACCAGAAGTTTTTGGGTGCACTTCTCTCTATGGAATGCAGACAAATCCAGCTCAGTTATGGATTGTAAGGCAGGTCAATGCCTGCATACTGTTAGCAAGAATCCTTCAAGCTTCTTACATGCATCACGTCACATGATGGCTTTGGCAGACCATCCCTTCATCTGTGTCTGCTTCCATGAAATGCTCCTTCACACTTAGCCTTTCACACATGTGTCCACTTCAGGAAAACATCCCAGCAAGTCCTTTGCCCAGCAAAACAATCATCCAACACAACTGACTTTTCAAAAAAAAAAAAAACCCTTAAATTTCCACTTCAATATACTGCACTTCTTTTCCTTTTGCTGAGTTAAAATTTTGTTTCAGAAACTTAAATAATGCTTTGTTGCATCTTCTGCCTTAATGAGCTCCATTGTAAATGTTTACTAGTTAATAATTCAGGCTGACCCTCACTCTCTGATCATGGATTTCTCTTTATGTGTTATTCTTTTTGAGATAATCTTTCTTGGATTTCATTTTTCTGTAACCCACCATCCCCACGTCCAAGGATTCTCATTTTCATGTCCACAAGTCAAATAGTTGACTAAGACTTAAGTTTAATATCCTTTTTATACCTGATCTTCAAAAATCTTTTCAGCCACTAAAGTGGGCCTGTAGAAGCATTATCTTTGTGTAGTCACAATTCTGTGAATTCTCTCCTTGTTCAATTTAGATAAGTTATCTATAAAATCATTATTCTGTGCATTTTATTTTTCTATTTTTATCTTAAGAACGTACACTACAGCTATTATTTCAACTTATACCGATGATCCTATCAGACCAAGTAAATATAGGTTGAGATTCATGACATATAAAACTAATCTTCAAATGAGACAATTCATCTTTCTCATGATTACTATGACCTGAAAATTGAGAACATTTTAGACTATGCCAAACAGATAACAGTATATTCCAGCAATATGTTTCACGAGCCAGCTACTCAAATAAAAATACTTGATGTCATAATATCACACATGGAATACACTATGTAATATATAATGTTGATGGTGTACTTTCAAATTTTGGTGCTTTATTTTAGAGAACTCACTAAAAGGTATGTAGCAAGTCATTATCTTGCCTTCTGGCTCACATTTAGAGCAAAATAAGTTCATAAATACTTTATTTGCTAATCATAAATTTTAGGACTAAAAGGTTAAAAAAACCCTCCCATTATTTTTAAATGACACAGTTTATGTAATAACACTTTGATATCCTGGATTGGCAATCTTCTTTGAAAGTGAAGAAGAAAAATCCCAAATGGCATGCATGTACAGAGAGTTGAGGACACAGTAATGGCTCACTGAATGATTTGACATTTCCAGTCAACCAAAGCTGTATCATTGTCCTTTCCTGCTTGTAACATCAGCAGGATTGCCAGGATCAGAGAGATGGTATTAGCACAGACATTTCTTTCTACAGACACTCATGCCGCCTGGCTGCCTTTTCAAACTTGAAGGACATTTTCTCAGTTTACAAACAGTCTTTCTTTTAAAATAAACTACCCTGGTCACACTATGCATGCTAAGTTTATGCCTGTGGCATTTTTAGAAGCAGCACCACAAACCATGGGGATTATAAATTTAATGGAAGCCTGACAGTTTCCTATCTTTAACTAAGAAAATATTGTCAGTGTTGGATGGTAGTCTTCAGGTAATACTGATGAGGTCAGCTCTGTAGACCAAGCTAATTGCAAGATGTGTTTCCGCTGACAAATTATAAAGTGTGCTTATACATGCTATACAAATATAATGCAATTCAGAGCACTGGATAGAAGAAGAGCTATCAGTGAAAGTCATTGCTTTGATTGAATAAATAGGAAGTTGCTGTCCTTAGCATATTTTAGATTACATATGTGAAATATATACACTGTACCAACCTATCTCTCTGGAAAATAAAATCATTTATTTTTGATTGATTTTTAAATTCACTTACATTTAAATTAAGCAATTTTCAGACTACAATGTCAAATACAAAAGATATATTCACCAATTGTAATCAATTTTATTTCATTAGAAGTGAGGAAACAACGGTTCTGTAAGTGAAATTTACAGAGTACCTCAATCTTTCCTTGACTTTACTTACTATAGATTTGTTATTGAAAAACTGGGGGGGGATCCTAGATATTATATCAGTAGATTCCTTTCCAAATATGCACAAAGATCTAAGATCATTTCCTAGTATTGTCCAAGATAAGTACAAAAAACCTACTAATCAGGTTGATTATGGCAGCACATACCTTTAATCCCAGCATCTGGTAAGCTGTGCCTGGAGAATACTACTCTTGAAACTGCCAGTTCTTCCTGTCAAGTTTAGTTCACTCTGGGGTGTATGTTGAAAGCTCTCTCAAAACCCAACACAAATTTTGATTTTTTTTCCGTTCTAAAATTATTTAGTTTCTTTAAATAACTTCAATAAAAGTATCCATTTTTTTTATTTTTCCTACTTAATAACAGAAAAACTAAACAAAAATAAGGAGTAAGGAGTATGCTGGTTATACAAATATCATATATATATATATATATATATATATATATATATATATCACTTGATATTTAGCACCATGTAGTTTACTGATCATTATGATGACCTAAATTAATATATTTGTTATGAATGTAATTTATTCTTTTATAATTCCTATGTTGTTAATATAACAAAAACCAAGAGAGTACATATTTATGAAAACAGTAACTTATCTGGCTCCTAGTTGTAGATGCTTCAAATAAGATCAGTTTACTGAATTTGATGGTGTATGGTTGACCTAAATGAAAGGTGAACAATGGTGAGAGGGAGAAATAACATTCCTGAGGGTGAAGCAGAGAATTTCTCATCCCAATGTTTTATAACAATTTACTCTAGTAAGAATAAGGGTGCTCTTTAGAGCCCCATTAGAAATGCCCTCATCGTTTCCAAGGTTCTGATCTCCATAGACCTCCCACAACAGCACACTGTTAGACATTTCCCAACTTCGTTATATTTCCATCATAGTTTAAACTCTGACCAGAGTGGGAAAGAGCAAATCAAATTAAGTCATAATGGGCACTGTAATTTTTACTGTTGATCTAATAGAAATCAAGAGTGCAATAGTAGTAACTATAAATTAAAGAAAGTGACATAGAAGGAGAACATTAATCAAGTTTGTCAAGAATATTCTTACACAGAAGAAAATTTGATGTCTTATTGTACCACAGGATGGCAATAATTCTGATAATATACTTGCTATCTTAAAAAGATAGAAGAAAACATTTTAGAAGAAAAAAGGTCATAATTATTGAGAAGATTGATTCATTTTTCTGCATTACAGCAATATAAAGTGTGCTTCCTTTCCTCCATTCATGAGGAACCAAGTTTGTACAAGTTGAAGATAACTACCTGTGGAGGACCAACATGAATACAATAACCGGAGGTTACAATTGAGTAGAACTCACTGCCAACCTCTAAGTCATATGTTCTTTCTGTTTTCTTTTCCATAATGTTCCTCTTCCATAGGATGATAGTTTTAGATGTCACGTGTGGTGGAGAGTATCTCAGAGACACTAATTCTCTGCACATTGATTAGTTGTGAGCCCTTTCATTAATTAGTGCACACTACTTAAATGTAAGCTTCTCTGATGACACCTAAGGAATTCACTAATCTACAGATACAAATATAAGTGTTTAGATGTCAGTTTGATACCACATACATTTAGCCAAAGAACATTTGTGAATTTTCTCATAAGACTTAGGACTTTGTAAGGTATGGTTTCTTGAATTAGTGCCAGTGCTAAGTATGAGTTCTCTAATATGAGCAGGATATAAAACTATTCAGAAACTGTTACTTTATGCCACTATTGCACTGGTGGACATAGCCTGTCAGGCAAGCCATTTTTATAGTTTGTGGATGTCATAGCTGGATAGATCAGTTGATGAGTACCTGCTTCCATCCAGCAGGCCAGCAAAGAAGTTTTCACAGCACCTTCATCATCTGAAACCTTTGTACAAACACACACACACACACATATATACACACTATATGTAAACCTGTGTATGTGTGTGTGTGTACACTGTTCTCTCATAGTATCTAAAACATTGTATTCATGTAGACAAAACATGCATAGACATAAAATAACTTTTTTAAATCTTAGAGTGGAACAAAAGATGTAACCTTCAGGCAAGATTTTGGTCTTGGACAAGTAAAATGCGCTCAAGTATTTTGCTCATTATGACAAGCCCTTGGAAACAACTGTCATGGAAGTACTCAGGGGACTTTGCTTACTGCCTTGCTAGTTCCTTATTGTATTGCTCACCCTTAATACTTGCATGTACTTAAAATGGTATATAAAGCAGATTGGGAAAATTAAATTTGCCTTCAGTCTCAGATTGACTGGGGTCATGCTACAATGTTGTCTGTCTGTTTTCATTTCAATCCTCACTCCTGTACTGGAGAACCCTTTGACTGACTGAGCGGGCTTGGTCATCAAGAAAAAGCACTCAAGTAAAGGATGAAGCCACAAGTGTGCACTATGGTAAGACAAAGCCTTTTAAAATGCTGAACTTAAAATGAGCTTACAGAATGGAACACTGCTTTGAACTTGTTATGATACTTTTCTCAAGCACCCCCTTTTTTGTAACATTTTATCTATGAGGCAATTCTTTCTTACATAGAGAACTTTTGCCTAAAAGGTATACATAGCTGAAAGCAATAAAGGAAGTTCGTGAAGCCATTTTCTGCTTCATCCAGTGTGTATATGTATCTCTGTGAGTGGCTTCTTTCCTTTCTTTTTATTCCTCTCTGGTTCAAAAGGAGTTAATGAACTCCCTCACCTGTGAGAGGCTTCTGGCTCACTGACCAGAGAACACAACACTAGCAATAATTTCTGCTTGTGTTAATTCCCCAGATTTTAGCATTTATTTAAACACAGAACAGTAAGAAAGAATTGCTTTTAGCACAGAATAGTAAGGGTTAAGTTTCCCTAGCATAAAGTTTTTTAAGTATAAAGAGTTAAATATTTAGTGATTAGTAAAACACAACAGGATTTAATTATTAGTAACCAGTGGCATTTAGTCTTAGGTTAACAGAGAGTTTTATAGAGGTAAATATTACCAAAAGTAAGCTATGTTTTGCTCCAGCATTCGTGACTTCTGCTTCCATTACCATTGCTGCGTTCCAGACGTGGAAACCCCATAAATACCTGGGAGGGCCCTGCAACCCATGTTTACTAGGCATCTTACTTCACAAAATACAAAAGTTACATTATTTTTACAAAAATATTAGCAATTTTGGACTTCCTTTATTATATACTTATACATATACACATACATATATATGTGTGTGTATGTGTCTCATGCTAACCAGAAGAATATTTAATATTACATTAAGAACATAACTGACAAAGAGATGTAAAATAACCACTTGAATCATCACAATTACTCATTGTTTTCTCAGAAGGGTAATTGATTCCATTCTTAGTATATTATCACTGATGGAATAATTTCCCTATCAGACATGCAGGGTAATGAATAGTTACATCGTAGTAAAATATAAAACAATTTCAAAGATCTAGCTTCACTCCACTCTAAAATTTATTAGAAAATCATAATTTTAGAAGAAAAGATATTTTAAATATCTATCAAAATGTTTTACATACTTAAGATGAATTCTGAACGTGTTCCTTAGCTTTTTCCCTTTGGTGACAGTAGTTACATGAGAATAAAAATGAGCATTATGTTGTGTCACCTACACTTTTAAAGCAATAACTATCTACCTCATTCTGTCCTCAGATGGGTCTTTGAAGGAAATGGTAACAACATAGGTTTCAAAATCCACTTGCTTGCAATAATTCAAGCAACAAGGATGAAAAACCTCACCTTATACATTTACAATATACCTATTTATGTAGGGATATTTATTGGAAAGAACTAATTCTTATGTTTATATGTTATATATAACTTATTTGCCAGTCAATGCAATGTCTTGTAACGTGGAAATTGCAAAGACTTAAGACAAGTATCTCCTCAGTAATTTAGTGCAATATTTTAAAATTAATCAAATCATTACTTTTGAGAATTCCATTCATGGCTGCTGAATTTACATCGTTTTCACCCATCATTCTCTCCATCTCAACTCATGATTAAATTTATGACCTCTTCATCTTTAGTGATGATTGTTATGTTTTCCATGAAACTTTCAGAAAGGTATGACTTAAAGGCGGGAGAGATGGGTTATCAGCTAAAGTGCTTAGTGGGCAAACAAGAGCAAAAATTTGGAATCCTAGAACCTACAAACATGCCCAATATAGTGGCACTTATTCATAATTCCAACCTTGAGAGGAAAGAAAAGTAAAAGGCTGAATACAGAGACTACTGAATCAGTGATCACTGGAATTGCTGAGAGACCTGCTTCAAAATGAATAAGGTAAACAGTGATCAAGAAACTTTCCTGACATTAACTAACTTCTTTACATGCTACTATTCAAGCAAACACATTCCTCCACAAACGCATGTGTACACACATGTAAAAACATTATATATATGTATATGTATATACATATATATGTATGTGTATATATATAATAAAACAGAATTTAGTCTATATTATAGAAGAATAAATTGTAATATTGTCTGAACAACTGTTTAACACACCAATTTTCAAATATACTTAAAATTATTTTGTTGAAAAATTTTAAAATATGTATTCCAATTCAATATAAATTGCTTAACAAAATTCCCCTTGAAAGAAACATAGCTGTTTTAAAATTTTTAGCTAATTATTAAAATTACATCAAATTAAACTCATTAAAAACAGTGAACACTTCCATTAGATTTATATAATCAGAAAATATATCAAGTGATATTAAAGTATATAATTCAGTATTAAAAATATTAAAAATATTTGCAATTTCTTCTATTATCATATATTAAACACTAAATTTCATATTTATTGTTAATAATTAAAGCAGACTAAATAAAAATACAGATAAATACATAAAACAGAGTTGGTGATAAGAATGTATCAATTCTCATTCTTCTACATGATAACCTCGAGTTGTGCCAGGACCACTTGATGAAAATGCTGTCTTTTTTCCACTGGATGGTTTTAGCATTCTTGTCAAAGATCAAGTGACCATAGGTGTGTGCGTTCATTTCTGGGTCTTCCATTCATTTCCATTGGTACACCTGTCTGTTTCTATACTATGAAATTTTTATCACAATTAATCTGTAGTACAACTTTGCGGGGAAAAGCCGAGAAGATATGGGCACGGGCGGGGAGGGGGTTTCCTGAATAGAACAGCAATGGCTTGTGCTGTAAGATCAGGAATTGACAAATGGGACCTAATAAAATTGCAAAACTTCTGTAAGGCAAAAGACACTATCAATAAGACAAAAAGGCCACCAACAGACTGGGAGGGGATCTTTACCAATTCTAAATCAGATAGGGGACTAATATCCAATATATATATAAAGAACTAAAGAAGACGGACTCTAGAAAATCAAAAACTCCATTAAAAATGGGGCAGAGAGCTAAACAAAGAATTCTCAAATGAGAAATATGGAATGTCTGAGAAGCACCTGAAAAAAATATTCAACATCCTTAATCATCAGGGAAATGCAAATCAAAACAAACCTGAGATTCCACCTCACACCAGTCAGAATGGCTAAGATTAAAATTTCAGGAGACAGCAGATGCTGGCAAGGATGTGAAAAGAGAAAAACTCCTCCATGGCTGGTGGGATTGCAAGCTGGTATAACCACTCTGGAAATCAATTTAGCAGTTCCTCAGAAAATTGGGCATAATACAACTGGAAGATCCAGCAATACCACTCCTGGGCATATACTCAGAATATATTCAACTTGTAATAATGACACAAGCTCCACTATGTTCATAGCAGCCTTATTTATAATAGCCAGAAGCTGGAAAGAACCCAGATGTCCCTCAACAGAGGAATGGATACAGAAAAATGTGGTATACTTACACAATGGAGTACTACTCAGCTATTAAAAACAATGAATTTATGAAATTCCTAGGCAAATGGATGGATGGATCTGGAGCATAACATCCAGTGAGGTAACCCAATCACAAAAGAACTCACATGATATGCACTCACTGATAAGTGGATATCAGCCTAGAAACTTAGAATACCCAAGATACAATTTGCAAAACACATGAAACTCAAAAAGAAGGAAGACTAAAGTGGATACTTCGCCCCTTCTTGAAACTGGGAACAAAATACCCATGGAAGGAGTTACAGAGACAAAGTTTGGAGCTGAGACGAAAGGATGGACCATCCAGAGACTGCCCCACCCAGGGATCCATCCCATAATCAGCCACCAAATGCAGACACTATTGCTTATGCCAGCGAGATTTTGCTGAAATTACCCTGATATAGCTGTTTCTTGTGAGGCTATGCCAGTGCCTGGCAAACATAGAAGTGGATGCTCACAGTCAGCTATTGGATAGAACACAGGGCCCCCAATGGAAGCACTAAAGAAAGTACCCAAGGAGCTGAAGGGGTCTGCAACACTATAGATGGAACAACAATATGAACTAACCAGTACCCTCAGAGTTCTTGTCTCTAGCTGCATATGTATCAGAAGATGGCCTAGTCTGCCATCATTGGGAAGAGAGGCCCCTTGGTCTTGCAAACTTTATATGCCCTAGTACATGGGAACACCAGGGCCAAGAAGTGGGAGTTGGTGGGTAGGGGAGCAGGGTGGGGGGAGAGTATAGGGGACTTTCGGGATAGCCTTTGAAATGTAAATGAAGAAAATACCTAATAAGTATTGGAAAATGTTTAAAAAACATAGTTGGTGAATTTTTAATTCATTTTTATTACTATATATTGAAACATCTCTAAGTACATGTTGTCGTAAGAATATTTATTCTCTATCTGTTTGATTTTGAATTTTAACAAACATTTACATAATTCTTCTAACTTCAAATATTTTTTATTTACTTTAAAATAGCAAGTATTTAGACAAAAACCACATATTTGTGTTTAAATTTATCTAGTCACTATTTTGGTACAAACAGAATAGGTGTATCTCTGTTAAGGCTTGGTTTGAAACTGTTCCTTTGAGGCTCATTCCTGTGAAGATCTACTCCTCAGCCTGTGGTACTGCTTTGGATGCTTTTGTGTTGGAAACGTTTATGTCTACTTGATACAAGTGAACTCCATCTGAGAGAAGGATCACACACCCACAGACCCACAGAAGTTAAGCAAAAAGGAAGGCCTAAACCTGGATGCTGGATCCCAATAGACAGGGAGAACAAAATAGTCATAGGAAGCAGAGGGAAGGAGGGAAGTGATTGGGAGAGGGAGGGGAAGGGGTAGGGGTAGGGGGAGGGGGAGGAGGAGGAGGAGGAGAGGGCATAGAATGGGGACAGGATCAAGTGTGGGGAGAATCTACACCAGAGGCACAGATGGCCAGGAGAATGAATGGGAATCTAGAGATGCCAAGGGTGGGGATTGAGTGGGAGAGATCTCTAAGAAGCCTCACAGACCTGGGATAAGGGAGTTTCCAAGGAGTTGATGCAGGTGACCATAGCCAATGACTAACATTGGCCACATAGAACTGGAAAAGGTTACCTGCTATAGCCAGGCAGTAACTACAGGGGAGGGTGCACCAACACAGCCTGGAAACATTTGATGCCAAATTTGTCCTGCCTAAAAGCAATGCAGGGATAATGAGGGAGCAGTGACTGACTTAGAACTTGGAGAAAATTTTCCTAACCTAAAGAAAGAGATGCCTATAAACATACAAAAAGCTGAAAGAGCACCAAATCGGACCAAAGATTGTATCCCCCCCTCAAGAAAAATCCTGCCACCACATAATAATAGAAACACTAAATGTATTACAGAACAAAGAAAAAAATATTAAAAACTGCAAGAAAAAAGTCTCAGTAACATATAAAGGCAGAGCTATCAAAATAACACTTGAGTGCTCAACAGGTTCTAAAAGCCAGAAGTACCTGGGAAGATGTCTTGCATTCTCTAAAAAAACCACAGATGCTAGCCCAGACTACTATACCCAGAAATATGTACAATCACCATGAATAGAGATGACAGATATTCTGTGACAAAACTAAATTTGAACAATATTTATTGAAAAACCTAGCTCGCCAAAAGATGCTAGAAGGTGAATTCTGACCCAAGGAGCTTAACTACACCCAAATAACACAGAGAATAAATAAGCCAACACTTGCAAAATCAAAAATGAGAAATACATAAACAGACCCCCCCACTCACACACACACATGCATGATCAGGCATAAAACCACTACTAACATCAAAATAGCAGGAATTAATAATCATTATTTATATCACCAATGAACTCAATTCCCAAATTAAAAAAAAAAAATGGCTAGCAGAATGGATTCAAAACATCATTCTGCTGCATAGAAGAACATACTTCATCAAGAAATATAGATATTACCTCAAAGTAAAGTGTTGGAAAATTTTCCACACAAATGGAGATAAGGAAAAAGATTGACTAGACATTCTAATATTTGGTAATATAAACCTCCAACCAAAATTATTGAAAAGAGACAGGGAAGGAAACGTCATACTCTTCAATGGAAAAAAATACACCAAGATGATATCTCAGTTATGAATATCTATCCCCAGATAAAGAGTCCCACATTAGTAAAAGAAATATTACTAAAGCTTAAATTGCACTTGGAATCCAACACATCAATTGTTGAAGACTTCAGCACTCCAATCTCATAAATGTATAGGGCCTCCAGACAGATGCTAAACAGAAAAATAATAAAAGGAACAGAACTTATGAATCAAGTGGACCTAACAGATATCTACAAAAATCTCATTCAAACACAAAAAAATATACCTTCTTCCCAGTACCTAGTGAAACCTTCTCCAAAATTGACCATATAAACTTAGAAACAAAACAATATCATCATATACAAGAAAAGTGAAATAATTCCTTGTATCTTATCAGAATACCATGAGTTAAATCTGGTCTTCCCACAACAACAGAAAGGAAAGAAAGCATATAAATCAAGCAAAACTGAACAACTCTCTATTCAGTGACTACTGGGCCAAAGAAGAAATAAAGAAAAAAATTAAAGACTTACTAGAACTCAATGAAAATGATTGCAGAACATATCCAAACTTGTGGGACACAAAAATCAATGTTAAGGGGAAAGTCCATAGCACAATGTGCCTTCATGTAGAACTTAGTGAAATTTCATGCTAGTAACTTAACAGCAAAACTGAAAGCTCTAGAACAAACAGAAGTAAATAATTCCAAAATGAATAGACAACAGGAAATAATCAAACTCAGGGCTGAATTCAATAAATTATAAACAAAAAGAAAAATACAAAGAATCAATGAAACTAAGACTTGGTTCATGTGAAAGTCAGTAAAATAGACAAACTTTTAGACAAGTTAATTTAAAAGCAGCAAGATGATATCCAAATTTTAAAAAATCAGAATTGAAAATAGGCAATGAAGAAAACCAAAGAATCATTAGACCTTATGTCAAAATCTTGTACTCCACAAATTAAGAAAATTGAGATACAATAGAATATTTTCTTGATAGAGACTACATACCAGAGTTAAAACAGGATCAGATAATCTCAATAGGCCTATAATTCCTCAGAAATAGAAGTAGTCATTAAAATTTACTAACCCAAAAAGTTGGTAGAAGAATTCCAGTACTCTCAAATTATTCCTCAAAATAGAAACACAAGGAACATTGCTAAGTTAATTTTATGAAAGCACAGTCAGCCTGATATTTTAAAAAAATGAAGACTCAACCAAGAAGGAGAATTTTAGAGAAGACTTCCTTATGAGCATTGATGGAGAAATGCTCAACAAAATACTAAGAAACCAAAACAAAGAACACATCAAAAACATCACTTACTATGGTAGGCTTCATACTGGAGATGTAGGGATGGTTCAACATACAGAAATCCATCAATGTAATCCACCATATGAACAAACCGATAGAAAGACACACAGCACAAACACACACACACACACACACACACACACACACACACACCACACACACACGGTTATCTCATTAGATGCTAAAAAAGTATTTAACAAAATCTAACACCTCTTCATGATGAAAGTCTTAGAGAGATGAATGATACAAGGAGATTAAGTAAACAAAATAAAGGCAATATACAGCCAACATCAAACAAATGAAGAGAAACTTAAAGCAATTTTACTAAAAGTGAGGAACAAGACAAGGTTTTCAATTTTCTCCATATCTGTTCAATATAGTACTTGAAGTGCTAACTACAAAAGGAGGTCAAGGGGTTACAAATTGGATAGGAGGGAGTCAAAGTATTGCTATTTGCACATAAAATGATAATACACATACTTGATGCCAAACACTCTACCAGGGAACTCTTTCAGCTGATAAACACCTTCAGCAAATTATCTCAATAAAAATGAACTTTAAAAAAAAAAGCCAATAGCCCTCTTATATACAAATGATAATGGAACTGAGAAAGATTTAAGGGAAACAACACAATTCCCAATATCCACAAATAATATAAAATATCTTTGTGTAACTCCAACCAATCAAGTGAAAAATGTTTGACAAAAGCTTCAAGTCCTTGAAGAAAGAAATTTAAAAGATATTAGAAGATAGAAAGATCTCTCATGCTCATGGCCTTGTTGGAGTAGGAGTGTCACTGTGAGCACAGGCTTAAGACCCTCACCCTAGCTGCCTTGGAGTCAGTCTTCCCCATTAGCTGCCTTCAGATGAAGAAGTAGAACGCTCAGATTTTCCTGAGTCATTCCTCTCTTGATACTGGACTGAACTTCTGAACCTGTAAGCCAGCCCCAACTAAATGTTGTCTTTTACAATACTTGCATTGGTCATGGTGTCTGTACACAGCAGTAAAACCCTAAGAAAATGCCCAAGTATGGTATAGCTGGGTCTTCAGGTAGATCTATTTCTAAATTTCTGAGGAACCTCCAGATTGATTTCCAGAGTTATTGTACTAGTTTGCAATCCAACTAGCAATGGAGAAGTGTTCACTTCCTTGCCAACATGTGCTGTCACCTGACATTTTGATTGTGGTCATTCTGATTTTTGCAGGCAAATGGATGGAACTAGAAAAATATCATTCTGAGTGAGGTAACTCAGACCCAAAAAGATATCCATGGTATGTAATCACTAATAACTGGATGTTAGCCAAAAATGTACATGATTCCCAGAATACAATCCAGAGAACTCAAGAAGACTAACTAGCTGAAGGGCCCAAATGAGGATGTCTCAATCCTACTTGAGAGAGAGAGAGAGAGAGAGAGAGAGAGAGAGAGAGAGAGAGAGAGAGAGAGAGAGAGAGAGAAAGCAGTGACAGGAGCAGGGAGGGAGAGAGGGACCTGGGTGGGAAAGGCAACAGGGAGGGGAAGATCAGGTATGATCAGGTATTGTGGGGGTGGGATGGGGAAAGGACAGGACTGAAACCATGAGGACCAGCAGGAAGAATGGAAACAGGCAACCTCTGGAGGTAGTAGGGGACGGAGGGATCCTCTAGAATGTACAGAGACCTGGGAGGTAAGAAACTTTCAGGACTCAAAGGGAGGGACCTTAGATGGAATGCCCTACAGGGCAGAGAGAGAACTTGTAATCTACTTCAAGTAAAAAGACAGGATCAAGTGGAGGGATGGAGTTGCCATCCCACAGTCAAAAACTCTGACCCAAAATAATTCCTGTCTGAAAGAACTGCAGGGACAAAAATACAGAAAAGCCTGAGAAAAAGTAGGACCAGTGACAGGCACAAAGTTGGATCCAGCTCAAGGGAAGGCCCCAAGGCCTGACACTATTACTGATGGTATAGTGTGCTTACAACAGGGGCCTATCTTGACTACCCTCTGAAAAGTCCAAAAAGCAGTTGATGCAGATATTTACACCAAAACAAATGGCAGAAACTGCTGACCCCTGTGGGTGAATTAGGGCAAAGCTGGTGAGGCTGAGTAGGAGGGCGATCCTAGAGGAAGACTAGCAGTCTCAACCTGGATCCCTGAGATCTCTTAGATACTGGAACAGCAAACAGGAAAAGTACACCAACTCTACAGTGGGGAAGAATGATGGTGTCCTGTCCAGCCTTAGGAGAATGAGCTAAGGTGAAACACATGGGCAAAGACGAAAAGACTAATTAATGATCTATACCCTCCTAATTCTCTATAACTGTATTGGGGAGTTAGAAGCTGATGACTTTTGGAAATTTAACACTAATTTGCTTATTCTCTGGCTGAAAAATTATGACTTTTCGTGATTAACACATGTCAGTTTGAGGTGGGGAATTAGGTAAAGGATTTATAACTAGAGCTCCCCTCTCTCTCTCTCTCTCTCTCTCTCTCTCTCTCTCTCTCTCTCTCTCTCTCAATCCTAGATATTCGCTTTATTTCCATTTCAAATGTTATCCCTTTCCAAGTTTCCCCTCAGAAAACCCCTATTCTTCCCCCTGCCCCATCAACCCACTACCCCTGCTTCCTGACCCTGCCAGTCAACTATATTGACACATATAACCTTCACAGGACCAAAGGCCTCTCTCCCCATTGATGACCAACTAGGCCATCCTCTGCTACATATGCAGCTAGAACCATTTTTCCCACCCTGTGTTTTCTTTGGTTGACGGTTTAGTCCCATGGAGCTCTACAGATACTGGTTAGGTCACATTGTTGTGCCTCCTATGGGGCTACAAACCCCTTCTGCTCCCTGGGTACTTTCTCTAGCTCCTTCATTGGGGACCCTGTGCTCTGCCCAATGGATGGCTGTGAGCATCCAATTCTGTATTTGTCTGGCACTTGCTGAGCCTCTCAGGAGACATCTATAACAGCCCCTTGTCAGCAAACACTTATTAGCAACCACAATAGCATCTGGTTTTGTTGATTGTGTTTTGGGATGGATCCCCAGGTGGGGCAGTCTCTTGATGGTAATTTTTTCAGTTTCTGCTGCACACTTTGTCTCTGTAGCTCCTGCCATGGATATTGTGTTCCTTCTTCTAAGAAGGACCGAAGTATCCATACTTTAGTCTTCCTTCTTCTTGAGATTCATGTGTTTTTGCCAATTGTTTCTTGGGTATTCTGAGCTTCTGGGCTAATATCCACTTATCAGTGAGTGAACATCATGTGTGCTCTTTTGTGATTGGTTTACCTCACTAAGGATGAAATCCTGCAGATCCACCCATTTGTCTAAGAATTTCATAAATTCATTGTGTTTAATAGCTGGGTAGTATTCCATTGTATAAATGAACCACATTTTCTGTATCCATTTCAATGTTGAGGGACATCTGGGTTCTTTACAACTTTTGGCTATTATAAATAAGTATACTATGAACATAGTGAAGCATGTGTCCTTATTACATGTTGGAACATCTTCTGGGTATATGCCCAGGAGAGGTATTGCTGGATCTTCCAGTAGTACTATGTCCAATTTTCTGAGGAACCACCAGACTGATTTCAAGAGTGGTTGTATCAGCTTGCAATCTCACCAGCAATTGAGGAGTGTTCCTCTTCATCCACATCCTTGCCAGCATCTCCAGCATCTAGTGTCACCTGAGTTTTTGATCTTAGCCATTTTGACTGGTATGAGGTGAATCTCAGGGATGGTTTGATTTGCAATTCCCTGATGACTAAGGATGTTGAACATTTTTTTTTTTTTTTAGGTGTTTTTCAGCCATTTGGTATTCCTTAGTTGATAAGTCTTTGTTTAGCTCGGTACCACATTTTTTAATAGGGTTATTTGGTTTTCTAGAGTCTAAATTCTTGAGTTCTTTGTATATATTGAATATTAGCCTCTATTGGATTTAGTATTGGTAAATATCTTTTCCCTTATATCCCAGGGATGCTCTCAATATACGAAAATCCATCAAAATAATCCACTATATAAACAAACTCAAAGAAGAAAGAAAAAACATGATCATCTCATTAGATGCTGAGAAAGCATTTGACAAAATCCAACACCCATTCAAGATAAAAGTCTTGGAAATATAAGGAAATCAAGGTCCATACCTAAACATATTAAAAGCAATATACAGCAAACAAGTAGCCAACATCAAACTAAATGGAGAGAAACTTGAAACAATCTCACTAAATCAGGGACCATACAAAGCGGACAACTCTTTCCCTACCTTTTTAATATGGTACTTGAATCCTAGTCAGAGTAAATAGACAACAAAAGGAGATCAAGGGGATACAAAATGGAAAGGAAGAAGTCAAACTATCACTATTTGCAGATGATAAGATAGTATACTTAAGTGACCCCAAAAACTCCACCAGAGAACTCTAAACCTGATAGCCAACTTCCACAAAGTTGCTGAATATAAAATTAACTCAAACAAATCAGTGACCTTTCTCTACACAAAGGATAAAAGGCTGATAAAGAAATTAGGGAAACAACACCCTCCACAATAGTCACAAATAATATAAATAAAATACCTGGTTGTGACACTAACTAAGGAAGTGAAAGATCTGTATGATAAGAACTTCAAGGCTCTGAAGAAAGAAATCAAAGATGGAAAGATCTCCCACGCTCATTGATTGGCAGGATTAATATAGTAAAAATGAGTATCTTGCTAAAAGCAATCTACAGATGCAATGCAATCTCCATCAAAATTCCAACTCAATTTTTCACAGAGTTAGAAAGGGCAATTTGCAAATTCATCTGGAATAACAAACAAACCAGGATAGCAAAAATTCTTCTCAACAGTAAAAGAACCTCTGGTGGAATCATTATTACTGACTTCAAGCTGTACTACAGAGCAATTGTGATAAAAACTGCATGGTACTGGTACAGTGACATAGAAGAAGACTAATGGAATAGAAGTGAAGACCCAGAAATGAACCCACACACCTAAGGTCACTTGATCTTTGACAAAGGAGCTAAAACCATCCAGTGGAAAAAAGACAGCATTTTCAACAAATGCATGCTCAACTGACAGCATGTAGAAGAATGTGAACTGACCCATTATCTCCTTGTACAAAGCTCAAGTCTAAATGGATAAAGGTCCTACACATAAAACCAGAGTCACTGAAACTTAGAGAGGAGTAAGTGGGGGAAGACCCTCAAACATATGTTCACAGGTGAAAATTCCTGAACATAAAATCAATGGCATATACTGTAAAATCAAGAATTAACAAATGGAACCTCATAAAATTTAAAGCTTCTATAAGGTAAAGGACACTGTCAATAAGACAAAAAGAACTCCTTTCTATTGAGAGACAGCTAAGAGCCCCTTACTGGCCAGTCAAGACACTTGGAGCTCCTTAACTCTATTTTTTTTTTTCTGGTGAAGGAGAGACATATTTATTTTTATTAGATATTTTCTTCATTTACATTTCAAATGCTATCCCCAAAGCCTCCAATACCCTCTCCCCCACCCTGCTCCCCAACCCACCCACTCCTGCTTCCTGGCCCTGGCATTCCCCTGTACTGGGACATATGATCTTCACAAGACCAAGGGCCTCTTCTTCCATTGATAGCTGACTAGATCATCCTCTGCTACATATGCAACTGGAAACACAGCTTGGGGGCGGGGAGTACTGGTTAGTTTATATTATTGTTCCACCTATAGGGTTACAGACCCCTTCAGCTCCTTGGGTTCTTTCTCTAGCTCCTTCATTAGGGGCCCTGTGTTCCATCCAATAGATGACTGTGAGCATCCACTTCTGTATTTGCCAGGCATTGTAAACCAGAAGGAAAGAAAAAGGTTACTCACACAGAAAACACACTCAGGATGATGCAGATGTCTATATACCCACTTTATATTAATTACAGCTTTTAATAACCTTTAGATGAAATGTTTTCAGTTTAAGTAAGAATTACTTGTAGGTAATAAGTTACAAAGTAAGGAAAAGAGTTAAAATACTTTACACAGGTTAAATAAGTACACTCACACACACACACACACAAACACACACACACACACACACACACACACACATTCATGTATATACACACATTCTGGTCAGGATTGAATACATGTTTTATCTATTTACAAGTGTCCAAAAATACTTAAACATAGACAAACAGATATGTACATAAATATATTTGCTGGATGTGGCTGAGCCCCCCATAGCCACACATGTATATTTGGATAGATGGATGAGACACATTCCCACAAGCCATCTTTTTTTTTTTTTCTTTTCTCTGGCCTTTTTATAGACAAAGGGTCTTAGAATATTACCTCATGGATAAAATATTACATAAAAGCAGAGTTAGGTAACAGTATCAATGACATGTTCAAAGCAGTGTTTTATACTGGAAGCACATTACATGTTCAAAGCAAGAACTATTAGATGGCCTTTCAAGCCTAATATTCAACCCTATTATTTCTTATTATGAAGGTTTTACTTCCTATTTATGAGGTGTGGGCATATCCTATTCTTGATTCTAACTGTATTACAACTAAAACCACCTACTTAAATTTTCTTAAACATATTTAAATCAAATCAGGAATTTTGTAAAATCATTAATTTATCTAAACAGCATTAATTCATAGAAGTTCATCTTAATGTTTTTCTGCAGGAAATTCTCCCAATAGGATGGGCTGATGCACAGGAATTTTTAGATCATGTATTACAGTTATGAAATAGTGACAAAAATAATTTTATGTTTGAGGACATGAGGTCATATTAAAGTTTCATACCATTAGGAAAGTTGATAACCACTGTCTCAGTTGATAATGATAATTATCAATAATATTTATTGTATTGTTAGTAGTAGTATTGCTCTGCATGTGTGTGTGTGTGTCTGTGTGTGTGTGTGTAAGATGGAGTTGAGCATGTAATTGTAATATGTACATGGAGGCCAGAATACAACATTATTGAAGTTGTGCAGAGTCTGGCTTGACCATGTAAGGGAGAGTATAACATATGACACTGTTCTTCTGCCCTTGGAAGAAAGCCAGTTGGGTGTAGTCCTCTACAAGTGCTGATAGTTGCTGAGAGTGTAAAGTTTGTTTGTATAACAATGTACAAATTTTCATGTTCCTACTTTGAGGAAAGCCCTCTCTGCCAAGGTTAATGATTCCATGATAATCAGAGACAGCACAAGTCCAGAAACCTAGGGTGGTGCGAATGTCTCAGCAAAATGGTAGCATATGGTAACCTTTACATTAGTCCAAAAGGGTTTGAGAAAGAATTCTGAAAATATAAATTAAAAAATACTTGATTTCTCAACTCTGCAAAATATAAGGATGCAATATGACTTACACAAAGTGACTCACAGACCTAGAAAAACAGAGGCAGCTGTACTACTAGCCACCTTGTCAGAAAAATACTAAAGAATTTAAAGACATTGAGGGAGTGGTAGTCACATGTCAAGATCCCACCCAGCTAATTTTTTGTTTTTGCTTGTTTGTTTGTTTTGGTTTTGTTTTGTTTGTTTGTTTTGTCTTGTTTTGTTTATGCTTAAAAAAGCAAGACTCCTGATTTCAAGGCCAGACTGTGACAGAGCATGTTTAGGTCCAGACTCATAATTGGTAAGAATGGTACTTTCAGGGCAGGGATCCACCAAGCTGTTTTATTGTCTATGCTTGTGGTTGGTGTCCCTAAGAATTGAGGGGCTGGGCTCAGTGGATACTGATTTGATTCATGGGATAATCAAAATGGAACCTGGGATAATGACTGAAATGATATGAAAAAAAAAAACTGGGCATTTAATTTGTAAGAGATGAGCTAACAAGAGAGTTTTTACAATAGCAAGAGAAAGGTGTCTTAAGCATAGCAGAGCATAGAGCAATCTGAAAAGCTGTCCTGACCAGAACACACAGAGGAGAAACAGTGTGGAAAGTCATCTCGAGCAGAACATGGGCCATCAGCTTGGACCCAAGATTTACTTCCAGTCCTCTGCTTTGCTGCTTCTAAACATTCCTTCCCTCAGAACCCTTTCAGGGCTGAGGCTGGTCCTTGTCAGATTCAGTTCTCTTACATATATAATGATCCTGGGATCAAATTAAGTTAATTAGGATTAATGTCAAGAGCCTTGATGGTTGAGTCATCTAATTGGCCTGTAATTATTTATTATTATTAGTAGTAGTATTGATTATATAATTGTATTAGTTTGGTATTTTATACAATGCATAATTTTGTACTCACCCTCCCTCTCTAAATTAAAAGTCACAACACAAGTAAGTGGAAATATATATTCATAATTCAAAAACTAAATCATTTGTCACTTTTCCAGTGGTTCTGTATTTGGAACACGTGCCAGCAAATCATACATACAATGAGTTGAGTCATATATTATTTAGACTGTTCCTTGTCCAATTAATGTGGTTACCAGTCACATTCAACTATATAAATTAATATCATTAAAATAAATTAAAATTAGAATTTGAGTCCCTTACCTAGACCTGCTATTTTTTTTTTGTAGTGATGGGTATAAGGCAACTATAACTAGTTAGTTGGGGTGGGGGTGGGAGAGGAAGCTGAGTGCAGAAGAAGATAAGAGTTCTGAAATTAGCCCTTATGCTGAGATAGTTCATGTTCAGCTTATATGCGTAATTATGACATTGTTAGAAATCTGAAAAAAAATTTTTTTGTTTATTTGAGACAGGGTTTCTCTGTATATCCCTGGCTGTACTGGAACTCACTTTTTACACAAGGCTGGCCTCGAACTCAGAAATCCACCTGTCTTTGCCTCCTGAGTGCTGGGAATAAAGACGTGCACCACCACACCCGGAAAAATCTGAAAATCTTAAGACATAACAATGTATTTTCTTTTTTCACTTAATGCAAAAATTCAGTTTCATTTCTCAGGATCATATCTTACACCCTTTGAATTTCAATGATTTGAAAGCCTTAAAACTCATAGTATCCAAAGGAGCTCTTTTAAATCCTTCTCTCATCCACTGTAGCCAAATAGATTTTTCCACTCAAAGTGACAGTATAAATAAACTTTATTGCAGATAAAACTAAAAAGGGTGACAGAGGTAAGAAATAAATTTGTGAAAATAAACTTTGCTAATATTCTAAAACTTTAAGTAAGCTGTTTAACAAACATTGAAATTCTATACACAGTACTCGTATCAAATAGTGGTTTGCAATGGGAACAACAAAGCATTGCCCAGTGTAATAGCATTTCTTGAAGTCTTCCCAACTATGTGTTCAATTTTGAAGGATGTATAACATATACTTTGATTTTGAACTCTGTACACCTATTTTTATGGTCACATCTGTCAGGCTGAACACTATAGTGTTTGCAGAGCAAGGTACAAGCTGTTTTGAGTTCGATGTAAGAGATGAAGCATAAAATTAAATGAATGTCAAAGAAAGTGTTTTCTGGAACATTCAAGAGCTTGGCCTCACGAGAACATATGAAAGCTTATTCAAGGCAGTAAATGTTTCTTTCTGAAAGCAACATCGGGTTCAACGGCAAACATTAAATGATGTAGTAACTGTACATTCTTTTATAGATATTCTGAGACATTATATTGTACAGATTTTGCTGTATTATTTCTGACTTGTGGGCAGTATTGTTCTCAGTTTTCATCTTTCCCACTGTGCTGCCAACAATTCTTGAAGTACTTACAAGTAACCCATAATAATAAAAAATAGTTGTCAACAGGAACACACATATGACCATAAAATTAGATTTAAGAACATGTTAGAAAATGGATGATGCTGTAACTTGAAGCTTCAGAGAAGAAAATATGGAAAAACAGTATCCGTGTTCAGAAACAGTTAAAATTCTAGAAGAAATTAAATATTTCTTACAAAACAGGTGCTAACTACTTAGGAATGAAATTTAACAACCAGCATAGCTCCCAGACAAAAGCCTCTTAGAATACAGCAGTGCTATGATCATGAGAAATTAGACTGGGGGAATAAGTTAAAAAGTAGGTTGTTAGATACCTTGGCTATCCTGTAAATAAAATCTTTGGATCAAAAGAACTGGTCATCACTGCTGGGGAATTGTTCAGTAGGTAAGGCACTTGCTATTCAAGTGTGAAAACCTGAGCTGGAACCTCCAGACTTCAGGCAAACCCAGAAACGATAGCACTGAACTGAGATCCAAGTGTTCTTGTGTTGAAATTGGAAGTAGAAACAAAAGATTCTCCATAGGGTTTAACCACATAAATCCTTCTTCCAAAATAAGTAGAGGCCCCTGACCTTAACATCTGTTCTTTGCCATGCATTCAAACTCATATGTGATGTATGTGATATATGTGATATATGTGATATGTGATATATGTGATATATGTTATGTGATATATGTGATATATATATATATATATGTGTGTGTGTGTGTGTGTGTGTGTGTGTGTGTGAATGAGAATTAAAGGTTGCAGGTTTAAGGACTCAAAGGAAGAGTTTCAAATGAGCATTTTGAATGGATTATGTAATAAGTATACATTACTTATGCTTTGTAGAAAACATCATGTTCACTCAATAAACATTCTTTAAGAAAGATTCTAAGTATAACAGCAAAAATGTTTTAACACAGTGGTGACACTGTCTTATTAAATATTTTAAATTATGAAATTACTTTATCAGTGACAACCAACAACAAAAGTTTCATCAAGGAAAATACTCAGTTGTGAACTTTAGTACAGTTCCAGTTCTCAGGGCTCATGATGCCCTTATTAGTTTTTAAAAACTCAAATTTTAAAGTAACCAATTAAATATGTAGAAACTGTAAATAATGTTTATATATCATTTAGGAAGATTCTTGATATGTCAAGTTTATTGAGATCTAATAATTTGAACTTTTCCAATTCACTTTACTGAATTTTTCATATTATTTCCAGTTTCTAAAATATTTTTTGTTGTAGTCTAGGTATACACAATAATTGCAAACAATGCATGGCACATTTCCCAAAATCCCAACATAAAATTGAATGCAGGAAAACAATTATACAGTATATTTCTAAGCCAATATCCATAAAACCAAATTACACCAAGAGTGTAGTCCTCTTTACTCACAAGGTATCCTTTGTTCCAAAAATTGCAAACCAAAATTTGTAGGGCTAAGTTTATTCATATTTTCCAAATAATATATACTAAAGATCATAGACTATACTATATAAAGAATGATCAAAACATTCCTTCCATAAAAATTATTCTTTCCAGCAATTGTTAGTTATTGAAAATTGTTAGTTCTATAATAATCACTGTTTGCGAAATTTCATAAACAAAAGCATTCTGGGAGTTCCTTGTCTTCTCTGATCTAAATAAGACAGAGCATGTATGCTGCTTGAGTGTTGTTTATAGCATACATAGCACAGGTTTCAAAAAACTGTCCGAAACGCATCTTAAATTGTTGAAATGTCATTTATGAAAATGTTAGCTTGGTATTGCTCAAGTTTTAGAATGAAGATAGTTATAAAACAACAAAACAAAACAAAACCTATGACTCTGTGCTCATAAAGTGGGTTAAATGGAAGTTTTCTGCAAATACACCCAATCCCCTGTCCATTCTTCCTTTGAGTTTAACTTCTCTTAAAGAGACCGCTAGCCAGCTGTGCAAGCTTCAAGATCCTAGGAGGGCTTCTAAAATATCCTTTTGTTGTGAATGGAAAGAGACTTCTCTACATTATTTTTTATATATTTGGAAGTTTGTGAGATATCATGTAGATACTAGAAACTAAAAAAAGACAGTTTTCTGCCTGGAGCAAGGCCCTTATCTGCTGACTTACCTCTCCAGCCATGAGTACCTACTAGTACTACTTACAATCTTAAAAATATCTATGTCATTTAAGCAGGAAACAAACTACTCAAAAATCAATTGTGTTTTGAAAAGTAAGGCAACTGCTTTCTGAAAGAAATAATTCTGCACCTTAATTTTATAATAGCTTTAGTTAATAAAGAAAACAAAAAAAACCCTCAGATTATTTAAAAAATATCATTTAGCATTCACCATGCAATGACAGCAATGGAGGTCTTATCAATGATATAGTTAATGGAGTGTTCAACTAACAGCAGAATATATCTAGAAAGATAAAATGAAAATACTGAGAGTGAGGAATAAAATAACGTGCATGCTGCCCCCCAAACTTTCAAAAGATAACTCCAGTGCTCATCCTGACTTCATTCAACAGGCTTAAGTGACACACATACAGATGAATCATTTATACAAATAAAATTAAAATAAGAATGAATTTCGAAATCACATACTTTTAAAGAAGTAGAGATTTATTTTAAAAGAAGATTAAAAGTGCAATATCTCAATAATAAATCCCTGAAAGACAAGAGCATCTGTAGAATACTGTGCAATAGAAATGCATTCTGCTTTTGTAAGAAGTAATGGCATTACATAGGGAAGTTGGCCTTGTTGAATTATGATAATTTCTTTATAGACAAAGTCTAATAAACGCAAAGAATCAATACACATCTATATGCTTCAGTAAGTAGAGATGGCTCAATAGTTAAGAGCACTGACTACTCTTTCAAAGGTCCCGAGTTCAAATATCAGCAACCACATGGTGGCTCACAACCATCCATAATGAGATCAGCCGCTCTCTTCTGATGTGTCTGAAGATAGCTTCAGTGTCCTTACATATAATAAATGAATAAATTAAAAAATAAAACTAATCACATTGGCTGTTCAATAAAGCAATGAGTAAACATGAAAAATCATTAGTGCCTCAGAACTTCCAACCAAATAAATAAGAAAATACCCCAAAAACAAAACTTGCCATATCCATTCCACCTCCTGTATCGTTTAACAAAAATTGACTGATACTCTACTATTTAAAACAGAATATGTTTTGTTGTTGTTGATGCTGTTAAGATAAGGAACATTATCTTAACCAAGATTACTGTTTAAATTTTATACATTGTGTAAGCAATATTATTATTTTTTGTGAAAAATTTCTTTAAGGAGGGGGCAAGTTACTTTTTATATTTATTTTATTTTATATGTGTTTGTATGACTATTTTTCTTGAAAGTATATCTGGTGTATCTGTACAGAACATTCCTGCCTATTGCCAATAAAGATCAGAAGAGGACATCAGATTCCTTGGACAAATGATTGTGATCCATCCTATAGTTGATGAGAAAGAACCCAAACCCTATGCAGAAGCAACAAGACTCTTGTCAGCTGAGTCATGTAAATGTAGCTTTTATTTCCTTAGAGGAAGGGATGAGAGCCATGCCCAAGTTTTATGAACACAGCTCTGGCTGGGCACAAAACATCATTTTAACTCTAGATTCCTAGATCTTGTGTCTTCTAGCCTTTGTATATTCTAGTCCAGACCTAGAATGTTTTAGCTTCTGAGACTTATAGTTCTTTCTGAACTCTTGCTGACTGTTTCCACTCAACTGTTCTGGCTCAAAGGTGCTCTCCATGCTAACTGATTCAAACTAACTTTTCTCAGCTTCTTACTGAATTGCTCATCTTAGGGAAAAAAAAATCCTTTAAATGCATGAACTGAACTCCTTTGAACTGAAGTGCTCCGAACACTGCACTGCCTCCTCCTGTCACTCAACTAGCCTGTACTCACTCAATTGGCCTCCATTCCTGTCTCACTATGTGATGTTCATAAATAGCCTCTATTTCCTATCTCATGAGAGTTCTCCTGTTCTGTTCTCATGAGAGTGGGACCCCTCCTATCTCTGAATCATTCCATCAAATCTTTCCATTTGTCACTTTTTCTGGTGCTCATTTAGAGATAAATTTCAAAGATGGCTGCTTCCTTCTGCAAACTAACCTTATCTTCATTGTTAGAAATTAAAGGTGTATACTAAGAGCATATCTGTATTACAGCCAAATCATGTTATATCCCAGGCATATCTTCACTCTGAAGGATCATACAGACTTAGAAGTTCTTTGGATGTGTAGTCTTGTCAGATCAGCCATATTGTTAGATTAAAGTTCCTTTACAAAGAATAGTTTCCTGAGCCTAGGAGGACACTATAAAAATAAAATAAAAGATCCATTTGGTAAAAAGGCTTCAGAGGATTTACTCAGTCTATAGACAATTTGACTTTATTATTTTTTGGCTGAAATAAAGGGACAATAATAGGTCAGCTATTAATTGCTCAGCTGACCAAGCCAGTTCAGTCAGTCAACCAGGTCTCAAGGGAGGGAGTACGGATTAAAGAAAAAAGGACAGTTACAGAATATTAGAGAATGACCCCAGCAAGTGCTGAAGTAGGTTTAATCTTCTCCACTCTGTTTTTAAATAATTTTAGCTACATGCTAAAGATATGGCTATTTCTATGGCATAAAAAAAGTAGTCAAGGAAGAAACAAGGCATAAACAAAGGTCCCACAGTATTCAGGGATTTATCAAGTTGATCAAGATCTTGAGCCTACTTCCTTGTCCTAACAGAATGTCAAATTCTTGCCAATATTATTCTTGCTAATATTCTTGAAGCAGCATTAAGAGCTTTCCACACTCTGTCATCCTTCAAGTGATGAAATGTATTTAGTTTACATTCTACCACCCAACTACCTAAATCTTTTTGTTGTTGTTTTTGTTGTTGAAAACTATTTTTATTAGATATTTTCTTCATTTACATTTCAAATGCTATCTCCTATAACCTCCCCCCACCCTGCTCCCCTACTCACTCACTCCCACTTCTTAGCTCTGGTGTTCCCCTCTACTGGGGCATATAAATTTTGCAAGACTAAGGGGCCTCTCTTCCCAATGATGGCCAACTAGGCCATCTTCTGATACATATGCAGCTAGAGACATGAGCTCTGGGGGTACTGGTTAGTTCATATTGTTGTTCAAACCTATAAGATTGCAGACCCCTTCAGCTCCTTGGGTACTTTCTCTAGCTCCTCCATTGGGGACCCTGTGTTCCATCTAATAGATGACTGTGAGCATCCACTTCTGTATTTGCCAGACACTGACATAGCCTCACAAGAGACAGCTACCTAAATCTTATATGAACTCTCAAAATTATGCTACCAGTTATGGGTCAATTTATCAAAGCATGAGCATGTGGACACCATTACTCCACTTACCTCCAAATTCTCATGGTCACTTCACAATATAAATTTCATTTAATTGATTTTCTGTAGTTAGTTTAGTCCACCACTATTGTCACATATAAGTCCCATATCTTCTCTGAAGCTCAAAGTAAACTTATAGGATACACTCAGGTAATAGAAAAGAAAGAAAAATATGTTTAATATATCAGTGAAATAGTATAAACTTCTAATTCCAAGAGGGAAGAATGGGACCAAAGCAAAATTGAAACTCAGCATTACAAATGTTCAAAAGTAGCTACCAGCACAAACTCTGTAGCACCTAGTGGTTGGATGTGAACTTCAAAGAGGTAAGACAGCAACAATCACAGAGCCTTGCCTGAAGTATCTCTTATGGCCTCTCACTTGGTCTAGCTCTGAATGCAGTCTCCAATTTCCATGCTCAGCCATTCTCAATTCTTGGTGCCAACTCATTTCTTGTTTAATCCATTCCCTCTAGTATCACACCTCCTCAAAGACTATCAGTAGGGACTCAAACTGCCACCCATCACCAAGTCCTCTAGAATTTCCTTTGCAATAGGGGAAAACCCTTCGTGGCCTGATAACCCTTCCCTGTGTAACTGAGGAGCCAGATTTCGTCTAATGATGCCAAGGCACATTGTTGGCTTTAATAAGTCCATGTTAATCCACTTGATCCATGCTAATGTCCACTCCAATCACCAGGATACTTCTCTTGGAGTGCCCCAGAGGATATTTTACTAGGCATTCTTGTGAAATTACAGATCCTTAAGGTCCTCTCACCTGAGTTTCGAAGTCAGTTTCAAAGTTTACATGAATTGATCAATTTTTTTAATATTTTTATTACATATTTTCCTCAATTACATTTCCAATACTATCCCAAAAGTCCCCCATATCGCCCCCCACTTCCCTACCCACCCATTCCCATTCTTTTGGCCCTGGCATTCCCCTATATTGGGGCATATAAAGTTTGCAAGTCCAATGGGCCTCTCTTTCCAGTGATGGCCGACTAGGCCATCTTTCCATACATATGCAGCTAGAGACAAGAGCTCCAGGGCTCTGGTTAGTACATCATGTTGTTCCAACAATAGGGTTGCAGATCCCTTTAGCTCCTTGGGTACTTTCTCTAGCTTCTCCATTGGGAGCCCTGTGATACATCCAATATCTGACTGTGAACATCCACTCCTGTGTTTGCTAGGCCCCGGCATCATCTCACAAGAGACAGCTATATTTGGGTCCTTTCAGCAAAATCTTGCTAGTGTATGCAATGGTGTCAGCGTTTAGAAGCTGATTATGGGACGGATCCCTGGATACAGCAGTCTCTAAATGGTCCATCCTTTCATCACAGCTACGAACTTTGTCTCTGTAACTCCTTCCCTGGGTGTTTTGTTCCCAATTCTAAGAAGGTGCACAGTGTCCACACTTTGGTCTTCATTCTTCTTGAGTTTCATGCGTTTATCAAATTGTATCTTATATCTTGGGTATCCTAAGTTTTGGGCTAATATCCACTTATCAATGAATACATATTGTGTGAGTTCTTTTGTGATTGTGTTACTTCACTCAAGATGATGCCCTCCAGGTCCATCCATTTGGCTAGGAATTTCATAAATTCATTCTTTTTAATAGCTGAGTAGTACTCCATTGTGTAAATGTACCATAATTTCTGTATCCATTCCTCTGTTGAGGGACATCTGGGTTCTTTCCAGCTTCTGGCTATTATAAATAGGGCTGCTATGAACATAGTGGAGCATGTGTCCTTTTTACCGGTTGGGACATCTTCTGGATATATGCCCAGGAGAGGTATTGCTGGATCCTCCGGTAGTACTATGTCCAATTTTCTGAGGAACCTCCAGACTGATTTCCAGAGTGGTTGTACAAGCTTGCAATCCCACCAACAATGGAGGAGTGTTCCTCTTTCTCCACATCCTCGCCAGCATCTGCTGTCACCTGAATTTTTGATCTTAGCCATTCTGACTGGTGTGAGGTGGAATCTCAGGGTTGTTTTGATTTGCATTTCCCTGATGATTAAGGATGTTGAACATTTTTTCAGGTGCTTCTCTGCCATTTGGTATTCCTCAGGTGAGAATTCTTTGTTCAGTTCTGAGCCCCATTTTTTAATGGGGTTATTTGACTTTCTGGAGTCCACCTTCTTGAGTTCTTTATATATATTGGATATTAGTCCCTTATCTGATTTAGGATAGGTGAAGATCCTTTCCCAATCTGTTGGTGGTTTTTTTGTCTTATTGATGGTGTCTTTAGCCTTGCAGAAGCTTTGTAGTTTCATGAGGTCCCACTTGTCAATTCTCGATCTTACAGCACAAGCCATTACTGTTCTATTCAGGAATTTTTCCCCTGTGCCCATATCTTCAAGGCTTTTCCCCACTTTCTCCTCTATAAGTTTCAGTGTCTCTGGTTTTATGTGAAGTTCCTTGATCCACTTAGACTTGACCTTAGTACAAGGAGATAGGAATGGATCGATTCCCATTCTTCTACATGTTAACAACCAGTTGTGCCAGCACCATTTGTTGAAAATGCTGTCTTTCTTCCACTGGATGTTTTTAGCTCCCTTGTCGAAGATCAAGTGACCATAGGTGTGTGGGTTCATTTCTGGGTCTTCAATTCTATTCCATTGGTCTATTTGTCTGTCACTATACCAGTACCATGCTGTTTTTATCACAATTGCTCTGTAGTAGAGCTTTAGGTCCGGCATGGTGATTCCACCAGAGGTTCTTTTATCCTTGAGAAGAGTTTTTGCTATCCTAGGTTTTTTGTTATTCCAGATGAATTTGCAGATTGCACTTTCTAATTCGTTGAAGAATTGATTTGGAATTTTGATGGGGATTGCATTGAATCTGTAGATTGCTTTTGTCAAGATAGCCATTTTTACAATGTTGATCCTGCCAATCCATGAGCATGGGAGATCTTTCCATCTTCTGAGATCTTCTATAATTTCTTTCTTCAGAGACTTGAAGTTTTTATTATACAGATCTTTCACTTCCTTAGTTAGAGTCACGCCAAGATATTTTATGTTATTTGTGACTATTGAGAAGGGTGTTGTTTCCCTAATTTCTTTCTCAGCCTGTTTATTCTTTGTGTAGAGAAAGGCCATTGATTTGTTTGAGTTAATTTTATATCCAGCTACTTCACCGAAGCTGTTTATCTGGCTTAGGAGTTCTCTGGTGGAATTTTTAGGGTCACTTATATATACTATCATATCATCTGCAAAAAGTGATATTTTGACTTCATCTTTTCCAATTTGTATCCCTTTGATCTCCTTTTGTTGTCGAATTGCTCTGGCTAGGACTTCAAGTACAATGTTGAATAGGTATGGAGAAAGTGGACAGCCTTGTCTAGTCCCTGATTTTAGAGGGATTGCTTCAAGCTTCTCACCATTTACTTTGATGTTGGCTACTGGTTTGCTGTAGATTGCTTTTATCATGTTTAGGTATGGGCCTTGAATTCCTGATCTTTCCAAGACTTTTATCATGAATGGGTGTTGGATCTTGTCAAATGCTTTTTCCGCATCTAACGAGATGACCATGTGGTTTTTGTCTTTGAGTTTGTTTATATACTGGATTACGTTGTTGGATTTCTGTATATTGAACCATCCCTGCATCCCTGGGATGAAACCTACTTGGTCAGGATGGATGATTGTTTTGATGTGTTCTTGGATTCGGTTAGCAAGAACTTTATTGAGGATTTTTGCATCAATATTCATAAGGGATATTGGTCTGAAGTTTTCTATCTTTGTTGGGTCTTTTTGTGGTTTAGGTATCAGAGTAATTGTGGCTTCATAGAATGAGTTGGGTAGAGTACCTTCTGTTTCTATTTTGCGGAATAGTTTGTGAAGAACTGGGATTAGATCTTCTTTGAAGGTCTGATAGAACTCTGCACTAAACCCATCTGGTCCTGGGCTTTTTTTAGTTGGGAGACTATTAATGACTGCTTCTATTTCATTGGGGGATATAGGGCTGTTTAGATCATTAACCTGATCTTGATTCAACTTTGGTACCTGGTATCTGTCTAGGAACTTCTCCATTTCATCCAGGTTCTCCAGTTTTGTTGAGTATAGCCTTTGGTAGAAGGATCTGATGGTGTTTTGGATGTCTTCAGGATCTGTTGTTATGTCTCCTTTTTCATTTCTGATTTTGTTAATTAGGATGCTTTCCCTGTGCCCTCTAGTGAGTCTGGCTAAGGGTTTATCTATCTTGTTGATTTTCTCAAAGAACCAGCTCCTTGATTGGTTGATTCTTTGAATAGTTTTTCTTGTTTCCACTTGGTTGATTTCACCCCTGAGTTTGATTATTTCCTGCCGTCTACTCCTCTTGGGTGAATTTGCTTCCTTTTGTTCTAGTGCTTTTAGGTGTGTTGTCAAGCTGCTAATGTGTGCTCTCTCTAGTTTCCTTTTGGAGGCACTCAGAGCTATGAGTTTTCCTCTTAGAAATGCTTTCATTGTGTCCCATAAGTTTGGGTATGTTGTGGCTTCATTTTCATTGAACTCTAAAAAGTCCTTAATTTCTTTCTTTATTCCTTCCTTGACCAAGGTATCATTGAGAAGAGTGTTGTTCAGTTTCCACGTGAAGGTTGGCTTTCTATTATTTATTTTGTTATTGAAGATCAGCCTTAGTCCATGGTGATCTGATAGGATGCATGGGACAATTTCAATATTTTTATATCTGTTGAGGCCTGCTTTGTGACCAATTATGTGGTCAATTTTGGAGAAGGTACCATGAGGTGCTGAGAAGAAGGTATATCCTTTTGTTTTAGGATAGAATGTTCTGTAGATATCTGCCAGATCCATTTGATTCATAATTTCTCTTAGTTTCACTGTGTCCCTGTTTAGTTTCTGTTTCCATGATCTGTCCATTGGTGAAAGTGGTGTGTCGAGGTCTCCCACTATTATTGTATGGGGTGCAATGTGTGCTTTGAGATTTACTAAAGTTTCTTTAATGAATGTGGCTGCCTTTGTAATTGGAGCATAGATATTCAGGATTGATAGTTCCTCTTGGAGGATTTTACCTTTGATGAGTATGAAGTGTCCCTCCCTGTCTTTTTTAATGACTTTGGGTTGGAAGTCAATCTTATCAGATATTAGAATGGCTACTCCAGCTTGTTTCTTCATGCCATTTGCTGTGAAAATTGTTTTCCAGCCTTTCATTCTGAGGTAGTGTCTATCCTTTTCTCTGAGATGAGTTTCCTGTAAGCAGCAAAATGTTGGGTCTTGTTTGTGTAGCCAGTTTGTTAGTCTATGTCTTTTTATCGGGGAGTTGAGTCCATTGATATTAAGAGATATTAAGGAAAAGTAATTGTTGTTTCCTGTTATTTTTGTTGTTAAAGTTGGCATTTTGTTCTTGTGGCTGTCTTCTTTTAGGTTTGTTGAGGGATTACCTTCTTGTTGTTTCTAGGGCGTGGTTCCTGTCCTGGTATTGGTTTTTTTCTGTTATTATCCTTTGAAGGGCTGGATTCGTGGAGAGATAATGTGTGAATTTGGTTTTGTTGTGGAATACTTTGGTTTCTCCATCTATGTTAATTGAGAGTTTGGCTGGGTATAGTAGCCTGGGCTGGAATTTGTGTTCTTTTAGTGTCTGTATAACATCCGTCCAGGATCTTCTGGCTTTCATAGTCTCTGGTGAAAAATCTGGTGTAATTCTGATAGGCTTGCCTTTATATGTTACTTGGCCTTTTTCTCTTACTGCTTTTAGTATTCTATCTTTATTTAGAGCATTTGTTGTTCTGATTATAATGTGTCGGGAGGTATTTCTTTTCTGGTCCAGTCTATTTGGAGTTCTGTAGGCTTCTTGTATGTTCATGGGCATCTCTTTCTTTAGATTTGGGAAGTTTTCTTCTATAATTTTGTTGAAGATGTTTGCTGGTCCTTTGAGTTGAAAATCTTCATTCTCATCCACTCCTATTATCCGTAGGTTTGGTCTTCTCATTGTGTCCTGTATTTCTTGGATGTTTTGAGTTAGGATCTTTTTGCATTTTCCATTTTCCTTGATTGTTGTGCCGATGTTCTCTATGGAATCTTCTGCACCTGAGATTCTCTCTTCCATCTCTTGTATTCTGTTGCTGATGCTCGTATCTATGGTTCCAGATTTCTTTCCTAGGGTTTCTATCTCCAGTGTTGCCTCATTTTGGGTTTTCTTTATTGTGTCTACTTCCCTTTTTAGGTCTAGTATGGTTTTGTTCATTTCCATCATCTGTTTGGATGTGTTTTCCTTTTTTTCTGTAAGGACTTCTACCTGTTTGATTATGTTATCCTGTTTTTCTTTAAGGATTTGTAACTCTTTAGCAGTGTTCTCCTGCAATTCTTTAAGGGATTTTTGTGCTTCCTCTTTATTGTCTTCTGCCTGTTTAGCAGTGTTCTCCTGCATTTCTTTAAGTGTGTTATTAAAGTCCTTCTTGAAGTCCTCTATCATCATCAGGAGATATGCTTTTAAATCCGTGTCTAGCTTTTCCGGTGTGTTGGGGTGCCCTGGACTGGGCGAAGTGGGTGTGCTGGGTTCTGATGATGGTGAGTGGTCTTGGTTTCTGTTAGTAAGATTATTTACGTTTACCTTTCGCCATCTGGTAATCTCTGGGGTTATTTGTTATCATTGTCACTGTTTAAAGATTGGAGCAGAAGCTGTGTTCCACTTACCAGCAGTCTCTAAATCCTGCGGCGGGGGTCGTGGGTAGCTGACGGTACCCTGGTGCTGGTCCAGCCGGAAGAGGCCTGTGGTCCTACTCAGGCTGTTTTTCTGCTTCCCTAACTAATGCAGTCTCTGGTCCCGCGTGCAATTGGATTGGAGCAGAGGCTGCGTTCCACTCTCCAGAAGTCTTAAGATCCTGTGGTGGGTGTTGTGGGTAGCTGGTGAGTGTCAGCCAACCCTGCACCCCAGCTGCCCCGGTGCTTTTCTGACCGGAAGAGGGTTGTGGCCCTATGTAGGCCGGATTTCTCTCTCCCCAACCAGAGCAGTCTCAGGTCCCGCGTGATTGGACTGGAGCAGAAGCTGTGTTCCACTCACCAGCAGTCCCAAAATCCTGCGGTGGGGTCGTGGGTAGCTGGCGGGTGTCAGGCAACCCTGCGCTCCAGCTACCCGGGTGCTGATCCAGCTGGATCGAATTGATCATTTAATAGGTTAAGTTGTGCTCAATTCCTATTACGTCCTCAATTCATCCTTTGTATTGAACTGGAACAAGGCATTTGATGTATAATGAAAGTGGTTCTGTTAACAGTCATGCTTCAGTGGTCCACAACTTTTTATGTGAAACTCTATTTTTACAAAAATATGATGTACTTCGGGAAACCTCACAAGGTCTTAGTCCTAAAGGAAGAGCTAATAGAAAGATTTTTTAAAGGGATAAAGGACCTGATAAATTATCAAATCCTAAGCAACAATCTCTAAACATGAATGAATATGAGCTATAAGTAGACTCGCTAAGTAGTATTTATATGTATTTACACATATTATATATGTGTGTATATAATTATATATTTAAATATAATTATATATATAATTATATATTTAAATATAATTATATATATAATTATATATATATATATATATATATTCACTTTCTATTGAACAGATATGTAAAAAAGGAATAAATATGAACAGGTCATGAATTAAAGACTGGAACAGGAGGACATATAGAGAGGGCTTAGAGGTAGAGTAGGAGGGGTGGAGATGATGGAAAAACAGTACTCATGTATTAAATTATCAAAGAAATACATATGAAGAAATGAGCAAAGTATTTAAAAATACTGTTTTTCAAGTGTTTCCCCTCTGCTTTAAGGTGTTAATTCTCACAGGCTACGATTATCCAAAAACAACTATGCTCCAACTTAAGGACAAGGTTGCTTTGAGTTTTCATGTGCCAGATAATTAACATATCATCATTAAAACTAGTTTTCAATTTGTTTGAAAAATATGTATAGAAATTACTTTAATTGGAATTCTTATCAGCATTGCATGTGTTAAGAACAGAGTATATATGCATTCTATATTCAAAATTTCCTTGAGAATCACTTCTAAGGATTGCTAATAGGTTTGTTTTTTTATTTTTATTTTTTTTTGGATTGTTATATTCCCTTTCTGTAAACTGTATGGAAAGTCTTCCTTAAACCAGTTCCAAAAGCTTTTCAGACTATATCAGAAGGCAACATCACAATGTTGAACCAGAGTCTCTGGTGCATTTTCTGTATTAAAAGTATTTCACATTGTGACACATATCTTAAAGAATAACTTCAGAGAGAAAATATATTCATTTTTCTTACATAGTTTTAGAAGTTCTTTTTACAAGTGTTTATTTTTCTTTGTTGTTTTCTGAATCCATGGTAACACTAAACAACCTGAAAATAGCATGTATTGGAGTAGATCATGCCATTTCATTGTACATTGGAAGCGAGACAGAGAGGGATGGGGAGTGAGGGAAGGAAAGAGGAAGAGACATGGAGGGATGGAAGGGAAGCCAGAGAGAGACAGAGACAGAGACAGAGAGAGAGAGACAGAGAGAGAGACAGAGAGAGAGAGAGAGAGAGAGAGAGAGAGAGAGAGAGAGAGAGAGAGAGAGAGAGAGAGATGAATATGACTGGGAATTATCCAGGTTAAAGGACCAGATCCTTTGACTTCTACTATTTATTCCATTATTATGTATAGGGTTTGACCCACAGATTTTTTTAGGTATGACCATGTTGCAGCTTTTATTGGTAGGTTTTTGAAGTTCAGAGATATTCATATGATGATCAGAAGATAACTTCATATTTTTTATAAAGTAGAATTTATGTCAGGAAGATCTACTTCATGAAACACATGAAAATCTTTCTAGTTTAACTCATCTCTAGGGACACAGGAGACAATGGATTCAGTTTCAACAGGAAAACTAGGAAGTAACATGGTTTCAAGGTCCATTTTTGTCCTATTCCAGAGTATAGAATACACCATTTCTTACTGCTGGTTTGTCATTAATGTTGAATTCTTATGGGGATTAAATACTGAAAAATTTATCCAGCCAAAAAAAAAAAATACTTCTCAGGTTCATATGTTACCCTGACAGAGATTGTAATTCTCAAGAGGAAATGTTTGAAGGAATGTCTCAGTTTTCTTTTCCTCTCCTAGGAAGGATGCAATAGTTGTTTAGAGAAAGAGACTGCCTGAATTGACAAGTCATCTTAATTGTGATGTAGGATAAAGAAGAAAGCCAGGATGAATATCTCACAGCCTCTTCTCCGATGTGCCTGAGAAGACCCAAGTATTTCTCTGGGGCACAGTTCTCCATTTCTTATTCTGAAGTTTCACATAGTAAATTGGGATTGAAAGGAAAATAATTCTCTCATGGTTAAGGAAAAATGCCAGAGAAGGAATTCTACTGAGATCAAAAATAAATATTTTAATTAATGGTATTTTGACAGAATAGATAATTTCATAATCGGATCCATGACAAGCTTTTTGTGTGTCAGGAACCTAGAAATACATGATAGTTAATAACGTACTTTTAAACAATAACAGAAATCATTGCAATATATGTGTTTATTGGTAAATAAAAAGCTATAACTAATGTCTTGTATTCCTGTGATAGGCTAGTTATGCTGTTCTCGGTTCAGCAATATAACTAATTTTCTGCAGAGATACCTTAAATGATCACTCCACTCTTGACAGATAAATGCCAGTCTCCATAGAAAGGCATACAAGTTCTTAAGCTTCTGATGCCTGTTCATTTTCTCAGGCTCATTTCTTCCTCCAGTTTTATTAAATGTCTTAGCCTTTCCAGCATCCCTCAAGAATCAGGTCAGTGTCTCTCCTTTAAGAACATGCCTTGCCCTTCTCATCCTCAATTTAATTTAAATACTCCCCTGGTAGACTCTCATAGCACTTATTGTATTAAATTGAAAACATTTGTCTACTTCTCCATCTTCTTCAGTAGACTGAGTTCCTTGAGGACTAGAAACTTAAAATTCATTTGCACTCTCTTCACATCACACTGCTCACCACACACTCAGGAGCCACTGAGCAAACACTTTTGAAATGATAGCTACCTGGTGGTATCTTACCTAAATCATTGGACTAATTTCTTTAGGAAACAGGGAAAGAAAGAGATGAAGCCTTGAAATAGTACTGCTAGTATGTGTTGATTGGAAATAATCATTATTAAAAATCTTAATGTGATTTTTGTTATACAATAGAGAACCTCTTCTCTAATTTCCTCCCTCTCTGTCTGTCTCTGTCTCTCTGTCTCTACCTCTCTCTCTCTCTCTCTCTCTCTCTCTCTCTCTCTCTCTTGCACTAAGGTTTATTGCAGCTTCCTAGTATCCTAGTAGAGGCAGTGGGGCTAGCGCATGGTGTTTTTTTAGGTACAAAGCCTGGATGTTTTGACAGTTATTCTTAAACAAGGTATATTAGTTAGGCTTTTACTGCTGTGAACAGACACCATGACCAAGGCAAGTCTTATAAAAAAAAACATTTAATTGGGGCTGGCTTACAGATTCAGAGTTTCAGTCCATTACCATCAAGGTGGGAGCATGGCAGCATCCAGGCAGGCATTGTGCAACAGGACCTGAGAGTTCTATGTCTTCATCCAAAGGCTGCTAGTGGAAAACTGACTTCCAGGCAACTAGGGTGAGGATCTTATGCCCATACTCACAGTGACACACCTACTCCAACCAGGTCACACCTATTCCGACAAGGCCACACCTCCAAATGATGCCACTCCCTGGTCCAAAAATATACAAACCATCACACAAGAATACCAAGAAATTGACAATCAGGTGGATATTATAAACTAGCACATCACATGCCTTTTTGTGGCCAATGTAGCAGCAACCTAGCAACACCTGGTCTGGAGTGGTGCAAAAAGTTCTGCACTGGGACCAGAGCAAGCACTGCAAGTTTTTGGAAACTGTGAAGTTGTATTTCAGCGTGCAAGCCTCTGACCCTCAGAAGCACAAAAATGTCTCAGGCACAGTCACGCTCCAGTTCACTCCTCAGCCCACTTTCCTGGTGTCCATCCTGGCGAATCAGTAGCCCAGACCAGGAATATCCTCCAAATTGAAACCAGGCACTGAAGAAGCTTAATAGGAACAAGAAGTTGGTTGAAAAGCTAGCCAAAAATGTTCCTGCCCTGAGATCCTGATCAAGTAGATCCCCTATATACTGTGCCTAGGCCTAAAAAAAAGACTGTCAAGTGGCCCTCTCTGCTGACAAAATAAACATTGCCGAAGTCCATGAGGTAAAATCCACAATCAAGTACCAGATATAGATTGTGCTATATCCAGGTGTTGCTCACCTCTAATTTCCGATTGAGGATTCACCTAGCCTTTAATTTTAGGCAATTATATTTAATTTTGGTAATATTATTTTATAATTTCATAAATATTTGATCACACTGAATGTTCAAGACATCTAATATTACAATGATTAAATATTTCATATAATATTTAATATCACAGATTAAATATTTGAATTATCATGCTCCTTATGAAGTTGATTTTTCTAAACACTAAAAATTATCTTTCTACGTGTAGATTATGGTCCTTTAGTAGACTGATTATTTTTTCTAGTCACTATGCATGCATAAATCCTTCTCTGACGTAATAAGAAACTTTATATCTATATCTCTTCTAAGATGATTATTTCCATACCTAACAGAAGGATGTTTGAGCACTTTATCTTCTACAGTAACATGTTTAAGAAAGAGAGGTTTTCCTCTTTAAGCTCTCACCTTTCTTACTTTCATCTCTAGCCCTCCTTCTCTCTTTTCCTTCCACCTTCTCTCCACTTGGCCATGGCCATCCCTTCTGGCCCCTCTCTTTCTATCTTCTCTCCTTCCCCCTGTTTTTCTACAATAAAGCTTTAAAACCATAAAAAAAAAAAAGAAACAGAGGTTTCAATTACTAGTGAAAAGATCAATGATATTAGCATTATGTTACCATCTAGTATGATATATAACCAACACAATGTTGCATAATTTATTGAAATGTTAATACAATAAGAAAAGCAAATTATTTACATGTGGAGTCCATATATATATATATATATATATATACATATATATATATATATAATGTGTGTGTGTACAGATACATATATGTGTGTATATGTATGTGTACACACACACTATATATATATATAATTATCATTGTATATATATATAATAGTTATTGTGTTTCAACAAACAAAATATGTAATATAATTTGAAGGGCACATTTAGGATAAATTTACTTTTTACTTTGATTTCTTCTTCCCTTACAATTTCTTCTCTATAAGCTCTGGGAAACAAAAATATGACACTATTAGCACCACACCATACAAAGGCACAAATCACGGCTGAAAGCATGCTGGGCAGCTTGTTTTACCTTCAATAATTTGCTTAATGTTCTCATAAAAAGCCATCTTCTGCAGAGACTATTGGGGATTGAACGAAGGTGTTATCTCTTTCTCTGTAATACAACAATTTAAATGTCATTTTAATGCATTTCAAATTTTTATTTAAAGCATAAAAGCCCAAGCTTTCATATATTTGCTAGGGCTGAGGCCATAGCTCATTTGTGGAATGGTTTCCTAACCTATGTGAAGCCCTGACATTAGCATGAGGAAACACACACAGAGAGAACAAAGAAAAGTTGGCTCTATAGAGTATCCCTGACGATCCAAGGAAGAAATGTTCAGTAAAAAGGTTATAAAGACCTTTTAAATGTTGGAATATATATAGAGAGGAAGGATTGTAGAAGCAGAATGGTTGAGGGCACCTTGAGAACCAACTAAGCAGGGAGCATAGGCGCTAAAAGAGATTTAAGTGGCAACCACACACAGAGCCTGCACGTGTCTGCATCACACTCTGCATACATGCTGTGGATCTTTAGCTTGGAGATTCTGTTGGATTTTGAACAGTGAGAGTGGGGTTGTCCATGACTCTTTTGTCTGCTTATGGGAACTAGCACTATTTTCCCCTACTATGTTCCATTATCCAGCCTTTATATAAAGAGAGAGAGAGAGAGAGAGAGAGAGAGAGAGAGAGAGAGAGAGAGAGAGAGAGAGAGAGAGAGAGAGAGAATTAAGGGAATAAAAAGAGCAGGCACAGCTTTTGAAACAATACTTGAAAATATTTAGAATTTGTGCCCATGGCATATGAAGATCTCTTAAAAAATTAGAAACATTGAAAGTTTCAAAATGAGAGAGTATTTCAATAGACATCACATTAACAGAAATATATTGATATAACCATTTGAAAATATTTTCAATAGCCATATTTTTAGAGGAAATTATAAAAATATTTTCAAGTGAATGATCAAAATATACCTCTTTTGCAGCTCAACATTTAAAATAAAACTAATGATATTAATAATTTTTGGAGACATGAAAATTAGACACTGAATTTAGTAGTAAATGGGGTATATTTTCAAAATACATTGCTGTTTTTTGAAACTCTGTGTGTGTGTGTGTGTGTGTGTGAGAGAGAGAGAGAGAGAGAGAGAGAGAGAGAGAGAGAGAGACAGAGAGAGAGAGAGAGAGAGAGAGAGAGAGAGACAGAGAGAGATGATGTAGCTGTCCCACAAGGTCAGAGAGTTGGTTAGACATATAATTCTGAAAATATTTCTACATCATCTGTAATTATTCTAACTCCAGACTAGAACTTTTCCATTTTCTCTATAAATGAATTGACCAAATATGGAGTATTTGTACATTAAGATGTTACTTAACAAATGTTGTACTTGAAAGGGCAAGTACTGGGATTGTCAGTGTTAAATACCAAGAAGCAAGAGTACATTTGTGTTTTTAATTAATTCTAGGAAGATACAAATTATTAATAATGACCAAAAGTTTATAGAATCTCTGAAAAGAGAGTTACATAAATGGAAGATGGAAGGAGGAGGTACTAGAGGGCATTGGGGATCTTGAGAGTAGGAAAGATACTTACTAATTAAGTGTGATAATTGGGTAATTAATATGGATATATTTGTAATGTTAATTGTACTCAGCCAATTTTCCAACAATAAAATATTTTGAGAGATTAAGCTTTTTACCTTTGGAAATTTTGAACATGAAGTAAAGGTCATACTTTTTTTTAATTAAATAAACCTTATGTCCCACAATTCAAAGTGGTTCCCCAAAACTCATCTCATTATATTAAATTTACTACTTTAGAATCACATAATTAGTTCTGCTTCTTTTAAAATATTACCTTAAACTTGGAAAACAAAGCAAAACTTCTTTATTAAGAAGCTCAGAGTTTCTTTATGATCAGTAAATGAGAAAATAAAGAAACCTCTGAACTCATTAAATTAGAAAAGTTTACATTTTAATTTGATATATACCTCTACTTTAATTTTATTTCTTGATATTAATAAAATTTTTCTTAGATCAAAGTTGCATTACTTTTCCAGTGAATTAAAAATAGGTTATGTTTATAGTTTACTACTTAACCCATAATGTTATCGATATATTTTAGAGAATGTGAAAATTAAAACTTTTATATTTCATGCAATTAAAATATTAAAATGTATGTGTTCTAGTGAATATTTAAATGTGCTTTAATTTTTATCTTGATGTCATGTTTGCAACAAAATAAAATCTGCTCATTGTATAATGTACCTATAACTGACTCATCTTATATTCTCTTCATTTATGGAAAGGGACCCCTAAAATATTTTCTACTATCACCTTTGTTGAATCATTTAAAGATTTTTATATTATTTTTCAGGATTAGAGCCTGGTTACTGTATGCTAAGTTTAAAGATAAAAAAAGAAAGCAAATGAACAACAACAAAAACAGTTTAAAAAAACATTTGTCTGTGAAGATATTCTTATTACTGTACTGTGATTCTAAAAGAATTGGAAGAATAGTTGAAAGGGACTGATTGACAATGCTTGCTACCAAATAGTTATTCTATGGAAGCCATCACTGGTAATCAGCAATTATAGCATCTGATGAGGTTTTATGAAGTTTTTGTTCAGGGGAGGCCATCATATATTGTGCAATAAGACAAAGGAAAGTTTTTCTGGAAAGTAGTTTATAGTATATGTAGATATCTTATTTCCATTCACCATACACAGGTTCCTTAATGCAAGACAACCTTACTGGATATATTGTACCTCCTATAGTAGATGATTTAAATTTATTATACTTAAAAATCTACACATGTACTCAATTAAAGCTGATTGCTTAATGTTTTAGTAATATAGCTGTCAGTCCACTGAATAGTTGTTGGGTTAGATCTCAGTATGTGTTAAAGGGTAAGAAATTGTGCTTTACAATGAAGAACTGGTTCTGCTTGTGCTTTACATATTTAGTAATCTATAACAAAATGTGCCAATATAAAAAATGTATATCTAAAACTGAACATTATTTAGATGTCCTTTCCTGAAAATAACTATATATTGATATGAGACTCGATGTGAGATATTCATACATTGCTGTGCATTAAATTACAAAATATTTAAGGATTGGGACTTGAACCTGTTCACATAAACTTACTTTGCTTCAGTTCACCCAGATGCATCCCCAATCTCTTGGTTTCTTTCAGTGATTGTTAATTTGCAATTCTTTTCTATTTTTCATACTTTTAGAACATTAATTCTGAAAGAATTTCATATAATATATTTTGATAATATTAAGAAAACATACACCTACTCTTTCCAGATCCCTCTCCTGTTCCCGATATCCCAATTTTATAGCCACTATTTTCTTTAAACCCAACATGACTAATTCATGTTGTCCATATACTACTTGATGCATGTCCATGTATTTGAGCACGAAAAGTCACTATAGAAATGCCATCTCTGAATGGAATCTCTATATCTCCTCCTTTGGTTCAAGGGGTAGGGTTGAAGAAGAAGAAACAAGAGTTTAAGACTCAGAAGTAGTGGATGACAAGATGGCATTATTTTATGAAAACTATGGGGCAGATAGATTTGTTAACTCCCCATAGTCAAAACATCCTGCATAGGAGCTTTGACAATTCAAACCAGATAAAATATCAGTAAGGAACAAGGAGTCTTGCATTCTACCTTGTATGTGATGAATTCTTATCATTTGACAAATGCAAGGAAAGGAGATGTGCCTTCATCTACTTTAAAATTATTCTTAGCTCTTTGACAGTTTCATATGGCATATTTTCCTCATAATCACCAGTTGCCCAAATTATTATCCAAATGCACTCTCCTATATTGTATTTTAAATCCTCTCTACATGTATAAGATATTTGTGTTTGTATTTATGCACGTTTGTGTGTAAATTTAAATACAATTGAGCCTCAGCATACCTATTGAGGGTCAGAAAGTACCATAGGTTGTAAGACTTTATGGCCAACCTTATTTGAAACTGGATTTCTGTTTTTGTAGTATACACACCAATTACTATTTCAGTACTCACACTTTCTGAATTCTCTGCTTCTGACTCTCATCTTTCCAGAGAAAGTTGGAGGTCACAGATACTTGCCACACCATCTAGATGTAAACATGTTACAATGATTCTAATTCAGATCCTCAAGCTTTTGCAACAGGTACTTTACCCCTTAGACTATGCCCCTAGCCATAAAATGACATTTTAATATATAATGGAATATTTTAAAAATAAAATGGTCCAAACTAAGCATGTGATTATAAAAACTGCATCATCCCAGATGTCTTATAATTTTTTACTCAAATTTACTTGCAGTGTTTACTAAAATATTAATTGGCTACTATGTTTATTGCAGTATATATGAACTTCACAGGGAGGACTGGGAAAAGACTCAACTTGGGGAATATGGGGAAGCACCCTCATAGAAGCAGGGGAGGCGATAGGAAAGGGGGTTTGCTGAAGGGAAACTGGAACGGGGGATGATATTTGAAATGTAAATATTTTGATCACATTTTTTCTGCCCTTAACTTCTTCCAGATTTCTTGTCCCTCACAATCTTCCCAACTTTAAGTTATTTCTCAAGAAAAACAAAAGGCAAAATCAAATAAATTCAAGAAAACACTTCAAATCATGAAAACAAAATAAAACACCAAATTAAACAAACAAACAGACAAAAACCTATTGAGTCCAATTATATGTTGGCCATCTACTCAGGAAGTCTGGCATGGAGTGTCTGAAATTCCCAGTCTTACTCTATCAGAGAAACCAACTCCGCCCCACCTATCTGGTATAAGTGAAAATTCAGTTGATACAATTTACCCTAGCAGCTAGGATTTCATTCAATCATTCTTTCATTTATTCAATTTTTAAGTATAACAAACATACTAAGAAAAACAGAAAACATTCACCACATTACATCAAAGTTGGATGTGGTGGGACAGACTGAAAAGTGCAGAATAGAGAGCAAAGGTACTAGACTCAAAGACACTGGTTTGCACACTCTGGAATGCCATAAAAATCACTAAGATGAAAGCTATGATATAGTACATAGATAGACAATCTGGTGCAGATCTGCACAGGCCATGTACATCCAACTTCAGTCTCTGCGAGTTCATGTGAGCTTTGTTTATGTTGCATTATAGGGCCCTGTTTTGTTAAGTGTTCTCCAACACCTATAGCTCAGATTTTTTTTTCTGCCTACTCTCTGCCAGGTTCCCTGATCTCTGAGGGGACAGAAGTATTTAATAGATATATTCCATTTACTGCTAACTGTTCTAAGTCTCTCATTAACTGCAAAATATCTGTCTATGGTATCTGCATTTGTTTCCATAACAGTGAGGAAGCTTCTCTGCTGATAATCTGTATAAATGCAATGAAATGATCTATGAGAATAGCAGAATATCAGGAAAAAACCAATTAACACAGTTATTTTTCATGCCTAGGGTTTTACCCTATGTCCCTGGACTATCTTGTCTTAGGTTCTTGATCACCTAAGCAGTGTTGGCTATCGTTTCCATCTCAGGAGTGAGCCTTAAGGCAAATGAATTCTTGTTTGTTTACTCTGGCAAATTTTGTATTGCTATTGTTCTAGCATATCTTTCAGGCAGCACACGATTACAGATAAATGTTATGTGGCTGGTTTGGTATGTTTATTTTATTTGATAGCTTGAAGAGTACCTTCTTGTACTAGAGATACTGTGGTTCTATGGATAAAGTTTGTATGTAGACACCAGCTCAACGTTTTCATTTTAATATGTTGTGCAGACATTGTCTTCAACAATCAGCTTTGATATCAGTTTTTGGAGAGCAATCTATATAATCTTGAAATAGCCTGTGTTGTTTGGGGATTTGATTTGGACCTGTTCTATCAGTCCCTTTAGTTGGATACTCTACATTGATCCACTGTGCTTCTATGATTTGTGGCTTGGTTATCATTGCCTTCACAGCTAATATCCAAACATAAGCACATGTATACTATATCCATTTTTCTCAGTCTGAGATACCTCACTCAGGATGATCTTTCTATAGTTCCATCCATTTGCCCAAAAATTTCCAGATGTCATTGTTTTCAAATAGCTGGATGACATTCTTCTTTTGAATAAATATAGCATATTTTCTTTATTCATTCTTCTTTTAGGCAATGAATATTGTTTCCAGTTTCTGATTTTTATGAATTGGACAGCAATGAGCATGAATGATAAAGTGTTTGAGAGTAGGAAACTTTTAATATAAAGACATTATTTTCTCTTTTATTCTTCTTCCTCCTCTATACTTTTGTTTCTATTTTGTATCCTTTATTAAATATTAATTTAAATCAAGTATGATAACAAAATATTTTCAAATAATAAAATGATAGAAAAGTATTAGTATTTAAGGCTTCCAAAATCTACTTGGAAATCCATTTTTATAAAATGTGTTTCTACAAAATTGTGAATCATTCCATTGTGTATAATATTGTTTATGTATAAGACAATTTCATTTATTTAGATATTTATTACTATATGAGCTTTGTCATATTGATAAGCCCACTCAAATGTGTACAATATTTGTCATATCATTTCTGGAGGAAAAGAATCTGTTCAGAATACATTATATGAAAAAATAAATGAGTCTACATTATTTTAATTTTTTAAACCCTCAGATAGGGAAAAACAGAAATCGAGTGGTTACCACACACGACAGTGTTGGGGATGAATAAGAAGAAGTATGTTTGCTGAAGCTACAAATAATATTTACCTAAATTGTTATAACGCATGTAAGTCAAGTTTATAAATATTATTTTAATTAACTTTCTCTCACATAGGCAAAGAGACAAAGATTACCTAATAAAACAAACAAAAAGATGCAAACAAACAAAAAACCAAAACACAGAAACAATTTTTAAAGGAAACTTTGGGTGAGGTATTGACTGGTGTTCAATTTTAAGAGCTTATTTGGTAGCACAGAATCAGGTGAGAAGAAATACTCATGGAAAGATGACCCAGATTAGGTAAACTTGTTGGTAGCTTGATTGGAGTAACTGAGTTGAAAGGACCCAGCTATTGTGTGTAGGATCACACCTTAGTCAAGGTGTCCTAGGTGGAATGGATGGAGAAAGAGAGTTGCACAGATGTATCTGATGAATGCGTTGATTTATTGGTGTGTGCTCTTGACTCAAGAAGTAGAATCGCTAGTTCTTTCAAGCTTTTGCAAATTTCACTTTTCTTTAATGATGAGACTGTCACAGAGAATTGTAAGCCCTTAACTTCCTTTGATATGGTATTTTATTAGAGAAACAAGAAACCTAATGACAAGGAGGAAGGTTTGCTGGGTACTTAAATCAATGCCATGCACATGTTAGACAAGTGCATTTTGATTGATCTATAGTTTCATCTCTTGGAATAATTTTTAATTTAATATCAAATCTTAAAAAGTATAATTACATAATGCTTTTCAAAATGTACATGATTTTTAAATATGCTGTATCCTATACTTATAACAATAGGAAATAAAATATGCTACAAATCAAAAGGTATGGATTCATACAATTTTTCTTAGTTTTCTAGAACTATAGTTACAACACTTGGAGTTGTATAGTGTACCAATTACTGGGTATCTGCCTGTCATTACAAAATAAGGGACATTTATTACCTGTCTGAGGATTCAACTTTTGTCTCGGACTTGTGCCCTATAAATGTCTCATTATTATATTCATGGGAGATACTAATATCCAAATGATAGCACCCATGAGATGAATCATTCCATGTGAGAAGAAAGTTTTGGGAATTTTAAATTAGATCTAGTAACTTATAATTATTTCTAATTTTAATTTTAAGGTACTTTATGTAAAACTTAGACAGTCATTGTTAGGATTGATAATTAAGAAAAAGAAAAAAAATCTTCAAAGGTTAAGATGTTCTTTTGACTGATTTACAATATTCATTATGCGTGTAAAGAAATGTCCTGTGTTCAAATGTATCAATTTTCTGTGTATTTGTCAGGCATTTCTTGAATGTAAACTTTATTTCTTCCAAGGATAATTTAACTAAAAGTGTTAACTGTCATTTGGGTATTGATGGGGTTTATAATATAAAAATGTTTTATTTTGGTACTCATGTTTGATGTATTTGTGTTTACTTACTCTCTTCAAAGGAATGTTTCAAGAGCAGACAAGTGAAATGCAATTATCTGGTTTCTGTTGTTGATATGACAAGCAATTAACATGAACTGTATCGGTCTAATGTTTCACACACTGAGGCAAGAAAACAGCTTCATTTTTAAAACATCAGATACTGCACATAATTTAACAATTGTAGAATTGGAACAAAACATCATATATATACAGATTTCTATACTATAAATATCTCTTTATGTAGTCACAACATCTATGTGACACAAATCATTAGATCCTTTAGTGTTCTAACTACTTTACTAAGAAACTGCAACATATAACATCATTTCATTTAAGTTTCCTTTTCCTCTAAATGTCAAATCCACTTCAAAGTTTACTGTGGGGCAATTACTCCATAATCATTTGAGCATCCCATCTCAGAAATTAACAAATATGTGACCTTAAACTCTTTAGCACTCGTCAATATTCTCAGTCATGGTACTTGCTAATAAAGTCCTTATTCAAACCCTATTCATAGTCTTCTTTTTCCTAAAGACCCAAATATGGGCTTATTTTCTACATGTAACTGAGCCATCCATTCACCCACTAACCACATTTTTACTTCTGAAATCCAACTGCTTATTTGTTTTTTTGTTTGTTTGTTTGTTTATTTGGTTGTTTGGTTTTTTTGTTTGCTTGTTTGTTTTGTTTTTGGTTTTTGGTTTTTGGTTTTTGTCTAACTTTTGACTCACCGGTCTTGTTTGTTTGTCTTATATTTAAAGCATTAAATGAACTTTATTGTCATAGAAGCTATATGGTGTCAGTGTCTTACCTGTGCTTACTACTAACAAAGGGCTTGTGCATATAAGGACTCATAAACCCTTTCTAAATACCTTAGCCTAAGTAGTATTATTTTAATAATGATGAAAATGCCCACCAATTTTCATCAACTTTGATGCTATTGTTTTCCTAATCAATGCAAATTCCTTTTACCATTAGCCAATTAGAGCACAGTGATCAATACAGATTTAATTGAAGTTAAAAAAAGAAACTAGGAAAACAAAAATTTACTGCACTTAATATTAAGTCATTTTTAATATTCTTAAGAGCTCTTCATCACCAATTCCCTTTTACTTCAATAAGCAAATATACCTTGTTTAATGCAAATTGCAGTGTATCCATAAACTTTCATAACTGTGTTTTCATTTGATCCTAAAATTAGGTTAAACTCTTCTGTGCTTTGTATATAAATAACAATACATCAGCCTCATGAAAATTTGTAATGAAAATTGATTTTACAGAGAATGATCTGAATTTTATGCATGTCACTCTAACTGGGCTAATGAAATGGCTCTGGTTGCCAGGAGCATTTCAGTCTGGCTATCTGGAGTGCAGCATTTAACATGAGTTTCCAGAAATAAAAGCATTCATTTGCACTTCTAGACAGAAAATGTGGGTGTCTACAGACTGCCGTACAGAGCCAGAGAAACCCAATTGGACAATAAGAACCTGTAAAGTAACTCTCCAGATGGCTGAGCTGCTGTTCCTTCACGTGGAACTGCAACACCCTACTTTTAGGTGATGGCACGTCTGCCTGTTTATGAAGATTTACAAGAAAAGTTTAGAATCCAAAGAACTCTGTTCAGCTATGCCAGTGTTCATTATTCATCACAAGATTTTTGAGGTATGGTATTTATTATACGCCTGATGTTAGATATACATGTTTTTTTTTTTTTAAATAACAGAGTAAATGTAAATATACTTTTGTCCAGGCAGTAGCAAATAACTGATGGCACATGAACACAAATTTACCAATGGATACTATGATTATAAATCTTAGTAATCTATTGAGTCAATACTCATTTTTTTCTTATAAAAGGAAGGAATTGAAGAAACTCCCCTTGAATTTGGCATGATAGAATTATTTGAATGTCATTACAGTTTTTATAAAAATGAATAATTATCATACAAATGTTGTTCTCTGAACCTGCTGTGATATGCCAGCACAAGCTTCTGGATGGATACGATTGGGATGGTGTTACACGGATGTGTATAATTAGTGCTTTGCTTTGCTTGAATACCAGTCAACTATTTAGTTTAGTTTAATTAGAATATTTAACAAGTTCAATCTTTTCTAATTTCATTTACTTATTTATCCATTTATTCATTTTCTGTCTACCAGATTATAAGGATTTCTACAAGAATCTCTTCAATGTCCAACTCCAAAACCCTGTGAACTCTCTCTTATTTTGGCATTGACAGATATGAATATTTTTAAACAAATGACTACATTAAATCTGCTTTTCAAAACTGCTCTATCAAATGTAGATTTATTTTATTAACAAGATTGATCAGTTCAGTACTGTACCTTACAGAGCAACTTGATTTGTCATGATACTACATCTCAGGTGGTTATAAAATCAAAACCAGGGCCTCCTTCAGTTTTAAAGCCATAAACTCCTGAAGTCTTCAATCTGAATTGATTTTTAAGTTGTGCAAGGAATGGTTCCATAAATAACCTGTTAATAATTATTATATATAGTTAGACAGTACTTCTTTTAGTTACTGTTCAATGTTAAAAGAGCCAATCCATTTAAATGTGAGATTTTTGTGTGTCTGAAAGCTTTGCACATCCGGAATGAAAGAAATGTTCTTATGAGTAACTCTTGCTCTCACTGGACACAGACAGGGCTCTTAGTTGTATGAAGTTAGTGGAACGTTGACCTGCTATGCCTAGTCATATTTTATCTCCATCAAGGAGATTGGTACAAGCTAATGTGGACTTTTAATGGGCTCTGGTTTCTCCAAACTCTATCACTCAGGTGGTTAATTGGTGTGTGTGTGTGTGTGTGTGTGTGTGTGTGTGTGTGTGTGTGTGTGTGTATGGTGAGGGATGTAGCTTCTTGTATATTGCTTTATTGTTTCTTTAATTTTTAAAAATTATAATTACATAATTTCTCCCTCAAGTTTCCTCCTTCCCATATACTCCTCTTTGTTCTCCTTCAATACAGGCTCTTATTCATTAATGAGTATTCCATATATACATGCTTACATATGTGTCCTATGCAAATATACATCTGGCAAATGAAAACACAAAAACTAACAATAATAGTTTCTAGTATTCTTAGAGGTAAACGAGCATTGACTTCATTTAAGTATGTGACAATATTTAACATTAATTTTTAATGTTTTTCAGTCTTTTCCCAAGATTGCCAAAATAGTCTACCAATAACAAACACATTTTTCCATATTTATTATTTTATTTATTTACATTCTATTCATTGTCCCTCCTCAGTCCCCCTCCCAGAGATCCTCATCCCATCCCTGCCTTGCTTCCAAATGTTTGCTCCCCACACACCAGGCCTCCTCCTTCCCCTCAGCCTCAAGTCTCTCAAGGATTAAGCATATCATCTCCTGCTATGGCCTGGCCAAACAGACCTTCATTATTTGTGCCAGGAGTCTAGGACTGGCCTGTGTATGTTTCTGGTAGGTGGCTCATTCTCTGAGAGCTTTTTAGGGTCTGGGTAAGTTGAGACTACTGGCCTTCCTATAGGGTTGCTTTCCCCTTCAGCTTCTTCAATCTTTTCCCTAATTCAACAATAGGGGTCCTGGACTTCAGTCTAATGCTTGAGTGTAAGTATCTGCTTCTGTCTATGTAGGTTACTGGTAGGACTCTCAAAGGACAGCCATAGCTGGCTCATGTCTGTAAGCATAACTCAGTAATAGTGTCAGGCCTTGGTGCCCTACCATGGAGTGGATCCCAACTTAGGCTGGTATTCAGACCACCTTTTCTTTAGTCTCTTCACCATTTTTGTCCCTGCAATTTTTTAGGAAGACAAATGTTCTACCATATTTATAGCAGTCTTATTTGTAATAGCCAGAAGCTGGAAACAACCCAGATGCCTCTCAACAGAAGAGTGGTTACAGAAAATGTGGTTTATTTACACATTGGAATACTATCCAGCTTTTAAAAATGAGGACATCATGAATTTTGCCGGCAAATGGATGGAACTGGAAAATATCATCCTGAGTGAGGTAACACAGACACAAAGGACATATATGGTAAATACTCACTCATTAGTGGAAATTTGCCAAAAAGTACAGAATACCTAAGATACATCAGGAGGCAGAGCAAGGAATGGACAAGAGCAAGAGAGAGGGGAGGGGAAGGTGAAAAATGGGAACAGGATCAGGTCACAGAGGGAGGACAAAAGAGAAGCCCAGGGGACAAGAGAATGGATGGAGATAAGCAGCATGGTGGGCGAGGGATGGGGGTGGGTTTCCCTCTAGAAAGTACCAGAGACTCACAAGGTGAGAGTTTCTAAGGACTCAAGGAGGTGACCTTAACCAGAATGTCCAACACTGGGGAGAGGGTACTCCAAGAATCCACCACCAGGTAGACAGGGCCTCAAGCAAAAGGACTAAGTTACTATACCACAGTCAACATTTCTAAATCCAAACAAACACATTTTTAGCTTCTTTTACATTTCACTTTTTGCTTTTTATAAACTTATACTCTTGATACATTTTTTTTAGTGTTGATCTATGTATGTACCAGGGATAATTTGCATTAACCAACAAATGTTAATTTGCCTCCCTCTTGACATCTAGATCAACCATTTTCTTTATGTTTAAGGTAGTTTTAATGGCATGTTGACATTCTATATTTATTGTTAATTAAATGTATCTATCAGAAATGCAAAAATCATTTCTTTGTATTTATCTAATGCTGTGTGATATGTTAATACACACACCCATTAAATAACTTAAACTAGAGTAAACATTTAGGTCTGTCTGTATTTAATATGTACTTAAGGAAAAATCTTCAACCACGTTTCTTCTACATTTTAGAAATATGACATGAATTATCGTCACCTATAATTATCATATTATGAAATTACACAGCAGAATTTCTACATGCTACCTATGGATGAAGAACACAAATACACACACTACACACAGGTGCATGTGCGTGCAACACAAACTCACACACAGAGTGTTTTTTATTTATTCTTTCATCTTATACAAAAATAACTTTCCTTATTTTAAATATGAATACAAATACATTGTAATTTTCTTCTTAGATCTGGTATCTTCACTTTGCATACTTGTTATACATGTGTCCAGGTTGTCCAGCTTCAGGGCTGTTTTCAGATAATCTGCATGGTTAGAAACTGCTCATCGGTTCCTTGTCTTTGTGTGATATAGAGTCTTGCTATGTACATAATGCTGTTCTTGCATTAATGTCAACCATCCTGCCTCTGCCTCTGCCTCTAAATTGCTGGAAGTATATGGCTGTGTTGCCACACACTGCTGTTACAGACGTCAAAATCAATTGAGATTCCATTACTCTCTGGGAACCTTTAAATCAGTTGTAAATTTTCAATCAATTGAGATTCCATTAGTTACTGGGAAATTTTAGATCCTTTGTATATTTTCCTTGAATTAATTTTTGCTACTAATATCTATATGCTTGTGACATGTAAATATATAGCAAATATATGTATATATTTATATATAATATTTATGCTATAGTTATATAAACCTATATAACTATATAACTATATAACTATATAACTATATAACTATATAACTATATATATATATATAAAATGCTATAGGCACTACCAAAGGAAACTGTCTCTTTTATGTCTGGATTATAATATAATTTTATTCTTTGTATTGAAATAGAATTTACTTATCACTCAAAATGTCAATTTACTGCTTTACCATTTTAAAAATATACTATACCTTTATGAAATCAATTTTAGATAGCATTCATATTATCTTCTTGAATTTTCATTTATTGAAGTTTAATCTTGTCTGTCTTATGTCTTAATTTAATGTCTCAATATAAAATTATTGCCATTTGAAACAATACTATTTTAATATTGATATTTTGTTAACAATAAAGAAATTAACTTTAAGCAATATTTACCTTTTTAAAGAAATAATTTGTCTTGTTGCTGCACATGTTTCTTTTTGAAACGTTTCTAGGAAGTGTATTATATGCTTTTCAAAAAAAAAAAGATATGCTTCAGTATATAAACGTTAACTCTGCATTTTATGTGCACCTTTTTCCCCCTGTGGTTTTTTTTTATTTTTATTTTATTTTATTTTTTATTAGGTATTTATTTCATTTATATTTCCAATGTTATCCCAAAAATCCCCCACACCCCCCACCCACTCCCCCACCCTCCCACTCCCACTTCTTGGCCCTGGCATTTCCCTGTACTGAGGCATATAAAGTTTGCACAACCAATGGGCCTCTCTTTCCACTGATGTCCTACTAGGCCATCTTCTGATATATATGCAGCTAGAGACAGGAGCTCAGGGGAGTACTGGTTAGTTCATATTGTTGTTCCACCTATAGGGTTGCAGATCCCTTTAGCTCCTTGGGTACTTTCTCTAGCTCCTCCACTGGGGGCCCTGTGATCCATTCAATAGCTGACTGTGAGCATCCACTTCTGTGTTTGCTAGGACCCGGCATAGTCTCACAAGAGACAGCTATATCTGGGTCCTTTCAGCAAAATCTTGCTAGTGTGTGCAATGGTATCAGCGTTTGGAAGCTGATTATGGGATGGATCCCCAGATATGGCAGTCTCTAGATGGTCCATCCTTTCATTTCAGCTCCAAACTTTTTCTCTGTAACTCCTTCCATGGGTGTTTTGTTCCCAATTCTGAGAAGGGGCAAAGTGTCAACACATTGGTCTTCGTTCGTCTTGAGTTTCATATGTTTTGCAAACTGTATCTTATATCTTGGGTATTCTAAGTTTCTGTGCTAATATCCACTTATCAGTGAGTACATATTGTGTGAGTTCCTTTGTGATTGGGTTACCTCACTCAAGATGATGCCCTCCAGGTCCATCAATTTGCCTAGGAATTTCATAAATCCATTCTTTTTAATAGCTGAATAGTACTCCATTGTGTAAATGTACCACATTTTCTGTATCCATTCCTCTGGGGAGGGGCATCTGGGTTCTTTCCAGCTTCTGGCTATTATTAATAAGGCTGCTATGAACATAGTGGAGCATGTGTCCTTCTTACCAGTTGGAACATCTTCTGGATATATGCCCAGGAGAGGTATTGTGGGATCCTCCGATAGTACTATGTCCAATTTTCTGAGGAACAGCCAGACTGATTTCTAGAGTGGTTGTACAAGCTTGCAATCCCACCAACAGTGGAGGAGTGTTCCTCTTTCTCCACATCCTCGCCAGCAACTGCTGTCACCTGAATTTTTGATCTTAGCCATTCTGACTAGTGTGAGGTGAAATCTCAGGGTTGTTTTGATTTGCATTTTCCTGATGATTAAGGATGTTGAATATTTTTTCAGGTGCTTCTCAGCCATTCGGCATTCCTCAGGTGAGAATTCTTTGTTTAGCTCTGAGCCCCATTTTTTAAACATCACCAGTTTTATATATTACATACTATTGGATTTCTTCATGAGAAAATGCATTTAGACCATACATTTCAACCATTTGGTGTGTTTCCATTTTCTTTTTCTTTATTCATATTCATCTTTATGTTAATCCTTTTCATTTTTATCTTTTATATTAGGCTTTCATTTAGTCTTCCAATTCAAAATCAATCTTTAGTCTTTGAGATGAACATTTGTCTTTGTTTTGGAGGTGAAGAAAATCTATTCTTCCAAACAGCAGGTAATTTTAGTTTTCTTTCCAAAAGTGTTGACTGTAAGATTGTAAACTCAAGGTCAATAAAAGATGTGTTTCCTTTATAAGATGCTACTTTTGAAGAAACCAGGTAATATGAACTACATAGTATACTTTCTCTCTCTCTCTCTCTCTCTCTCTCTCTCTCTCTCTCTCTCTCTCTCCCTCCTTTATTTATTTATTATCTTCATTCTAGTCATTATCCAACTTTGAATGAGATGATATTTTTGATCACTGGAGAAATAATACAGCTGGGAACGCTCACCTGCTTCCTGAGCAAGGAATTTTTTTTCTTTTAGTTTCGGTTTTTATTCTCTAAGATCTTCTGAGTGATCAGTTTTATATTTTAATTCCATATTTTGTCTCTTTCCGAGGCTTAGGAAAAATTTATTTACTTGGAAAATAAAATATTATAATGACTAGACATTGAAACTTAAAATCTGCTGGTTGGACATATTTATTGAAAAATGTATTACCAGTTTTACTACAATTTTATGCAGAGAGTTATGGACCAGATGATGGAGGAAATGTCTATGGAAGAATTTAATTCAATTTAATGTATCACAAAACACAATTCAGTTTATTCCAATTTTTCATCAGTGTTCTATATTTCTGACTGAAATGTATACATTTTATATATCAATTTTAAATATACTCACGTATGTCTGCATGTATAGCACCAAAACCACTAAGCTATGAAAAATAATATATCAAGACACTGAAACATATGTAGGCATATAGCTACATTTGTGCAACATAGTGGCTTAGACTAAGTCGTGAAGGAAAGAGCTGATGCTCAGTCTACACACTAGAAAGTGCACATCGTGATATATGTATTTACATTAACATATGAGTGAATATGGTAAAGACAGTTTTGGATGAAAGATGCATGGCACAATTCATACTCTTCTTTGGACATCTAAATCTAAGAAATCATGACATATTGAGAAATTTACTTAAAAAGATAAGCCTCTTCAAACAGAGAGCTGAGGAAATATATAAAAGACAGACACTACTACCTATATGCCTACCTTCTGGGTATTTATAAAATGTTCTTTGTGATATTTTAGAATTGTCGCTATTCATTGTGGGAAGATAGTTTATTAAGTAACATTTTAGTCTGTTCTCAATTACACTTATGGATACCAATGCTGTTTATTTGTCTCAACTAGTACTTACATTTGATTTTCTTCAAGTTAAGTAGTTATATATAATGTGTAATTAAAATGTTTTCAATGAAATTGTCATAGCAGCTAAGCAGTTTGTATTTGATCTACCCTAAAGTCCAGCTATACCACACTGGGGCATTTTAAAAAAGGATGTTTCATCATACCAGGACACTTGCTCAATCACATTTACTACTGCTGCATTCATAATAGCCAGAAACTGGAAAAAACCTTAAAATAATGAATGATTAAAATATTATACATTTTCACATTCATTAAATACATGGCACCATGATATTTTCAGGAAATGGATAAAACTAGAAGAAATTATTTTGAGTGAGAATAAAAATATGCATGTATTTGATTATATTTGGATATTAAACATTAAATAAGTGATAGCCTAGTTATAAGGCATAGACCCCAAGAGGTTAGGGATAGAAGACAGGACAAGGGGAATACATGGTTCTCTCATAGCAAAGATAAATAAAAGATATTTGATGTGCAAACTGGGAGTGCGTGTAAGTGGAACAGGAGGGTCAGGTGGAGAGGGGGAATAGAGATGGTGTTGAGTGTGGGAATGCAATATGGGGTTACATAGAATAGAGCTAGAATAAAGGTGCATTCTAGGAGTTGTGTCAAAGCCTAGCGAAGGGTCACTTCCTAAAAATGTTATGTTGAAGTCTCCAAATATTGAAGGAGACAGAGTCACAGATAGCCATCTCTGTCACCAAATTAATCTTCCAGCACAAGGACTTGGTTACATCCATTTGAGTTGTTGGTCCAAGAAGTCCAATGGAAATCACCCCAACACACAATCTATTGACAACATAATAGGCTTCTCTTAGCAAACAGACAGCAAGAGCCCATTGCTGAACATAAAACCTATGCAACTCACTGAATGTGCAGAGGAGGAGCTCGTGCATACATAGAAACTTCACTCTTAAATTCTAGTGTCTTTATTATGGAAAGGTACTCTGTAGGCTAACAAAAGTTAAAAGGAAATAAATTAACACAACCACAAAACCTTTGAATTACAACCAGTTCTTAGGAGTAAGGCAATTACGGCACAGAGCTTCTAGAAATAACCAATAAATCTCTAACTTGAATTATATTGCTCTAACCTGAATTACATTGCACACCATGATATGGAATGCATGTCAGATGTAGCCACAGTCACAAGGAACCAGAGAAGAGATGTCACAGAGACCACTGTAAAACCAAATACTACTGATCAAAAAACAATGAAAAAAGTTAACAACAAAAAGATTCATAATAATATTATGCTGTACACATAGTTCATGTTATTCAGACATCAAAAGAGAAGCCTCATCCTACAGCAGATAGAAAAAACTACAAAGTCCAGCAGTAGACATTAGAGAGAGAGAGAGAGAGAGAGAGAGAGAGAGAGAGAGAGAGAGAGAGAGAGAGAGGAGAGTCAGAGTCCTCAGTACACACCTGTCTAAAAACAATCTCCATTAAACCCTTCTCCTCAGAACTCAGGGAATCCCATGGAAAACGAGGCAGAAAGATGGTTTCTTCTGGACCCGGCTATCCTGAGTTTACAAAGATGAAAATCACCACCGGCTTCTTCAAGTTTCTTGAAGAAGACTTCTTCTATGGCCTTGGTGTTGGCTCAGGCACTAAAGGTTTTATGATCTCACCTCTTGAAAAGTGATTAATAATTTCCAAAATTTTAAATTGGGTATATATATTTGTTCATTATTTATATTGAATTAAAAATATTCTAAAATGTTAAAAAAAAAAAGAGCAATATACCATGATCAACATGTGGAGAACAAGGTCTTCTAAATCAACTGAGCAAAGCTCAGATGGATTCACAGAGACTAAAGCAGAAAGAACAGGTCCTGCATGAATCTGTACCAGGTCCCTTGCATACACATTATAGCTTTCAGATTAGAATTTTTATGGAACTCATGAGTCGCTTGAAAATTAATGGGCCTATTCTGCCTTATCTTAGGACTTTTTTCCCTCTGGTGATTTGCATTGTTGGACCTTGATGGGGACAGTTTTGTTTTATCTTATTATATTTAATACTGTTACATTTTGTTTTATGTTTTAGAAGCCCATTCCTTTCTAATGAGGCACCGAAGGGAATTGGGTCTGGATGTAATGGGGGTTGTGAAGGAAACAGGAGGAACAGAAGAAGTAACTCAAATCAGGATATATTGTAGGACAAAAAAAAAAAAAACTTTTGTAGTAAATGGAAAAAATAAATATATTTTCAATTATTCATTTCTCAATAAATGTACTGTACTCTATTAATATGAGGGAGGAGTTGGAATTAACCAACCTGTGATATTTATCTGAATAATTGTTTACTGGTAGATTATATGAAGAGGAGATTTTTATGAGGGCTAAAAGTGCTTTCTCTGCTTTTTCTACAGAACAATTACTAAAAACTGACATTTGAACAAGTTATTATAACCAAAATTAAAAACAACAGCCAAGGCATCTTAGGTTACTTAAAGAATAGAAAACTTAAGAAGGGTAATGTTTAGTGAGGAATGAAATATAAAAGTATGTTCATAGCTGAGGTGTAAGAGTGGTTATTAACTCATCTTCGTGTACAATAGAGGTACTAACAGTTATTAAATATGAATATCTGTAAGAAATTAAGAATGGTCTATGATAATTTCTATTCACATAAGGGCATTCTACAAAATGTCATACCAAGTAAGTAGTTTATAAAGATACATTAGTTTAAATGATATGAGTCATACCATTCTACAGCCTTGGACATTTGAGTAATCACTCTCCAGGTAATGGTGATATTTGCATAAGTTTAGGAGGTATTTTGTTGTAAGTTGAATGAAACTGGCCACATAGGCTCATATACTTTTTGTTTGATTTCCTGTTGGGGGACAGTTCATGAAAGGTTAGGAGGTATGGTTTCCCAAGTGGTTCCAATTATTCAAATCTCTGTGTGTCTCTCTGCCTCTGCCTCTGCCTCTGCCTCTCTCTCTCTCTCTCTCTCTCTCTCTCTCTCTCTCTCTCTCTCTCTCTCTCTCTCTCTCTCTCTCGTGTGTGTGTGTGTGTGTGTGTGTGTGTATCCCTCTTTCTCTCCTTTCTTTGTCTTTCTCTGCTCTTATGTTATAGATCAATTGTAAGAAGCTCTTTTACTGCTCTAGCACTGTATCCACTTGCTACCATGCTTCCCATCCTGATCATGGACCACCCTATAACCACAAGCAGTTGCCCATTGAGCTGGTTTCCTTCAGACGCTGCATTTGTTATATTGTCTTTACACAGTACAAATGAATAAATGAAAATTTAAAAGGGAACTGAGGCATATAATCAAGCATAAAGAACCTTATTATAGGGTCATTTTGGAAAATGTGTACTAACGTATTTCTCCATTGTTGTTCTCTCTGCCTCACGCCTATGGTTCTATATGTAAGTCCTCAGCTTCCAACTCCTACCTGCCATAACTTTTCTCAATCATTATATATTCTAGCCCTAAGAATCATAAGCACAGATGACTCAGAAACCAATCAGTGAGTTTGGGGAAAGTTCCACAAACCAAGTACATTCTTTCTTTTATAAATTTTCTTAGTTGTGGTATTTTATCATTAGGAAAATAATAAATTAAGTAAAATTATATTTAATTTTCTTATGGTTTCTCATTTCAAATTAAGACTTGATGTGTATTTAACTTACTGAGTTCATACAATGCTTTATTTATTTATTTATTTATTTATTCACTTTACATCTTGATAGAGTACCCATAATTTTGAAATAAAAAATAATTTTCTCATTATTAATTAAATATTTTGCAACTTAGCAAACTATATTGTTTCTAATAAAACTTTATTGCACTTTCATTTATTTTATGTTCTCTAAGATTCTCTCTTGATAATATTACTTCTATTCTAAGCAAAAAACAAACAACTCTTCTCCAAATCTACACATATTTTTGTTTAAAAAAAATCATTTAGTTTTACTGTAGTTATCCAGTTGACACTGTTCCAAATAAGCCTTTGCCACCTTCTGGTTCCAGTAATCTTTCTGCCTTCCCCTCCACACACTTCTCTGGATTTTAGGAGGAGGAGAATCAACATTGATGCCCCATTAAAAATTTACCAGTGAATAATCACTTTTCTGTACTTTCACCAGGTATGAGTGTCTGTATTAATGACTGTCTACTGACTAACACAGCTTCTATGACTATACTTGCAGAAATCCATATCTACAAGACTAATTATCTAGAAGAAAGTGTGCCACTATGGTCACAGGTTTTCAAGTAATGCATGGAACTGAAAAAGCAACAAGAACAACAAAATCCTTACACAGAATGAGGCAAGCCAAGCCCAGGAAGACAGAGGAAGAATGATTTTAATTATCAGTATGTGGCATGTAAGATACTGAGACATGTTTACCATGAGTCTTACAGTTGGAATAGTTAGTCTCTTTCAAATGTCATGTCTCAGTCAAATCTCTCCCATAAGGGCTCAGGAAACTCTGAGTATATATTTGGATTTAACTTATCTATATTCCATATAATCATAATATATTATATTTCAACATAAAACATTATATATTTTATAAATAATACATATTTATAAAATATGATATGTAAAGTATATAAATAAATATTATTAAATATATACTTATATTGTATAATAATATGTATATAATATATTATATATAAAACAATATCTAATATTTTATAGACTAAATATGATATTATATATAAATACTATATGTAAAAGAGCCTGCATACATAATATATAAAACATATATATATATAGTTTTAAGTGCT